>NC_046235.1:6275738-6592961 GCF_009819885.2 Catharus ustulatus | reverse complement strand
CTGCATGGAAGCATCCGAAGGAGATTATTTTTGCTTTTTGCACTAGAAAACAAAATGTTGCTAAGCACTTGAGAGGGGTGAATACACTGGGCACCAAGTCAAACCATTCTGCACCACCACATCCCAGGATGTCAGCTGTTTGCTCTTGTTTCCCTGCTAGAGGCATCACAGTCATGGCAACTTGGAGCAGTTCAATTCAATGCTCTTCCATAATTCAAAGTATTCCATCCATTTAAAAATATTTGGTTGTGCAAAATATTGAAAGCCTAAATATGCTTAATGGATAACAAAAATTAAAGAATCATGTAATTTTCAACACAGAAATGTTGTCTTGCAATATTTACCTTAAATATAAGTTAATAAAAATTCATCTGAGCTCTGATCCTCATGAAATAAAACAGTCCTTAAATTTTTCATCTGCCTTGATTTTCAATTACATATCTTAGTCACATTTGTCTATAAAAGGACAGTGAGGTGTCCAGATCATTCCCAATCCACAGCAATCCATCTCATGCAGTTTGCAGTACGGAGAGATGTGAAAGTACAGCTTAGAAAACCACAGAGCTAATATGAAACCTCTCATGGGAGGCTGAGGAAATGCAGAAGATTTAAGAATTAATATACACTGCTTCTTTTCAGTCCCATTCTGTCATATCAGTTTTTCCAGAGATATAGGAAAATCATCCAGCTGTAAAGTAGCAGAGGAAATTGACTTTCTAGGCATAGCTCACTAGCACAGAGAGCTGTGTATGATCACCTGTGTCAGCGCACACCAAATCTCACCACAGCTAAAAAGCAACACCATCATATATTAGGAAAATTCCTTCTGCTTTGACAGAGTGGAGTGGACTCCACATGGAGTGACAGCATACAGACAACAAAGATTTTGAAAAATAAATTTTTTTGTAGAAGTTCTTTAAAGGTTCTTACAGCTTTTACAGTTCTCACTGAGTTTATTTAACCACAAAGCAATTCTGAAATAAAACAATCTCAGCTATCAGTGGAAGAAGAATCAATTACACAGCGTATGGAATACTTCTGGTTGCTATCAAAAGCATAGACCTAATACAGTTTTTCCAGCAGATCAAAGAGTCACTCTCACAGTGTCCTCTTTCAAACTGTGGACTCTGCAAGTATCTAAAAAACTGATTGTTCACACTGAATATGTAAGAGTAGAAAATAAGTATTTTATAAATTCATCTTACTTATTTTTTTGATCTGCAGGGAGTAGCCAAGACTGACGATGTAAATGAAAAACAAGAGGGCTTGTGAGATGAAGTTTCTAGAAACACAAATCAAAGCCAGCTTTTGACAGAGGCAGAAGTTGTTGCCAGACTTCTGTTCATTTCATAGAGATAATTTTGAGATAGAAATAAATAAACAATACGGAGGACACTGCTGATAGTCTCCAATTCCAACCTCTTTTCAGCTGCTGAACCAAGCATTTCAGATATTTGGCAATATTCCAGCAAGGCTCACCTGCTAAAGACAGTTTGAATTATTTCCCCCAGAGTTAACCATTAAACCCCACATTCTACTCGTCACACCATGCAGTACAGTTATCTATGGCCCTCCAGATCTTGGTGATGATGGAGCATAGTTCCAGTGTTACAAGGAAACTTTAATACTATTTGAGACAACATTTTTTCTTTTTCTTCATTTTCTTTCTGTTTCTAAGAATAAATGACAGCTCATATTGTGCGTAGGTTCCTGCTCATGACAGTCTGGGCTGCTAACAGATTGCTAATCTGATAACTGGACTATTAAAAGACCTTGAGGAGACAATGTCCTCTTGCTTTCCAACTACAATCTGGGAAACTTATTTCCCTGTATTGAATCATTAACAGTATGAATTACTGTCATAGTACCTAAAAAGATAACGTTCCTTAAATCAGTTCCACACATTCAAAAAGTGCTCAGTCTGCTTCGTCACAACCCGTGCCAAGGATGGGAACATATTGTGTTATCATACAGGGATGGTATCCTAGAGTGGGGAGCCTTCTGTGGGAGGGGGAACCAAGCCACCAAGTTATGGTCAAAAGAATTAAACATGAGCCAGGAAGCTGAGACACAATATGGCACTGGCAAATGCTCCTGTCTGCTGGACCTTTAGTGTTATATTTTCTAGTGTTATATTTTCTAGCATTACACACAGAGGTGCTCATACAGAGACAGCAACTTCAGATAGGAAAAACACTAAGAAATTAATAGTTCTCTACTAGTTTAATACTACAGGGATATTATTCTTAAATTCGGTTTGTTTTATAAAGCATATTATCAGTTCTAACAAGGCAGAAAATCTTCTAAGCCATTCCATCAGTTACTTTTTTATATGAACATGGAAGTTACTTTCCACAACAAAAAGTAATTATCCATCAGTGTTGAAAGAGGTTACCTCACACTTGCTTCACATGCAGGCAGACGAGTTTGGTGATAAAGCCATCTCAGCAAGCCTGGAAAACAGGTGTATTATTATGTTATAACATGCATTATTATATTCTTACTTGTACTAAGGTAATTCTGAGGGCCCCAGTAATGGGGTAGGATGCTTCAGTACTAGGTATTGCAGAAAAAGAAGATCCAGAAAACATTTTCTTTCCTAAAGCTGTATAGAATTACCAGCCTATAGGATAAATATACGATGGTATGACATTTCTTGGAACAAGGTAGCAAAGTAGGTTATTTCTACCAGCCACTGTTAAGTTCGTGGGGTCCCTCAGATGGAGCTGACAGCACTTGGTAACTGAGCTGTTACAGCTCCGATTTTCTGCTATGTCCTCAGAGGGAAACAGGTTTGGAGTGTTTGAGCCACTCAGCTACAACAAGAGCTAAAGGTCTTTTCTTATCCGACTTCTGCTTCATCATGAAAATTATGTACAGTAATTTCACACATATAAGGCGCACCCTTTGGACTAAAATTTTGGTCTGAACCTGGAAGTGCACCTTATACCCCAGAGTGCCTCATATATGGACAAAGTTCAGAAATTTACCAACCTGGAAGTGCAAGCTGAGAGCCGAGCCGCAAGATGCGGTGGGTGGGGGGGCTGAGCCACATAACACAGGGGCCGAATGGTGCCGGGGGTGGGTGGGGGGGTCGAGCCGTGAGCTGAGCTGCGAGCCGAGCCGTGCCAGCCGGTTCTGGGGGTGGGCGGGAGTGTTGGGGCCCACGGCACGGGGAGAGCACCTGGGGCTGCGTTTAAAAGTTATGCCAATCTGTGAAAAATGTTTGCAAATTGAGGACCTGCCAGTAAACCCCGCGATCGTGCGATTCTGTTACTAATTCTTTACTTTGTTGCATGCGGATCCTCGCTGCAAAAACAGGTGCTCCTTATACGCTGGTGCGCCTTATATATGGACGAAATTCGGAAATTTGCCAACACCTGGAAGTGCACCTTATACTCCAGTGTGCCTTATATTCGTTAAAATACTGTATATTCTGCCACTCACTGTAACACAAATGCACGCCTATGCAGCAGACAGGAGAAGCCAAGTCTCCTCCCAGACTTCTGTGGCAGAATAGGCTGAGGGTAATCAGCCAGAGTATGTGTAGATGCCTCTTCACTCAGAGTTGATATTTAAACTGAAGAGCAGCCCCAAAAATGAGGACAAAATTTATGTCAAATCCCACTTACTTTGTAAAGTCCCCTCCTAAAATAAAAACAGTGAATTGAAAACTCAGAGCTTTCAAAAACTCACCATTTACAGTGCTTAGGAAGTTAATTAATGTAATGAACCAGGGTAAGACATGCAGTCTGACTACTAAGTACTTGTGAGGCAACTACTTCAATTAAGCATACTCATGTTAATAACTCACTGACTTTCCCCTCATCAAAAAACCCTAACTAATATTACAGATTTCAAATTCTTCATTATTCCAGTCTGTTTCTCCATTGACTGACTCAGCTGTGGTCAATTAAAATTTTTGAACATCCAAGTAGTTTTTAACATGTATTAAGGTAGAACAAATCAAGTTTATTTTAGCCAATATTAAATCTCTGAGATTTTTTTATTAAATGCCTGAAATGACAAAATTTTTCTATGTGTTTTTAGTATTTTAAACCAAGTTATACTGCAGCAAGAAATAAAACATTTTTTATTAACTGGTCCTCTAAAGATGATAACATAGCAAGTAAATCTAAGGAAGTAAACTAACAGTCTGTCAAATTATTTCATGAATAAGAAACAGAGACAAGACAACTAGAAACTGACAGTGACTCAATGGCAATGCTCAGACGAAAAAAGGTGAATTGGACAGGAGCACGCAACAAAATCTGTGCTGGAATTCTATGTGACAGATCATTATCTAAGAATAAAAACTGTCTCATTCCATATCAAAGCATTTACAGACTGAAGGGCTATTTTGTGAGCTGCATGAAACAGTTACTTTTCAGACAGCTATCTGGAGATAGAACTACAAAATACAACAAAAAAACAAAAGAACAAAAGGTGGTACACAAGAAAAGCAGCCAACTGTCATCAGGTCATTTTGCTATCTTAAGTCATGTTAACTTATAATTACAGTAATTTCACAATTATAAGCCACATCTGATTATGAGCCGCACTTTCGTTAGCAGTGAGGATCCGCGTACAACTTTTACAAAGTTGCCAATTATTAGCAGGATCGCAGGGTTTACTGGCTTGGCTTGGGGCCGTGTGGGCTCGGTTTGCTGATGCCCTGCCGCCGGGGTTGGGTGGGCTCCAGCTCAGCTCAGGACTGCTGTGGGCTCGCACTTCCAGGTTGGCAAATTTCTGAACTTCATCCATACATTGGCCGCACCTGACTATAAGCCGCACTTCTGGGTTTGGACCAAAATTTTAGCCAAAATGGTGCAGCTTATAATCGTGAAATTACTGTAGTTTAACTAGACTGAAGGTTATCAGAACACAGATTGGGTTGCAGATGCTGAATACATAAATTTTCTCAGAAACAGACAAACTATGGGTGAGATCCAGAAGTTAGAGAAGTCTGAGATTCTGATCAAATCCCACCAAAAATCAAAGCATCACACTGACTTTCATGAACTCTTTCAAAACTAAGTGATCTAATCAAAGGAACATCTTTTTATTATGTACTTGAGAGTTCATCCAGCATAGGAGAATAACATTCAAAGAGCACAGTAGAAGATAAGGAAGACTGCCTAAAGCATGTGGCATCTCCCATCTGGTTGGGTTACCATCCTGTGACTGATGACACACTTTGGACTGTAGGCAATGAACTGAATTTTGTCAAACTAAATGAGATACAGGAGAATTCGAGCAAAGACCTTTAGAACCAAGAGCATGAAGTATTCTCAGATAAAGCTGTGTGGTTATGTAAGCAGCATAAAAGAACACAGCAGAATCCTTAGCAGAAAGGTTAATTTAGTGGAACAAAATAATTCCAGAGACAAACTCCACCACATATACACAAAATCCATTGCTGCGTCCACACTACTTTTTTAGTTTGACTCAGGAATGCACTTCTAAAACAAAAACTCCTGGTTCCTGCAACCCAGCATGCTTTGGTGTGCATTAGAGTGCTCTCAGCTTGTACAAACAAGATTTCTTTGGAAGAAAACTAAATTGGAGAGAAGCTTGATGCACTCATGCAGTTCATGGCATAGAGGAGACTCAGGTCAAGGGAAGATCCCCAAACACTCACAATGCCACATGGATCCTCAACAACACTATCAAACCATGCTCCCTGAGATGTTAATCATAGCCTACACTTGTATAAATTGTGTCTGAAGAATCTACTCAACACAAAGGAATCAGATTTGCATACAGCAGGACAAAGTGAGGCATCTGTTGAAATAGTAGGAAAAAGAATAATCAAAGCCTCAGCCTGAGTTTAGTCTGAGTTTGGGAAAAAATACAAGCAGAAATGCAACCCAAAAACCCTACTGTAAACTATAATACTAAAAAATAAACTCTCGGTCTGAAACAATGAGAAAATGTAATTGCATCTAGTATCTTGAGATTAAACACATGTCTCTGAGCTAGGCTTTTCCTTCATTCTGTTTCTCAGTTTAGTAACTGGGCAGTTCATTTTTAACACTAGTATGACTGGTTTATAGCTAAAAGCTTTTTTCCTTGGTCTATATTAAAAGGTGTTTACTTGAGAAGGTCAATAAACTGCACTGAGAGAAAACTGAAGTATGAAAGAAGAGAAAACTGAAGTATGAAAGAGATTTTTTCATTGTGGAAAACAACATCATTGACAGTAATTTGCCCACTTACTGACTATTTCAACCGAATGGTCAAGAGATAAATGAACAATGAAACACTTAACTGTGGTGTTTCTTTGAAATTCAGACACTTAACACATTTAGTCCTGTATTAGTCTGTTGGAGTCAAAAGGTCAACAATATCTAGAAGGGAAATGGTTTAGTTGCTCTAAGGTAACAAGGGAAAATATTTTGGTTTTGCCTTTTGTTTGTTCTTAATTATTATGACAAACAATAGCCCACAAGTTAATTCTATTTTAAGCTGTACTTGCCAATAACCACTGGAAATTAATTTAGGTAAAGAGAGAATATAGAAAATAACATCACTATTTCCAATAAACTTTCTCCCTGAAGTACTGACTTATTTTTCCATTTCACTGCACTGTTAGACATATTCAATAAGTCTAAAGAGTGCAGACATCTTTTATACCATATTAAAACCCTAAAATTATTTGAAACTCTCAGAAACATCTTACTGTGTCAGTTCATTCCTTGATAAAGTTGGTATTATATGTATCATAGTCTCAGTAGACCTTACTCTTGGAAGTAATGTTCATTGTAGTTCAGACCTTGTGCTACATTTGGTAAATTCTTATTGCTCTGACTAGAAATTAGAACTAGAGACTATAAAAGTGGAGATGGTGTGAATAATTTTTAAGTCAAAGTACATCTGATCACAGGCATCTGATAAGAAGAATATCCAAATCCCTACTATGGTGCACATATGTGAAGGGAAAAAAAGAAAAAGTAACTAAAATATAATAGCTAAAGTCTGTTACAGATCATATGGTTATGCCATTGGACCATTTTTATGCCTCAGCATCATCTGCAATATAGCCATTCTTTTAAGAAAAAGATAAGGTGTTCCTGTTGCAGAATGTCAGACTGTATCTTCTTTTTGAGATGTCTGGATTTTTAAAAACAGTGTTAGAAACAATCCCATAACATCTGTGAGATTCTCCACGGCAGATTGTCCCACAAGGAGTTTGTCATAGGTCCCAACTCTATAAAAATCTAGCACAGATATTGCTGCCATCCCCAGCACACCAGGAGCTTGCAGTGGAAATTTTTTTGGGTTTCTTTAAAAGGGAATATTTTGAAAATGTCCGTTCTCTGAAAAACTTCTCAGTTATGACTGTTTTTATTATGGGAAAGAGGGGACTTCAGCTTTAAATATTGATATCAGTCTTCTTATACAAAACATAACACTTAAAGACAAACAATTGTGCTTTATACTGTATTGAGAATGAAAAATCAGGAAAATTAGGATCATTTCCCAAGGAAATTTTGAACAGAAAAATCATAATGTAACACTGAATATTGTTCACACTGGACAGTTGCCCAGGTGTATTAACCTAGACCTCACAGGAATGACCTTGCTGCATCCTGCAGGCAGACTGCAACAGCGGCTATTGTCTAATTACTGCTATAGCATAATGACACAACTCTGAAGGGTGCTGTTGATTCTGTCCTTCAAATATTTACTGGGATACACTATAAAGATTTGCAGTTATTCTATGCCAAAGGCAACAGGAAACCTGTATGTAACTCTTCAGGGATGAGTGTTTAGACAGCACCCTTAGCTGGTTTGTATTTCTAGTCCATTTTATGTCCTGATGTTCTCTATAGGAACAATTTAGCTGATAGAATCAAGGAAAAGAGTTACAAAACTGCTGACAACACAATGCTAAGCAGCAATTCAAATAATTTAAGATGACACAGGAAGGATTAGGAAGGACTTAGCCATTGAAAATTACTGAGTGTTTGTTGGCATTCAGTGTAGATGGCTACAAAATTAGCTGAGGCATTTGAAACAGCAGATGAAGGACACAGAGATTTTGGTAAATATCCAGTTAAAAGCTAACTTCTAACAGTAATTGCTACTGGAGAGCTGTGTGAGCTAGTACTCTTCTTCTGTATGAAAAAAACCAAAACCAAACAAACCAAAAAACACAAAAAACCTGACAAAATAAAACAAAAAAATCAGAAGAGGTATGTAATTTTTAGATGGTTTGTGATTCTATTCAAAGGTATGGATAAAATATTAAGGATTATAAAATACTTTAAGGGAAAAACTAAAAGTAAGAACAAAATCAATGATTCGAAATGCAATAATGATTTGAGGGTTTGGTTTGTTTTTCATTAGAGTTGTGAGAAACGGTAATTCTAATCCAAAGCGACACTTCAAGGAGGACAGCCTCACTGCTAACCCAGTAAAATCTTTTTCTAGTGCTGGGATAATTTAGAAAACATTAACTGTTGAAATTAGAATCTCTTACACAGGGAAAGGCAATTAATACCACAAGACTGTTTTTTGCCTCTATTTACTGACTGGTATCTAGATTAGAACTGAGATAAGAAACTAAAATTCTTCTTAGAGTGTTGAGTTTTTATTTGTTAAGTTGAATTTACTGCTCTAGAAAGTAAGATGTAATGGGTGATTTGCATCTTATGAATATAATTGTAAAAAGTAGGATTTTAGCAACAAAAATCTAAAGTAGTACTGAGGATTTCTGACCAAATATTTGCTTTCTTGGGAAATGAAGCTTTTTGTATTTATTTACAGTCTGACTTGCAAGTCACCATTTTGGAGAGGCTTCTTTGTCCCAGTTGGCAAGTAATCACTACTGAATTATGTCATAAAACTCTTAGTCTCTGCAACATAAACCTCCAGCACATCTATTCCTCAAGAATATCCTAAATCCTGAACTTGCTGTCAAATGATCTATAGTCCTTTCAACATCTCTGTGATAACCTGTAATAGATAGCAATTTTTAAAAAATTATTTCAGAAGCTGCTAAATATGCCACATTTTCTGCATAAAAAGAAAAGAAAAAAGAATACTACCATTTGAGATACTAAAGATGCCAATATATTACATAATGAATTTGGAATATTTCTTCAAAGAAATTTCTATAATGGATTATGACTGTGTGTTGTTTTTAGCTGTATGATTTCTGAAGCGTCTATCCTCTAGGGAAAGTCAAATAATGTAATTCCCATTAAATTCTCCTGTCTCGCAGAATAGCGATTATGGTGTAGTTAAAATCAACATATGAGCCAAGAATATTTTGAGGATTGATGAATATGGGCTTTCATCAGATATCCAAGTGACTTTTTTTAGTTCAGAGATCCATCTTGACAAGTCTAAACACACTCTTAACCTGCTTACAACCTGGTAGCTAAAATTTGCTAGCAAGAGCTCACTAAGGGGTAAACCTACCCTGAAGCAGTCCGTCCTTTCTGAGGGGAACCCAGAGAGGCTGTTGAGCACTTGAAGCATCCCCTCAAGAGAGAGGGGCTGTTGAGCACTTTGAAGCATCCCCTCTTCTGCTCCTGCCCAGGGGCTAAGCTTACTCCTTATATGAGGATGATACAGGAGGTTTCACTCCAATACTTGTGTAAAATCTACAAGTATTTGTGTATAATCTACAAGTAGAGAGTGCATATGAAGAATTCATATAATAATGACCTTTTAATAAGCTTTTAATAACCCAACAGATTACATGGTAAGGAGCACTTTGTCCACTTACACTTCATAACAGAACACAAAGGATTGTGGCTTACTTGGGAGCAGCATCAGCTGACGAACACATAAATTTATTTGAAATTTAAACAAACTCAGAGTTCCTTAGGGTTAATCAAGCCCAGGCACACACATTTTCAGTGTTGCAAGTATTTCTGAAAGATAAATGGGTCATGGGGCAAGACAGTGAAGGAAGTCCTTCCAGTTTCCTCTTCTCCATAGTTTGGCTTAAGCTCTGCTGGTATAAACACTGGAAAGGGCATCATGTCCAAAAACATCTGCTAGGTTCAATGCCTTCATGCCAGCAAGTTTAATGCAACCTGAAACATTATATTATAGCCAGAAGTCATACAACTTAGAATCAAACAGACTGGTACAAACTCCATTTTAAAATTAAAGAAAACAATTCTGAGGACAAGAACAAAACCCTTGCCAAGTTTTTAGTTTGTATAAGAAGCTGAAACTCAATGTGGACAACAATTGAGCAACAATCATAGGAGATTGCCATCCAGCCCTCTTATTTATAAATTAAGAGGCATAACAGGATGAACAGCCAAAAAGACGCCAATAGGTGACAGGTTACTTCCTTCAATATCTCTTGAACTGATCCCTAAATTATGCTGTTCAAGGGAGGCTCAGGGGATCTGTGAACTCATACAACTCACAAAACCTTGACAAAGCAATTTAAGTGCTTTTAACTGTCTTTTTTTGTGAAAGTATTCTACTTTCCAAAATAACTCGATTTTAATAGAGACAGTTTTGAACTATCTTTGTTAATCATTATACTGGTACCACATATGAAGATCTCAATGGACATTTTTTGTTTTCACTTCTGTCACATCTGTCATGCTTTTAAGGACATTCTGCAGGATAGAATTTATTTCTTCTGTCTCTCAAAGTCTGCACTCTTTAATATGTTCAATAACATCAGTATCCTTAAAACAATTCCATTAGAGAGAAGTTTTACATAATAAGTTTCAAAAATTAAAGTTTTAGTCATAGGAAATAGCAGGAAAAATTATGTTCAGTGTACTTATAAAAACATTCCATTTTCTCCTCTCTTTTGCAAGAGAAGAATAAAAAATACAGGAAAATGAAAATGTCAATACTATCCATCCTGAAGTTCATATAATTTCAAACAAAAGCACTGTTTATCTTCAAAGAAGACAGCTTTGGATCCAAGGACTTTGAAACAGAAATGACCTAAAAGTATGTGTGCTTCTTAGCATACTAATTGCTCTGAATCTGAGCAATTCTGCTTACCTGTTCTGCTTGTCCAGTGCATGCGCTTCATAGTTAAAATCCCAAAATACATCAGAAGCAGAATTCTAATTATATGTTTCATTAACTTTCAGAAAAAATAGACAGCACTACTGACTTTTAGGTACTATAATAAATGCTGCTGGGTTCTGCTTTTCCCCCAAACTAATTTATTCTGTTTCAGTAAGTCCCTCTCCAGTAGGAGACGAAGATGTTTAGTGAAGAGTGGAAGGCAGGTATATTTATTGTAGACAATTGTTGGAGAATGGCAAATGGATAGTCAATATATTTTAGTTAAGCAACTCTATTCACTTAATATGAACAAGTTTTATCTGAATATTAGAACAACTGCTAAAGGAGATGTCAGGAAACAGCTTTTGAAAGTTCAAGAGAAAACAAAGGATGAGTTGGGGTTTTTGATGCTTTTTTTAAAGACTTCACACAGACTTTCCCCTTATATTTATCTCTTGAAAATGCATTGAATCAATTTTAATTATTTCTTGAAATTCTTTCAAGGAGTTAGATGTATATCTGACAGAAAGTTAATATAAAAAGGACTAGAAAAGTAGATTTACATTTTCCATGCACAAGCTCAGAGAGTCCAAGGCAGAAAAATTTTCCTCCCTACTGTCTGTACCTGAGAAGTATCAGGCACCAGTAAAATGCAGCTCTTGTTGCAAGCATCCATTAAAGACTGTCTCAGGTTCTCCTCTCTTCCACACGTCACCATCTCACACCTTTTTTCCTTCCTCTAAATCAATTATGATAATATTGTTCCTGACTCCTGTTTTTGGCTTGATGAAGCTGGCTTTCTAATCAAGAAGGGTAAACTTTAAAATCAAGTGCAATCAGGGATTATTAGGCAAGAAGTGATTATGAGAAGTATTTAAAGATAACAAGTAATGCCGTACTAGTATAAAAAGCTAACACCCTTGAAACAAACCAAATTAATTACTCTGTCTTTGATTTAACACACAAATAACCTTAAAATGGGTTGAAATGCTCCTATCTTACATTCATCTTAGAAGAGGAAATATATTTTAGAGGGAGATTTAACCACAGAAAATCTTCATGAAATCTGACACTGTTATTTATTTTGACAGCCAATATAGAAAGTAGAGACAGGATAGAACTGGAAACTTAAGTCCCCAGTAATTTGCTGTGTTTCAGACAAGTGCAGATGTAATTTGGTTAATGAAAAGTGAAGAACAAACTCTTGATGTGGTATGCACATTGCCCCTGTTCTGTCAATACTGGTTGTCAGCTCTACAACAGAACACATCCAGCAGAAAATGACAGTAAATGATGTTCGAACATCAGGGAGAAGAGCTTTGGTTTCGTACTAGTAAGAAATTAAGATAAAGACTTTTTTCAGACAAGGTCACAAAAGACTGTGTTCATAATATGTTCAGAAGCATCCCTCCATTACACATGGAAATGGATCAAAGAAGACAGATGCATCTTCTTCTGCTGCTCCCAAAATCTTTAAAAATCATTCAAATCCACATTTCTTTGTCATCTTGGGTGATTGGGGGTTTTTTTGTTTTTTTCTGTTTTGTTTGTTGTTGTTGTTGTTTCTGTGGTTTTTTGTTGTTGTTGTTGGGTTTTTTTTTTGTTTTGTTTTTGCTTTATTTTGCTTTGGTTTTTTCCTAAAACTGAAGTTACAGGATATGAATCTGTGGTGTCTTAGGCTGCAATACAGGATGTGACAAAAGTATGTATTCTATCACCATCTGTTAAAACCAGGTGAGGCAGTGATCCTTATCTCCATAGGAGATATGCTCTGCTAATGGGTCATCTGTTAAAACCAGATAAGGTAGTCATCTTAATCTTTTCCACAATCCATCCTTCTTCCAAGGAGGTATCTTGTGTTAATGGGTCATGGAGTATGACTGATAAAATTACATCATCCCATTTAAAAATGCTCCAGCCAAAAAAAAAAAAAAGGTAAGCCTTTCCTACCTAAATAAAAACTGAGATTTGGAACACCAAAGCAGCCTTGTTTTCCACTAAATACAAGGAAAAAACCAAACCTCATCACTCAACCTTCAAAGAAAAACTGCAACCTTCTACAAAACCACACCTTCAACTAAACCACATCTGTCACTTTAAAAAAACTGCAGTCACCGTTTAATCAGACTGCTACCAACACCCTACCTGATGAGGTATCAAATTGTAATCTGACTCAGTCAGTGTTTTAGGTTTGTTCTGTGTAATACTGTATTTATATTTCAATTTTCCTGGTAAAGAACTGTTATTCCCATATCTTTCAAAATTATAATAATTTGGAGGGAGGAGGTTTACATTCTCCATGTCAAAGAAAGGCTCCTGCCTTTCCCAGCAGACACCTGTCTTTCAAACCAAGATATGTGGGAATTTAAATTTTGGTATCGTTAGTCCTCTCTCATTTGTCTCATTAGACCTGGAGAATGAACATACTAGTTACAGTACAATTGCCATGATATCCTACAGGATTTCAGCCATAAGAGAATATAAATATATTATGGGATATGTACAGATATATAAATGTCTCTTCAAGGAAAATCTGGATCTCACAAGACCTGGAAGTACATGCTTTACTAAGTGCCTAAAGGAATTTTACAGAAACCAATGAAATTAAGTTATTATGAGAATATGATAATATTCTCTATTGAAATAGAGAATTCCACTGAAGTGGAACCATTCCACAGAAATTCACCTGTTAAAAAGAAAAACAAAAAAGACTCGTGTAATAATGCTTCAGTAGAAGAGGCTTCACTGAAAAATGTTCACATTATCATCACTTGTAAATTCCTTAAAGCCTATGTTTAAAAATTCACAAAGAACTAGCTCCACCACTAGGACATCAACAGAAGTGAAAGATGAGACAAGTTTGCCTGTTCAGGGCTTTGGGAAGGCACATTGTTTTCAGACACAACTTACTAAATTGTGTGGCAAGAGTTTAATTTCCATCTTCTCTGCAGGTGCTGACTGCACATAAACTTGTACAAACAAGCTGACAAAATGACAGCATTTCAGAGTACTTAAAGAATGATTTCTATCATTCTTTACCTTCCAGTATTCAACTTGGTAGATCCGAGTCCCTGGACAAAACACCTGTATCACCCTGTAATTGTGTTGTGACAGGTGACAGAAGTGGCTTGTTAAGTGCTGCATGGGCAGTAGATATCTCAAATGGAGAAGGAGTAGTCTGTTATATACAGCCTTATCGCACATAAATAACAATTTCTAGTTTCCTGTTCTTCCTCTTCTCTGCTAGGGCCAGAGCAGCAAGGCTGAGTTTGTGAAGGCAGGTGCTCAGACATCAAGGGTTGCCTCCATGCCCTACCACTTGGAACTGAGAAGTTCACATTATTCTGCATTTCCACATTTACTTCTGATATACTTCCATTAAGTATATTTTTCATAAAACACCCACACAGAATAAAACTAATTATAACTTGTTTTTAGGATTAGCTATTATTCTAAGTGGTAACATAGAGTAAAAAAGCAAAGACTCTAAAAATCTACCATTACATTAACAGAGATAGCTCATTGCTTTGTATCTTAGCATCAATACCTGTTTGCAAATCATGCAATATAGAAAAAACCTCAGAAGTCCAAACTTTCCACCTGAAACAAATAAAATAAAATCAAACAATTTGTAAAATGAGTTCTTCTCATATGTAATAATTAAATCAAAAGTCTAAAGAACTTTTCTGTTCTATTTCTGAATCAGTTTGCAAGTCTCAGGATCATAAATATCTGTCATATGGTTCCAAAAATTCAGGGTAAATTTAGGATCTATGAGAAGTACCTTTCAAGTGTCTTTTTCCAGATGCTCCTGTTAAAATATTTTAACTAGGAAATTACAAAAACTTGTATGGAAAAATACCCATAATTTCAACTGGAGTTATACTTTACACCTCTATCATACCAGACAAATAATTAACAATCAATGACATCTAAAAACCAGTGCTAAAATCATACATCAGCACATGACTTTGAATTGCATTTATTATGGGCCCGTAGGCAATCAGTATGAGAAGTTCTTCCCCCCATTTCAATTACAGATAGAACACAAGTAAATTAAACCAAGTCAATATTCTCAGAAGTCAATTCTATTTATGCCACTGTCTTCTCAGAAGTTTTAAATAATAATTTATGCATAGCAAGGAACACTTGGGATTTGGTTTTGATCTGCTGCTGTTCATGGTTTTCTTTTTTTTTTAATTCAGTGGAGGTTTTGCCAACAAATTTGCATGGATTAACATTTATTTAAAAGAATCTTATACTCTACTATCATTTCATGTTTACCTCATTTTCAAAATCTTTCTTTCCTATTCATCTCTCTACTAACGCAACATATTTATTTATTTCAAGTATTGAGGCATCTTGAAAACTGAGGAATATAAACCACCTTGGTGCCATTCATATTTTATGATAGTGATATATTGGAATCTCTGTGCTACCTTATCCTCCATTACTTCCTTTATTTGTAGTCATAAGACAATAAAAACTAAAGGCAATTGCTATGGCTCTGTGACAAAAACAGAGACTCAAGAATTTAATTATGCCAGATATAAGCAGAAAAGGTGAAGCAATGATCTTCATTGTCAGCAACAATTTTAGCAGCACAAGGCGGTAAGAGCAAGATTCATGGTTAGTGTGCCTAATGTCTTTTAAGGACCTTGGGGATTTTATTTGGATGCCTGCTGAAGTTTAACACTTAAGAATATAGAAAAATTTCCTTCTCTAAGGTTTTGCTTTCTTACTTTGGGATACTTGAATTTTTGATGATTTAACAAAGCTGTTACCATTCGGTAGAGACAGCAATGAGCTAGAGAGACAAGGGTGTGAGTTATAAAGCTTGTTTGCTGCACGCTCCAGCTCTTTCAGTTATTGTTTGATGAACACCGTTTTTATAAAAAAATCTTGCATATACTTGCAGCTATTCATCCTCTCTCCAGAATAGCTTTTCTTGAACTAGTCCATTATAACACAATTTGAATTAAATAACTGTCCTATCAAGGCCTTTCATTGCATCTCTCCCATTCTCAGAGGAGTTAGCCCCATGATTTCATGAGGGGCTGAGAAATCAACTTTCCCAGGCATTGTAGCAGCAGGAAGCTCACACTGTTCCCTGCTGTCTAACCCTCCCAGACAAATCAGCAGCAAGACCCAATAATTAAAGCCATATTTTAAAGATTTCTGTGACTGAGAGTCCCAAGCGCAGGTATTCCATCTCATCCACCTGAATTTTATCCTTAGGAGGAAAGCAATGGAAATTTCTCTCCATTACAGCCATGTTCCCTGTGCCATTGACACTGTGGCTTTCTGTCCCTGTAGGAGAAGCTCTCATTCCTTTCTGGAAGAAGAATTAGTAAATTAATATCTTGAAATGTCACCTTTCCTTTGATTTGTAAGTATACACATAATCAGACCAAATACTAATTCATCTCTTCAGCAAAGTAATTAATTTTAGATGTTAATCTTAGCCAAATTCTAATAGATTTCAATCTAGAAAACAGTAGTTTTCAAATCTTCCCAGAAAGAATAAATTAACTGCTTGTAAATCATTAATTTGCAGCTCTCCAGTGATCAAGGCTGTATGACTAATGTGATTTTAAACCAATTAGGATTTGTTCTTTTGTTCATTCATTCCAGTAACAATAACATGAGCATAGTAAGAATTGATATTAAAATATCAGCTTTCAATTGAAAGAGAAAGATAGCAGATTTCACTACTTCATGTACCATTTCCCAGCAGCTGCAGCATATGGACCATTAAGTTAAAAGAGTTCATTTTAAACACAGCTGGCAAGCTGTGACTTATGCACCTGATTGTCAATGAACTGTATCTAAAAACCTATAGTAGGTTTTTTAACCTTTTCTCCACTTAATCTGTATCTTTAAGATTGCTTCATTTCTTTGGTGATGTCTTATTTTATATCACATAGCTTTTGGATCGAAGTTTTCAGGCATTGTATAGTCCACATTGTAGACCAACATAACATCCACAGCCACATAGTACAATAATGCTGAATTATAGTCATATATTTATATCATATTCACTTCTGCAGTAGCTTGTGGTTCCTTGAACAGACACAATCAAGTGCTTGGGTTTTCCGTAGCAGTTTCAATATTCATCTCCCTGTGCAATTCCATACAGATATTGTTTGAAGACAAAGTGGGCCCAGTGATCACCAGCTAGATGGAGGAACTTCACAAAACAAATGAGTTTTTATTCATATCCCTCTTCTCTTCACCTTTATAACCTGTAGCAAACTTAAACTGGCTTGAAAATTAACCTGATTTCTTCCACTGCTCAGCCCCACAAAGTGTTGCAGCCAAGCTTAATGCTTCATTTGTATTCAAAACCTAATGAGAAAAATTAGTTGAAAAGTAGAGGTGACATTTCTTCTAAATACTATCATAACAAGCCAGATGATACATTCACCTGCTGCTCATGCATGGCAACAGTGAATTAAGAGGAGATACCAATTTGTTAACGAACATTTAATTGCCATGGGACTGAAGGTGTCTTGGTTTTTATGTTGCAATATTTCTAAGGCTGTAGCCATTAAATGCAAATCAGTAAGAAAGCAGTCTTGATAGACAGAGCAGGAAAAATTATGCATGTTCTATGTCCTTATTTCAACACTGTTTGAGGTCTGACCCTTTCTCTGCCCTGGGTGCATGGTTGTGATGCTATTTGCCTGCTTCGTTTTTAGCCTGTTTCTTGACAACTGCTGTTCAGTTCAAGCAGCTCTTTCCGCTGGCTGGGGATTCATCCAGAGCCATCCCCAGGCTCTCCACTCTACACTGTCTTTGAGTTATTTTCTATGCATATGATTTTTTCTAACACAGAAGAAAATTTTAAAAAGAAACCCAAACTAAAAAACCTTGAATAACTCAGGGCACATATACTCACTGCAAACATTTATGGTAATTTAATAATAAACCTAATGAAGAAGGATAAATACCTGATTCTTACCCTGCTGTTTTAGAGGGGGACAAGCTGAGACTAAAAACAGTTAAATAATTTGAAAAAGACACTTAGCAACACATGCCTGTTCCAGCCACCTGCTCCAGGGTTCTCTATGTAATGAGCCCTACCCATTAATCAGAACTGGTTATTACTTTGGGTTTTGAAGGAAGAGGAAGAAAACAAAAACACTTTTAATCTAAACTTGTTTTCATCCCATCTTTCTGAAGAAGGGAGATACACCTGAAGAGATACGCCCTTCTGCAACCAGTTGAGTATCACAATGAAGAAGGCACTCTCAAAAACTCTTAATTAATGAGTATATAAATTGAGGGAAGACTTCAGGCTGAGAGTCACCTCTGAAACAACGACTGACTGCAAACCAACAGGAGAAGTTTCTCAGATGCTATAAAATTAAAGCACAGTAATTTCACAATTATAAGCCGCATCATTTTGACTAAAATTTTGGTCTGAACCCGTAAGTGCGGAGTGGCCAATATATGAATAAAAGTTCAGAAATTTCCCAACCCAGAAGTGGGAGCCTGCAGCCCCGAGCCGGGGTGGGGCAGGGCCGGGCTGGGATGGGGGAGCCTGGCAGCATGGTGCTGGCAGTGCTGGGCCAGTGTAGGCAGCAGGCGGGGGGTGAGTGAGCCTGGCAGCAACAGCAGTGCTGCCCGACCAGCCCCGAGCGGCCCCGCCGAGCGGCAGCACCGAGTTGGGCCACCCCCCCGTCGCAGCCCCAAGCAGGCCAAGCCTGCCCGGCCCCGAGCCAAGCCAGTAAACCCCACAATCCTGCGATTCTGTTAATAATGGCAACTTTGTGAAAGTTGCACATGGATTCTCTCTGCAAATGAAAGTGTGGTTTATAATCTGGTGCGGTTTATATACAGAGGAAGAACGAAACGTTGCCAACACCCGCAAGTTTAGCTTATAATCAGGTGTGGCTTGTAATCGTGAAATTGCTGTAGCAACATCTGGCACTCAGTGAGTCCTTGTGGAATTGAACTGCCTGGCTGAAAAAGGGAAAGCTGCACTCCATTTCCACTACTTGTTAAAACCTCAAGTTTCTCAAAATAACTTTAAAAACTGCATTATATTTTTAATCTCTTATTCCTCGGCTGTCTTGAGACCATTTCTCTAGACTATAAATATAGTGGTATTTCTTAGTTGGCTTATGTTGCAGTGCATGTTTATTTTATTCAGTTTATTGTTATAATGGTTTGTTCCTATGTACTCCTATGCTTTCCCCAGGTGGTCAGTCCCCAGGTTGTATCCACACCAGAAACTACCTTGTTTGGCATTCCCTGCCCCTTGTCTATCATTGTAACTGCGCCCCTTTTCCAGTCCCTTCCTTGTCCGTCATTGTAACTCTGCTCCTTGTTCCAGCCCTTCATTGTCCATCATTGTAACCCTGCCCCTTTTTCCAGCACCCTCCTTGTCAGTCCTACCCTGGGCCAATCCCAAGTTGTTCCACCCCTTTGGAAATCCCCTATTACTCGATGTCCCATTGGCCTGTGTGACCCTTTCTCGTCCCCCTGTTTCTCTCATTGGTTGTAACTCTGTAAGACTCTGCCTTCCTCTCTTCCCCTAAGGATCCTTTATTGGTTAATTGTTGTTACCCACTCCCTGATCTGTCCCCCTATTTAATCCTGAGCACAGCCGTCCTTGAGGCTCTTTTGTTTCTGAATCAGCCAAATCATGAGTGTTGGAATCATTGACAGGAAATGCTTCAGAGCATGAGGTGAAGAAGTATTAATTTTCCTTCTTGCATTAGACACAAATCTCTCAATAACAAATAGGAATAAAATTTTAGAATATCTCATTCAGGTTGGAAGGACGAGCAGCAGTAGAAGCACTTCGAGTTCATTACAGAAGATTCTGACTGCTACTGCTGAAGCTTTTAAAAGGACACCCTGCTGATACCTTTTGATAGTGACAGATTAAAGTCATGGTCATGCAAAGACATGGTCACAAAATCAAACATTTTGTCATGTTAGTCACAACTATCATTCCAGTTCCCTCTCAAACCTCTCTCATCTGAAGAAATAAAAGCATATTCAGGCCCCCATTTTGAACAAGAACATAGCAACGTTCTTAGAAGAGTCCTTTGAAAATCTCCTTAACTTGATTATTTTCAAACTTATTTAGCCATTAACAATGTTTTTTACTAGAATCTACTTGACATTTCTAAAGGTGTTCTTTACCTCCAATTTTAAACCAGAATGGAGATTGATGGCATTCTTTCTTAGGCAAACAAGGATCTGGCATATAAGAAATAAAATCATGCTATTAAATAAATCAATAGATGACATTTTATATCTGAGTTTCAAGACTTGGCCCATCTGTTGTTCCCTACCATACCCAGAGTCAGATAAATAATATTTTATGATTCTGTGCAAATGAAAAACTAATACAATTTTTATTTATTGCTAATAAATCCACCAACACTCTTATCTTCAGGCAAAGGAAAGTTCGTGCTCCAGATCATAATTC
This sequence comes from Catharus ustulatus, assembly GCF_009819885.2. Taxonomy (NCBI): domain Eukaryota; kingdom Metazoa; phylum Chordata; class Aves; order Passeriformes; family Turdidae; genus Catharus; species Catharus ustulatus. Next base: position 6,572,509 of record NC_046235.1, on the reverse strand, counting down.
CTGTTCTTAGAAAAGGTTGTATCTATTTTACAATTAGTATTAGCAGCCATACTTGCAGTAAGTATGCAAAAGTGAGAGTATAAACAGATACAAGATACATTGCTGTAGACAGGTAAAAGATGTTATAAAAGAAAGGCCTCAAGAAATCAGCCCTTGCTCTGCTGAATTACTTAGCTAGCATATCACTTCTTCAAAGTGCAACTTGCAAGTTCCCATGCATAACAATCTTAGGTATGACAAGTTCATAAACAACAACCTATTCTTGGTGAGAAAAACAAGTGCACCTGTGTAAACAACAGATATATCCCAGGAGAATCCACAAAGGAAAAGTTTAAATGCCTGAATCTTAGCATGTACACACAAATCACCTTCTGAACAATAGACGGAAGTTGTAAGAAAACTACTAGCCAATTGGTGCTGCACACAAGGTCTGTGAACACTGTATTAAATGAGTTATGTGAATAAAGAATGGGCTTTTTTCTCCATGAAGAAAATGGAGTCTCAGCTGATTTATTACAACAGTATATATCTTTAATACTATATACTGTATTTTTTAAATATATATAATGTATGCACATGTAAGAGAAGACAGACTTGTTTCCTGCATGGTTCTTCACTGAGTTCACCCTTACTTATTATTGCAACTGATTCAGTGCTAGATGAAGCATAACTAGAGTTCTCTTCCAGCCATGTGCCCCTAAGATTTCCTGCTTTTCCATGAAAGCTCCATTGCTCTCTAATGGTTTATGCTCTTAAGCTTCCAGCTCAGGTGATGTCTGAATTCACCTCACTGAATTAATCTTCTTCATTTCATGAATTCATTATCTTTCATTTGCTTTGAGTGCTGTATTCTTCTAGTTTTTCATGGCACAAGATCCTCACCTAATATTAACTCTCAGCTGGAAACGCTTATTCAATCTTCAGTTTACCCACCTAAATTCCCTAAACTCTTCTTGCTTTTAACTCAGCAACACAGACCAGCTTCTGTCAAATATATTCTGACAAATATTCCCAGCAGTGCCAGTATAACCTGAAAGTCTTTCTTCTGTCTCAAAGCAAGTCAATGTTGTGCCACCGTCATCTTAGAAGCAAAATGGGGATATTGCCCCAAAACATCTTGAGCATTCCATTCTTGACAAAAAAAAAAAACAAAAGCAAAAAACCCAAAAAACCCCAAACAAAACAAAACCAAAAAATAAAACAAACAAAAAACCCTAACAAAACAAAACCAGTTTTGATTACTAGGCTTTCATAACCTTGCTAGCGGAGGTACAGAAACAAGTTCATTCTAAACTAGAAACGATCTTACTGACATAGCCTAAATTCCTACTTAAGAGTCAGCAGCTACTCTGGAAACTATTCATGGGCCTACAAAGGAAGTTGAGGGAAGAGTGATTTAGTTCAAATAAATTATAGATTGGCTTTGGTTCAGAAACTAGCACATGAAATTTAAATACCTCACATAGAAAGGCAGACTAATTGATTCAAATTGCTTTTGGTAGCTTACCAGCTGTGAGTAAAAGTAGCACTACCCTAATTTCAGAAAGGCGAAATCTTGTTCAGACAGGCACAGCATTTATGAATCAGTGAGGTTTACACTCTATTGCTTTTAGGAAAGAAGTGTGCCTTCACATCCTCCTTCTTCAATTATTTGCTTTTGCAGATCCTCTTTCTTCAATTATTTGCTTTTGAGCTGTTACAGGACTGCTGCCTTTACATAATAATATAAATTCTTGATGAGAATTTTGAAGAACCGGGGTCATCATCTTTTGTAAAGAAAATGATCATTGGTTTTGTTCTTACAGTGCCTGGAAGTGCACAGCGTCTGTCGCAATTGGGCCTTCTAGGCATGGGTACCATAGAAGGACTTTAAGCTATCACACACATCTGCATCGTGGCAGGCTCTGGTGTTTTCCTTGGAAAGAGAACTTTATAAAGCAGAGATCTATTTTGTGTCAAAATACTGCATTTGATGGTGCAAAATCATTATCTTTTGGTTTCATTTTCTTCCTGTTTATTTTCATAGTGGCTCAATTACTACATTTGTTCTAACTTTTTCAGAGTGTACACATTGCACGAGATACCCTGAGATACTTCTGGATGGGCATTTTCTACACAAAAACTTCCTGCTTATTTTTATTATTTCCCTTGCAGCTATGCAGTTCCACCACACACCACCAAGATTAATTAGGTAGGCACAATATTGCTGAAATCTCCTCTGGTTTGGTCTGTCTGTCATCACTGAGATTTCTACAACTGGTAAAAGACCTGCTAAAGAAATATGTGACTAATGCTGAAACAATCCAGTTTAATGAGACCTCCTGGGAAACCATTTCTTAAGTGATCAAAAGAGCAACTTAAATCCCTCTTTGTTCCAATGGAAAGGGTAACAGGCTGCATAAATATATATAGTTGCTATCTGTGCTGATCTGTTAGGCAGCCCAATAGTTTTGTATTACTTTATTTGACTTCACATTCAAATATAAATCTTGTTCATAAGGCATACTGTAGGCTCTGCATCTATACAGCACAATTCTGCTGTCAACTACTGTACTGGTTTTACGTTGAAGTCACCTAGGAGGAGGATATATTCTGAGGTTTTTCTCTATGAGAACTCCCTTTGTGAGTTTATGAAACCAATTGGAGGCTGGTTTAATAACTGACAGTCTGGGAAATGAATTGAAGAAGACAGACATTTCAAAGCAAGCAAACTCTGGAAAAAAACTCTATTTCTTTTCCAATCTTTTCACCAGGTAACTTTGGCCTGGCCTGGGCCCCTTTCTCCATGCGGCCCGGGCGGGCAGGGGTGGGTTTGGGAAAGCCACTGGGCCTGTTCTCAACCAGGGGCCCTGATGGCCAGGAGGAAGAGAGAGGCGGAGAAGCCCTTTGCTAAAATCCAGCCCTGTTCCCCGCCCCCTGGCATGGCCCTGCTCGATGGGGCCCTGCTGCTGACTCGGAGCAGCTGTGGAGAGGCAGAGCCCCCCAGCTGCCCACACAGCATGGGGGAGGCCGTTGGGCTCTGTTTCAGCAGAGACTCCCCCCACCATGCATCTGCTTGCTGGGTTTTCCAGTTTCGTTCAGCCCCCCAGTGTGGCCTGAGCGGCCTGAAATCCTGGCACAGCTCCAGCATGGCCTGGCCCAGACCCTGCACTTCTGTGTGAAATTTTAACCCTTCCAATGCTCAGATAAGATTTGCACACCTCCTGTCCTCCTTTGAGTAAGAAGCAATAGAGCAGAAAGAAATACACTGAAGTGAGATCCAAGTTTCCAGATGGGAAGAGATTGGGGTCCTGCCATGAAAGTTGGCTGAAAAAATCTTTTTTGTAAGCTATGGGGTGGACTGTAGTGCATGAAGATTCCTATACATCATGGAGAAAACATGGGGCGGTTGAAGTGCTTGATGAAATAAAAGGGCCAGGAGGACTTGCTCCTTTGAAAGGCCTTTATTAGAAAATCAGCTTGGGTGGGGAGCCCGCGGGGTTGCGCATGCCGCCGCTGCTCCCAATGGTGGATCCGGAGGAGGAGGAGTGCAGCTTTGTCTTCACATCCTCGACAAGAATCCCAAGGAAACTCAATTTGGCTCTTGGTCTAGGGATGTCATGTTGGTAAGGTGCTGTTCATATCATGGCGATGGAATCAAAGCGGACCAAGATGACAAACTTGTGTCCTGCACTGTTTTCCCAACTTGGGAACACTATCCCCAGCTCCGGATACCATTTGGGCTCGTTGTCTTAAGGGGTCCTAGGGTCCAAATAGTTTCCCAGTGTCCTTTGAATTTGCATACAGATCCATGATGTCACCCTCCTCACAGATGCCATTTCAGGGGAGCAGCAGCACCACCACCCGACAGAAGGGAAAAGACACACAGGTGAGATGGCTGGGGACTGAAACAGAATGGGGCCAACAATTTAACACCAACAATTAACATTAATTAGATAACAGAACAGGATAAAGTTTAGAATCTGACATTAACAATTAAACATGAAAACTAAAACTTAGGAACTTGTTCCTAACACTTGAGAAAAAAGATCCTTTGCCCCAAGGGAAAGGGAGATCTCTGTTCTTGGAGAATTGAAGTATGAACAGAGGAATTTGAGGAAAAACAGATGGAGAGAACTTTTGTTTTTGAACAGCTTACCCTTAAAAGTAATACCCCATGAATTTGACATGGCCCACAAACACAGCTCTGGGAAGGCTGTGAAGATGGGAGGAGTTTCAGGATTTGCAGATGTTTTTTCATGAGCAGATGCAAATCGTGAAAGTGGAGACACAAGAGAACTTTATTTTTCTCTTGGGAAAAATCCCTGTGGCCAAACAAGAAGAAACTCCTCTCCCTGAAGTGAACGGAAACGGAGGATTTAAGTGAAGGACTGACTGAAGTGTCTCTGTGTGTGGTTGTTAAGAGATGTGGGAGGTAGTGGGGAAAGGAGAGAGAGAGTGGTCTGGAGATTTTATTCTGAATATCTGACTTTCTTTGTGTTGTTAATAGAGTTTTCCTTTTTACCCCTTTTAAGTTTTAGGCCTGCCTTGTTTTTGCTCCTAATCCTATCTCTCACAACAGAAATTGAGTATATTAGAACTGGCAAACCTAAACTAAACCAAGACAGCTACCTAGAAGAATTTATTTCCTAATTGCCTGACTAGTAATTCACTTTTCTTCTCTATGACATATTAAATTCTGACAAGCTCAGCGAACCCTGTGCTACTTGATAACTGCAGTCTATGTTTGCCAATGTGATGATTACCTGTGTGTTCACAAGAATATAACAGCACCAAAATTCATAGGGATGGTCAGAAAGGCAAAGCACCAACTATGCTGAGGTTACTCTCCATCCTACCTACCTAATCTCAGGTTCCAAGTCTTTATGGGTTCCTTATATATGAGACAGAGAGAGAAAAAAGTTCCTGCTTTGAGCTGTCCTCTGAAAAAGCATCTGTATTCATGAAATACCAGAGATGTGTAGGCAGCTGTGCTTCTGATTTTTCTAATTTACTTCCAATGAAGTAAAGGTTCCTGTAAGGTTCCTTGTCACCCATTCTAACCTTTCCTTTCTTAGGACGCAGGAGGCATCAAACAGTTCTTGCCCTAAGAACTCAACATAGTCCACTGTCTGTTTTCCTTTATGTTCTGATTTGTTCAGCTCACACCATTTTTATGTCCTCCTGCTGATCTCCTTGGCTGGAGTCCACTGTAGCTGCTGCTTTGAGGGGCCCTTGTCCATCATGTGTTGACACTTGTCTAAACTACAGACTAAAAGTACTTAACCTCCAAAGGATGAGGAAAAGAGGCCACCAACAGAAATGTAAAGGGTTTTTTAAAGCAAGTCAAACCTTGTATGAAAAATCAGAAAAGGAAACATATCCAAACAGCAGCACCCACTGTATTTTCTTTTCCTCTCCTTCTTACTGTACCTACTAGTTTTCTTCTTTTCCTAGAGGACGGAACATCTTCCATTTCTGCATCTCCCACTCTTAATTTCTTTTTAATTAATTTATTGCTGGGAAGAGAGTCTTCAATTTCAGACAATTTTGACCAAGCTTCAATTAAATTTTAATTTAAAACGTGAAAGAAAACAAACTACTTCATACAGAATGCTTCTGCCTGATAATTTAGAAAATGCATATATTAGTGGAGAAGTCATCTTCACTAGCATATTTTAAATAAGGTTGTATAATAAGACCTCTTCCCATTTAATATGGCATTGCAGGGAAAACTGAGAGAATCCCACTGAATTTTACTAACAGACTTTTAGCATTAATTAAATAATGTTTGATCACAGAGAAAAAAATGCAGCAAATTTCACAGAAAATCACAGCTTAAATGGTTTAAGTTAAATACAGGTATAAAAAGAGTGAGTTCCTCAGGGCCATACATTATTGTGAAAGAAATACAGCTGAAGAAGTTAAACAGAGTGGGAGATGTCAAGAGGGAAGCTGGAAGCTTTCAAATGCCAGGTTACAGCACAGAATGAGTGACAGCCCTTGCAGCTCTAAAAGGGAGGCTATGTGACTGGAATTGTCAAGGATTTTGGGTACAGGAATGAATCTCTTGGGTGTGATGATTTTTTTTTTTAATAATCTTTCCATTTCCTTCTTTCTATCAATTGTAAATCTCTAGAAAACAAACAGCACAAAATCTACACAGAAGATTAAAATAGAAAATATAGTTATGGAACTGACAGGGAGATTACATCAGGTATTTGTTTTCTCTGAACTAGTATTACTGTGGATTTGTTGATCATAAATATGGGCTGGGAAGAGGTGAAAAGCATCCAAGTATGGACCATTTCAGGATGCTTGCATTATTTTATTTCTCTTTCCTTTTCTTTAAAATACACACAAAGGTAAAGAGAGGTATAACTTGTTCTGCTGGTGCTATTACTATTCTCTTCTAGTGGAGGCCTGAACCTTCTGAATTCCATTCTTGTCAATAAATCCTGTCATCTCTAATATAAAAAGCTACTCCAAGGAATTTACTGTATATTTTTCTTTCCCTGTTGAATAATTACAACCTGGTTGTAATTAGAATTGATTTACAAAGCTAGAGGGTTTATGATGGTTTATAACATTTGTTGAAGGTAAATAGAAAAGATTTGAGATGCTTCTTCACTTACTTGGGGCTTAGTGCTGATTTAAAAGAGAAAATTAGAATGTAGTTTTCAATGAGAATAGCAATCAAGGTTCATACTAATATCTATATATGTGAGAGAAAAGGACTGACAATGATAATCATTACCATTGAACATGATTTTGGTTAAATGATGATTAAGTAATTAAACATAATTATTTAAAATCCTTCAATTTCCATCTTAGCATGTTTTATTAAAATGTCACGTAAAATAACAAGGTCCTGTATTAAATAAAGCATTAGTTCTATATTACAACCAAAGCTTGTGTCCAGAACAAATAACAAGGAGAGGTTTATTTCATTACTTTCTGTTCTAGTGTGTTAGTTATAGGTGATAATTTCTTTGAAGTAACTTTGAACTGGGGAGGAGCTGCTGTGTGTTGTTTCCTTCCTTCTCACACCGTTCAGCAGTTATTCACAGAATCACTGAAAAAGCTGAGTTGGAAGGCACCCAAATGATTCTCAAGTCCAACTGCTGGCCCTGCACAGCACCATCCCCAAAAGCCACACCAAGACTCTTGTGCCCAGAGCCTTGTCCAAAGGCACGTCTTCAGCACTGTCAGGTTGGTGCTGTGACCACTTCCCTGGGGAGCCTGTTCAGTGCCCAACTACCCTCTGGGTGAAGACCCGTTTTTGATATCCAGATGATACATCCCCTGACACACCTTTAGACCATCCCCTCAGGTCCTGTCGCTGGGCAGTGGGCTGAGAAAACACTATCTCTATGGTGCAGCAAAGGAGAGGTAGGCTGAAGACATGGCAAAGCATTTGAATTGCTTTTCCACATTTGGACATCTAAATTTAGTTGTATGTAATCTGCTACTGAAAGATATCATGAGGGATTCATATGCTCTATGCTCCAGGTCTCACGATTCATCTGAACTATTTTAGATCTTCATGCCAGGATGGGAGAAATCCAAGCCTAGTTTTCTTTTGTACTTCAGCACTAGAGAGGAGCCTTTATTTTGACAAATAAGAGTATTTAATCTTCGAACTTAAAATTATATTAATAGTATATATGTATTAGAAACTTTTGTATACATGATGACTGCCAACCTCCAGTCATTCCAGACACTTGCCATTGACAGGACAGACAGAAAGATATCCATTTGATATTTTTGGTCTAAATGTTTAAAAAGAAGAAAAAAACCCTTTTACTTCCTTGTTTTTTTCAGGTGAGAAATTCATCAAAACCTTTTCTTTGGGGCAAAATTTTTTCCTCTAAATGATCAGCATTCTGTCTGTTCCCTTTCTTTGCCTCTTGGTCATCAAAAGTTTCCTTACCAGGTGTAAGTGACTAGGAAAGACAATAGCAGTCTATTATTGTTTAAATTAGTAGCTTAGAATATTGAAAGCTTCACTTTGAACAAAAGACTAAAATTCCAGTTTTAAAAACAAATTTATCAACCATATGGAAGGGGAAACTGAAATCTTAGTGGTATATCCTAGAGAGTTCCTACTAGAGTGCTTACATAACAGTAGCACCTTATAAAGGGGGGAAACCAGAAATGAATGCAGAGAAATATAACTGGCCTGATGCTCACAGATGGGGGAAGAAAATAGAAATTAGACTTCAGATTTTTTTTTTTTAAGCTAAAAATAGTCTTGAAATCTTAAAACTGTATTAAGATAGCATCTCCAGTACAAAGAAGGAGTTAGAAGTAACATTAAAGGGACCAACCCAGAGGAAAGATCACCATGCAGAAGCACCTGAGGTGATGCAATATTCAGGCTACAATGGGGTCATTCTAAAAGTGAGTTTCCCCATTTCCAGTTCATGACTGTGACAGGGCATAGTATTGAAAACTGAAAGGTGGTTGTGGTCACAGCATTTGGAGTTCTTCCAGAGTAACCTTCAGAGGTTTTAAAATGAGCACAATAATTTCTGTAAGTGCTTATTCATTTTTCATATGCCCAGTCTGTCTTCCATTCTGCATTTAAATGTATTACACTTGTACTTGCACTTTTAATGGATATCTAAGATTTTAATGGAATTTCAGTGAACTGCACTATGTATTTCCCCAAAAAAGGAATGATTCATTAGGAGCTGAAGCCAGGCTCCTTTTTTGTTCTGGCTAGTGAGAAGACAGCCTGGAGGTATATTGTATTAATTCCCAATATAAGTGAAGTTAGATGACTGCAGAGCATAATGGTTATTTATGCTGAATAAGAAAGCAAGCATAGCAAAGAAAATGTGAAATGGAAGGAGACAGAACAGAAAATACATTTCTGCAAACTAGGGAATGAAGTAAGAGGGTAGAAAGTTACAGAAAGCTTGCATAGAGAAATGCATTCAAACGGTAAGCACTGTTTTCTTTCAGTTAGCATAAGCAGAATAGGATTTCGTATCATATTAATAACAGTTTTATAAATGCAACAGAAAAAGCCATACAAGGTGGATGATCACCAGTAGCTAACAAATGAAATAGAAGTTTTAGGTACATTGTTTAATTTGCCAAATCCAGTCACATTCCCTGCAGGAGCTGTCTGATATTCCCTACTTAGAATAAATATATTTGACTTTAAAAAGAAATGTATTTCAGAGTGTATTTCTTCAACTTTTTGGTAGAGCAGACTTAATTAACAGATGTGTGCATGCCATGGTAGATGAGCACGCAGAATTTTAATTACAGCTATATCAGTTTTAGGCCCCAAATCTTGTTAAAAACACTATTATATTGGAAAAGCTTGATTGCATCAACTGTGCAGCTATCCTTTAAATTTTGGAATGTATTTGTTAAAAGTGACACCATTTATCTCAATTTTCTAGTTCATCAACATGTCCCATAACTTTTTTGACTAACTTCAAATGTTTAGCATTGTATCTTAAAATCCTAATTAAAGATGTGTTTTGTGCCAGCAAAGAAATGATAAAGCAATAGCTTTCATATGTAACTATCAGGAAAGCAGGTAAAAATCTCCATTAAATGATTGCAAAGGACATGTATTCAGAAAGGCAAAGAAGCTTTCCCTTTCCTGAGCGTGTCCAGATTAGTGGGGCAACAGCATTTACCTGTGTAAAAGACAAAAGAAAAGAGCCCATTGAGTTCAGTAGTTTTGCTAAGCAATTTTATAATGTCAGTCATCACACTAAGACTGGGGCTTCTGTGATAAGCATTGGCTACCTTCAAGGCAAATAAGGGAACAGATCAAAAAGAAATGGCAAAACTTCAAGATATTAAGGTATTTTGATCTTCAAGCTGAAAATGTAAAGCATCTCCCTTTTCGGGTTTGTTAAAATGTAAGAAATAAGGGCAGGACAGTTTAAACCTTTTTACTTCCTGTCACTCAGCTAGATCTACACAATTAGGAAAGCAAGGCATGGTCTGAACTGTCCAAGATTCCCACTCAAGGATGTGAGCTAATCATCTTTCCTAGGAAGACTGGGAAATAAAACTATTGTGATGCCTAAATAGAAGCTGCTATTCAAAGAAAGCAGGATTGGCTAATCATGCCAGTCCTGGTATGTGGCCCACTCATACAGATGAAATGGGCAACACACAGTCACTCAAATCATTTTGCCAACACAGAATTTGCATTACGTTTTTTGTACCACTTAATTAATACATCCTTTAGCATGTTTCTGAGGCCAGATTTCCTTCCATCCACAACATGTAATGTCTAAAATGTCCTCTAGGAATTACGCAGTCTGTGCTGGGAGAGTATCCATATCTGCTCTAAGGATAAGTAGTCCACATTGTGCTTGGCTCAACACCTCCAAAATATCCTATCAAGGTAAGATAGGATTTTACCTTAGGAAAAATTGCTTGGATATTGTAAAACAGACAAAAATGACAAAACTACAAGACAACTAATGCTGTGTGCCACCAAGTTAAAAGGAACAGATAACCAGGTAAGGCCAAGCAGCTGAAAGGAATAGACAAGATGCAGTGTCCTGCTCTAGGTCTGAAATGCTGCAATTGTTTTGATATTTCATGGTCTTATTACATTATGCTCTTTATCAACTCATTGTCTTCCTTCTACAGTACCCATTCTCCTTTTTCTTCACACTAAATAACCCCTCTTTTGCAGAAACACTAGTTGAGATGTACATTGTTGTATATAGTTCTCTGGGAATCTCAACCAGAGACTTCTCACCAACTTCACTAGGGGTTGGACCAAACCATATGAATAGATTTGAGACCAGCTCTTTCAGAAGAGGTGTTTTTATTTCACAAGTTGCTTCTCATTCACAGAATGGAATTATTTGATCCTGAGAATGTATAATTTCTTTCCCAGACAAATTATTACATTTGTACTCCAATATGGTTGCAGGAAACTAATTGTTTATATAATGCCCATGATAATTGAACTGTGTGCTGCTGATAATTACACTGGAGGGAAAAATAAATTGCAGAATTTCCTCTTTAGTAGCAAGTAGTTTGAATGCTTCTAGATTTTACATCATAATCATGAAACTTCTGTCACCCAAATGCTTGTGAAGAAGAATGACTCACTGAAGAAACAATTCTTTTTTACTAATCAAGCACAAACACGTTTCATAGGTGTTATTTTTCCTATTGGACACTCTTTCTCACACTTCATGATACTCCTAAGCAAATATTTGCACTTTTTACACAGTGCCAACCCTGCTTTTCACCAGTTTGAAATAAGTACCTTGTACAGTATATTTGTAGTCAGAGAGAATTACAAAAGGAAAAAAAACAGATTAATGAGTTAAAAAATGTAAACATATAAATAAACCATAAAGAAGAATACAAATTGTTATTAAAAGAACTGTCAATTAGCAGTATTTTCCCTGCTACAGAACAAACTCCCTGCTGCAGAAGTGGTGGCTCCCATTCATTTCTCCATACATTCTCAGTAAGTCTAGTATTTGTGCTGTTGTACTCTGCAATACTCTGAGCCCATTTCTCTGGAATCTGCCATTTATTTATTCAGATGAACACATGTGTCTCCTATCAGAAGTCATTACTGTTCTCAAAAATTCTATTACCTGTTGCTTGACTAAAGATTTCTTGATACATTTATGATGCTGGGTAAAAGAAAGTGGGTGATGAACTGCCACCTTTTCAGTCACCAGTTCCACAGAGCCTCTGAGTCAGAAGGCTGGAGCCACAGTCTTTACAGCTATTTATCCATTCAGCTCCCACTGCTGCAGATACTATACTCTCTTCTTTCTCAGCTTCAGAATAAGAATGCCATTACAAAAAATCTCAAGTTTATGCAAAAGGTATGAGGAACCTTCCAACCTACCTACCTCAGCACAAGGAATATTTCAGAAGCACCATTTAAACATAAGGATATGTTCACTTGATTTTAGCCACCACTATCTTTCAGACCCTTTTCAAACAGGTTAATTCCTGTTCAACTGTTTGAATTATGCCCTGCCACAGCAACAGATGTTAAACAGATCTGTTACCATTAATACTGACAATGCTTGAGCCACTCAACTGCACTTTGTCCAAGATGCTATTTTGTCTGTGAGGTTTCTTCCAGGACCTATACATACAAACTGTGGTGACACTCATTGTGCATAATAATATTGATTTCTGCAACACCCCAGCCAAAGGCTTGTGAGAGACACAAACCCAGATGTTTGGTTGCCAGCCCATCCCTGAGTGATCAGGCAGGAATTCATGGACAGGAGAACTATATGGCAGGAGCCATAGTGAATAAAACAGGCAGAGCAGTAGTGAATGAAATAATGCATTAATACATTGGCAGCCGTGATGCAGAATCTTCTTCCACCTGAGAAACACATCTTTTCAGATCAAAAGGCTTCAGAGCACTGTTTCAGAGGCAATGGCCCACTAATCTGGTTGTTCAAGAGCGAAATATTTTCATTGGCCACTGAATTAATCCATACCTCAAATTATTCATCATACCCCAGGAAAACAGCTCTCCATTAAGGAGATGTCTGCATGGGACATAATATGGCCTGCCTGTTCACCTATATTTGCTTCCCAGATCTCATGCTGCAAAACATCTGCCTCTATTTCTCTTTTCAGCAACCTTCCATGAAGGCTTCTATTTTCTGGTATGCAGATTCCTAAAAGAATGACTTTGAGGAGATGGATGCAATGAAAGAATAATTCCTAAAACAAGCCAAATCAAACTCTAGGGAGAAAACAGATCTTTCCAGAGCAAGTTTTACAGCTTTTTAAGTAATTTTATATTCAATGATTAATAGTACAAACAACAAAACGTCCAGGTGCACACAGAGTATTAGACTCTTTCTGAGAAAGTGCTAGTTCATGTAAGAATACATTCACCTATGAAACCAGAACTTTAAGTCTCTTACCATGCCAAGATCTTCTCACCCCTAGCACTAACTGCTAATTAATCAAACAGTTAATTGCCTATCTTTAGATTTGTTCCAAAATGCATAAATATTAGATTAAATATTACACAGGAAGATATTACTACAAAAAGAATGCCATAATGAGAATAAAGCAACCTGCCACTTGAACTTTCTTTAAATATATCTTGTCATACACTTCCACAAAATGAGGCATTCCAAATTTGCCAAATGATCCAGGCAGCTCTGCCAATTTCCAAGCATTAAACCTAACATACGTCCCATGAAGTATTAATCTTGTAATAGATTACTGCCCAATGGTACTTTATCTTGAACTTATTTATGTCAGTTTGATTCTTTGAGTGGAAGTTCTCGAGGAAAAATTCTAATAGAACAGCCTCAGGCTTGGGGTTTTATTTTTCCCTGCATTATCTTTAGATACTGCTTTAACATAGGAATTACTCCTTACATACCACCATCTAATATACCTAAGCCTGTATTTTTTTTCATTTGCAAATGCTTCAGAGACAGATCCTTGTTCTGCAGATGTGTTTATGGGGATACCTGTCCCACCCAGTGACCAGCATCAACTGTTTCGCCCTGGGGAGCCCACACATCCCTTTAACAAGGCCTTATCCTGTACTTGAAGTCTGGGAGCCACAATTCTCTCTCTCATGGATTATTTCCAGAAATGCTCACTTTGGTATGCAGCTGACATGGGCAGGAAGGCTGGACACGCCAGGCTGCAGTTGGCTTTTCTTCCTGTCAAGGCTGTTATATTCATTTTGATGGATGTTCTTTGTACACTGGGTAGAGAACATGCTGCTTTTACTGTGAAGGCAAAAGGATTCACTAATTATTTCAGTTATTCATTACCCTGCTGAGACAAATGTTATGAAGAACAAAACACAGAATGCTAATCTGGTGTGAGTTTTGAGTATTACTCAGGGAATTTAAGCACTATGAAAAGATCTTGTGGAATCAGAAATGCTGCCTGGTAATAATAATAATAGAAGAAGGGACTTGTTCTCTAATTACCAGACATGAAATTGAGAAATTTGTCTTCCAAGGCACCATGACTTTGCAGTTCATTACATTCTCAATGACTCATATAATGAGTATGTGCTTTTAATTGATCTGTGTTGTCTTGACCCTGATATTAAGAGGATCATCTATTCTTTCAAAGATAGTGGTTACCCTTGTGTTCACAGAGTACTGCCTTAATCTTAAATGGACTTGCTGCATCCAAATTCTAGTAGGTAATGAGAATCCAAGTGAAGAGCACAACTACAGAGACTGGATAATAATCCAGAGTGGGAGTGAGAATCTTCTCAGAGCACAAAAGAGAGCTGACAGAAAGAACAAATTAAACGAGGATGTACATGAGCACCAGAGGGTTAGAGCTTTCAAATTTTCAATTACATTGATATCCCAGGTTTAGTATCATATGGTGGGGTCTTCATATAGATACACCTGTAATAAACTGCACTGACTCTGCTTCCTGTGACAAGGTATTAGAATTTGTAAACAGAACAGTCCTTTACCACTTGTCACTAGAATTACAATAGAACATGCACAAATCAATACATGAAACATTTTATAGAGGTACTAAATCTTAGGAGGGCTTTAAGTATGTTTGGAATGCAGTGTTGCTGACTGAATGTCTTCAAAATAGTTAGCAATAAACACTCAGTTTACACATGTGAATTTCATGTTCCCTGAGATTTTAAAAATTCCACTCCAACTAATTTTCACAGTTAAATCAGTATCAGTGTGGTTTGAATCAGTACCACCTTCTGTTTAAAAGCTGCTACAAACCACTGATTCATACAGACACTTTGAATTCTCAGTATAATGGAAAATCATTTATGTATGTGTCTAACAGGTCAAATTTTATTGACTTGAAAGCATTAATAGTCTATATTGACCTTGAATTAACATAGTCAATCAAAATCTGAGATAAAGCATAAGTTACCATGTCAGCTTACTGCTTTGTTCTGGTTTCCTTTAGCACTGACTCATCTTAGGGTAAAAGGTCAAAAAGTTCTGACTGCTAAAGAACTTTGAGGAAGTTTCTCACCCTGTTAGTGTAAAAGATGTTAAAAACTTCAAAAGAGAACATGAACTTATGGAAGAGCAGCCATGCAAGCCTAAAACCTCAGAGTTAATCATAAAAGTAGAGTAGAGGAAGACTTTTTGTATTTGAGAGATGTGTTAAATCTTACCTAACTAGCATTATCCAAAAATAAGAATGCCTAATCTTTTTGCTTAGCATCATTTTTCCTAAAAAAACGTCCTTTTCACATAGAACCTGGAGAATCTTAGCATATGCATTCACCCCTACAGTTTTGTTTGTTTTTTTCTATAAAAAAGGAAAAGTAGGCAGAAAACTTAATAGTATTTAATTTCTTAGTTTCTGATAACTTTCTAATTTGTTAACACTGAAATAACAAAGTCCTACTAAAGTTTGGGCTGAATGCAGTTTTTTCTAGGACAGAGGATGTACTAGGAGTTTTACATGCTTCACTGTCAACTCTATCCATTGCGTAGAGACTGAAATAGCAAATTATGAAATAGATTGTCTTATATTATGAAATCTCAAGAACTGTAATAAAAAAAGACTTAGAACTGAACTTTCTAATCATTTACAAGTGTAACTACGTAGAGGTGCACATGATATGCACTTATTGTGACACCAGGACAATGACACAAACACAAAGTCCACCAAGAGTAAAAACAATTTAGTTTTATGCAAAATATGATTTATATAAAATTTTACTCTCATGCATTAGAAGTGTTCAAGCATAGTAATGTTAACACTGATTCATCAAGATAGCGAAGAGGGCATGCAAAGATTTGTGATCTTCTCCCATATTAGCCAGCAAAGTGTTTTTCCAACAGTTTTACACAACTCCACAAACAAATGAAAGAGCAATTTTGCTTTTGATTATTTTGAATTTTTTCACTGAATGTTAATGAATTTTAAATTGTCTTCACTAATATGAATTTACTGGAGCTGATCAAAAATTGATTCACCCATTTTTTAATGAAAGGTCTAATCCCTCATTCCTAAATGAGAATGGGTTTATTTAAAGTGCAATTTAAACTTTAAAGTGAGAAAGAATAAAGAGTCATTTTGTATAGTTTTAAATTTTCTAGTGGTTCTTAATATTTTTTGTCTGATATATGAATATATGAATGCAAAAGAGAATGTTCTTTCACTAAGAATCCTGATTATGTAACATTTCCATTTTGGTTCTGGGGCTACATGTTTCATTAACGAATTAGTGTGGTACTGCCACCACAATCTTTCTTCAAGTACAGTAATTTCACTACTACAAGGTGCACCCTTTTCACTAAAATTTTGATCAAAACCCAGAAGTGCACCTTATAGTCCAGTGTGACTTATATATGAACAAAGTTCGGAAATTTGCTGACACCCGGGAGTGCACCTTGTAATCTGGTGCGCCTTATAGTCTGGAAATTACTGTACTAGTGGTTTCAAGATAAGCTTCCAAGAAAAACAGAAAACATCCATATGGAGTTTATTTCTGGTTATGTTTGTCACTACTGACAGAGAATGATCACACAGAGGAAATCCTTATTAAAGGAAGTACAGATCAACAGAGATGCAAAATGTAACTCTGGTGGGAGAAACCAAAGCATTATGTAGCGACCACTGCGGTTAAAGTATTTTGAGATAGAGACAGATATATATCTATATAGCTACATATCTGTTTATTTATTTACTTACTTACTTTGTTTCCTACTGACACTGGGTTACAAACCCTGGAAGCAAGGAACAAGAAGAATGGTAATTATTCTGCAACTAGTCTACACTGTGGTACAAATATTAACATCAGGTTATGTACAAAGCTGAAGCAAAAAAAAATTGGTTGAAAGAGAAACTTCTATTTTAACCTCACTGAAAAGAGGCACTAGCAGTTACATAAAAAACTTAATTTAGTAACCTACAGAAATAACTCAAAAATTCCTCACTGTAGGAAACACTATATCTTTTTATTCGGTAACTTGTGCAGTAAAATAGAGGAGTAGGGTATAAAGTATAAAGACAGCATAACTGATACCAAAACTCAACGTTGAGATAAGCCCTGAGCTGACTCACAGCCCAGTCTATGAGGCTGGAGGCACAGGTTCCTATAATGGGTTCATCCACAGCAGTTTCCTCAAAACCTCTCAGGCATTCTGGAAAGCTCTGCAAAACAGAGTGTCAGAATTTTTGCCATGGATTGGGTTCCATTTGGCAACAATGAGGATCGTACTTCTGCCTTAATACCATGAAATGCCAGAATAGAATGCCTTGAGCAAAAGTTACAAATGAACCAAGCATTCCTTAGTTGTCTGCTTTTCCTCACAGGTTTGCCCCAGACAATGAGAACTGTGCAGGGGATATTCCCTTTTCAAAGCCCAAAGTTCATTCCAAATCACACTTCATACATGTTTCTTTCTACATTATACAGCTGAACCACTGGTGTCACACTGAAGTGCTGCTGCACATAGCTTTACACACTATTTTTTCTTCACTGAGGCCAAATAATCAACTTTGAAACTGTTGCTATGCATTGTTTTTATACACAGCTTAATGAAGAATCTCTTATTGGGAGTCTATCTCTCCTTTGACACTGAGCTTTCAAAAGAAAATACCTTAGATATTTTTGAGGGTCTTCTCTCAAGAGATATTAAGTAATTTATGCTTGAAATACACAGAGATTGCAGGTCACTGCTTTCATGTCCATGTAGAAGCCAGCCTTCAGAATATTATAACACTACGTGTTTGAACAATAATGCTCTATATTGTTTCTCCTGCTTCCAAGAGCCAGATTCTGTTTACCTTCATTAAATAAACCTCACTGTCCATGAAAGTAGAGGAAATATATGTATATATATATAGGGAGTTGTGATCAGTTTTGCCTGTACGTGGTATACTATGAGCTGTAATCTGAGTAGATGTAAAATAAAATTTGCATTTTATATGCATTTTATTCCAGTATCCACAACACTGGATGTTCAAGAAATTGTCAGAAATCTCAGCATTTAAAATTTTGGATATCCAGTTATAGTTTCTGTTCATAATGTAGGATTCCTTCCGTTCTGTGAAGTACACTTAATAGGCAGCCAACTTGGTTTTTGTTTGCTTGGCCACTTAAATTTCAAGAGATAGGTGTTTTTGAGAGATTAGTTCTATTCATAATCATTACTCATACACACTCTCATAAGTGGCATATAAATATATAGATAGTTCACCAGGATGTCTCCTGCTATGGTGAATTTTGTCTGTTCACATTGGATGGTGTGTTTATATCAGGTCAGATACGTAATCAACACTTTTACATTTATGAGGACTTATTTTTTTAAATTTAGGCTTTTGGAAGAACTGACCATTCAAAATTCCTTAGAGCTGTCCCAAAATACTTTTTTGAAAACATGTAGATTAATTTATGTGGACTTTAGAGTGTCTGTCAGTATTTACATTTCTCTGTCTGCATGTCTGATAAATTCTGACTGCAATTTACAAATAGTCCATCTACAAAGGAGTTTCTACCAAAGCCTCTCTGGTGACTGTGGCACAGTGATGTAGGAGTTAACCATCCAGCCAGGGCTTGTGTGTGCATCTACATATTTATGTAAATAAATAAATAAATAAATAAATAAATAAATACACATGGATTTTGTAGACCATTGGCCAGCAGTGTGGAATTTGGAAATGGGAAAGAATCAATGTGAACATGAATCTGTGGATTCACCACAGGTGTTTTATTACTCATATTATTTAGAGTTTATTCGAGAAAGTTTCCAAAAATGCCTATGGAATTATGAATCCATTGTACTCACTTGACATTCATTGGGGTTTAGGGGAATAAGTCCATCAAGATCCATGGAGAAATCCCTCTGTCAGGATCCATACAAGACTTCTCTTCTAAAGAAATCCCAGTGGAGAACTTAATAATGTCTTGGCTAAGGGGTAAATCTCTTCAAATTCCACAGTAGCTCATGCATACCAATGGGACTAAAGCATGATATAGGGTCTGGTTTTCAGTAAACACTAGAGACAGATCCACAAATTTAAAAATATAATGACATCAACTTTTCATATACCTTGGCATACTCTTTTTGTATAGTTAGCTAATGGAAAACAATCATGATAACAACCTGTACATTTATTAATTATACATTCCAGAGAAAAAAAAATTCTTTTAATACTATGCCAATTGAAACCCAGTTAGGATTTGAAATCTTGAGTTATAATGATATGCTGGAACAACCTTGATTTTAGAGTTAATTAGAAAGCAAGTAGTTCTTTTTTTATTAAAAATTAATAATTTGTGCAACTTAATTGTTAGATAATGTCAATTTTGTCTGCTATATGTACTTAAAAATTATAAAACCTTCATGCTTTACAGCCATGGTTTCAAGCATTCATTTTACTTAAAATACATGTCAAAGGGTTGCTGTTAAAGCAGCTGTCAAAAATCTAATGCAAATGACAATATTGCTCTTCTAAAACAAAACACAAACAGAATCCTAGTAAGTCAGAGTTGCCAAGGTTTCTATTTCTTGTCTTATCATGGAAAGCCACAAAGAATTCTCTTGAGTTAAAAGCCAGAATAAACCAGGACCATAAGCAATCAAGAAATTCAGACAGGCCAGTACTCTCAATGAAGTTGAATGCTCAAGACAGAAGCTCATGAGCTTTCCCTCAGATTTAATTCTATGTCTTTTTCTTCATGCACATGTGAATAAATGGAAAAATTATGTCTGTTAGCTTAATATCCCATTTAAGCAGAAACACAATCATCATGATACGTAAATACTGTGTGTGCACAATCTAACTCAATTTTCTCAGTACTATTTAGATGCTTTCAGTGCTTAAACATGATAGAAGGAAAGGTGGCTTGTAATCTATAAACTGTATCAACTTGTTTGCCTGTATTTGTCTGGTTTTAATTTCTCAAGAAAATAAATTAATTTCTCAATTTAAGTTTATGAGAGAGCACTCCCTTTCAGAACACTCTTTCCCCTTTTCTTTCTTTTTTCATCTATACCAGTCACAGCAGTCATTACTTGGAAAGAATTTTTGACATGAGTGGAACTCCATATGACTCTAACACTGCCTGCTGAGTTTACAGTACATACCATGACAAAAGCTGTGCACTGAAATTACCATGGAACATCACAATCTCTCCTGAATGATAATTAAATGGCAACAAAGCAGACATGCTGACAATCAATACCCAGCAGCATCATAATCAGGATCATGGTGTCATGCTGGACATATTACATCCCATACTGTCTGAATATGATCAGCAATAGAAACAATGCAGAATTTATGTCTCTCTACTGAGAAGCAGTTAATGGAATTTACAACAGGAATCATAGAAGAATTTGGGTGAGAAGGACCTTTGAAGGTCAACTGGTCCAACTTCCCTGCAAAGAGAGGTTCTTAACCAGATCAGATTGCTCAGAGCCCCATCCAGCCTGACCTTCAGTGTTTCTAGGGATGGGGCATTCACCACCTATCTGGTATTCCTGTTCCAGTGTTTTGCCATCTTCATTAGTAAAAATTTGCTTCTTATATCAGTGTCCAGTGATAGGACAACACAAAAAGCACACAAATGGAAATGCAAAAAAATCTAGTTAAACATAAGGAAGTGTCCTACTGTAAAACTGATCAGATACCACAAACTACCAGAGAATAGGCTGCTCCTGCCACTGGTGACATTCCAACCCAACTGGATGCAGTCATGCACAACCTGCTTAACTGATTCTGCTTTAAGCAGGGATTTCAACAAGATAATCTCCAGGGGTCCCTGCCAAACTCAATCCTCTTGGACTCCATGGTCCTAAGTTTTTTTCTCATCTTTGTAACTCCAGCCAGTCTTTCAGCTCTCATCCTTCCTTGTAGCATAAATATTTAGGGACATAGTTCAGTTGAGGTTTATATTATATCTTCACAATTACAGAATTTCCCTTGCTGTTCATACCCTATGTTCTGAGAAGCATAACATGTTTGTTAAAGTCAAGCAATATTGAATTTGTCACACTGCCATGCACTAAGTAACTATTTTAAATGTTCACTGCAGAAGTGCTAAGATGACTACTTTTTCTGGACTGGAACAGGAATGAAAAGCACTTATTTGCAAGATAAAAAACATGCTAATAGAGGCCTGTTTATGACAACACATAGTATAACTGATGATTAAATAAGCTCGCACATATGGTAAATGAAAATTATACACAAAATCAAAATTCATGCATGTATTTTTAAAGATAAATTGAGCACTGTGAAAGTCTAGAGATGTTTTTCCTTTTCTTTAGAAAATGTCTACTTCACTTTGAATGGTAACATAATGTAACTAAAAACAGCACTAAAAGCAGTGCTGTTCCTAAAGACCAAGGAAGTAGGAGCAAACTTAATGCAGCAGTCTAAAAACCATGACTAAAAGCTTCCTCTTCCCTCCCACCACTACCATTTAAATTCAGTTAGTACACGGTGTAGTCTCACATCATGTAATACAGTTATGCATGAACAGTCTTTGCCTCTTTTTTGTTTCAATAAATACTGAACATGCTTTTGAACACTGCCCTTTGCTAGGGGCAGACGTAAAGACAGTAAATACAGGATTTATGACAGTATTTTTTACATTGGGACCAGTAACTTCTTACAGAGAAGTTCTGGTAAGAACTTCTTACAAGTTTTCTCAAATCATATTTGGTTACCAGTTCTAGATTGTGATAATGAAGAGAACAACATAAGCATAAAATCCAACAGCTTGGATGTGCTGTATGAAGGAAATGAGTCAAATGCTGGCTCAGCCTACCCAATGCTACCTACACATTAATGCAAGAAGTGTGGGAAAGAAGCAAAAGAAGCTGAAGAGGAATACCTAAAAATGAGCATTTAATGACTAGCAGTACAGAACCTTACTAAATTAGACATGTTGCTGCAACAGAAAAGGCCACCGTGTTCATGCATGACACTTGAGATCCAAATTTGGGAAATTATCCTTGTTGAAAGTCTGGAAACATGCTAGTGCCCATTGCAGATGACTAAATAATGAAAATGCAGTGGCAAGAACTTCTGTGAACAAATACCACAACTACCAAGGCACAATCCAAGGTATTAATTTACATTAGCCAGAAAACCTTAAAACCAGAATACTACAGTACAATATGGATTAATCTGTAAATTGTGGTGCTGATAAGTTTTAGAGATGCACACGCACATCCAGAAGGCAGGAAAAAACCTGTGCAAAGACTGTTGTATACTTAATCAATGAGAAAGGAAGAGAAACACAGTTTAGATGAAAGTGACCATGGTATGGTAAGAGCTAATGAAACTTGGGAAAGAAAGGAGGCTGGATAGCAGAATAGGAACAGATTGTCTTTAAGGAAAGAAAGTTCAAGAGATTCAGCAAATCCTTTGGGAAAGCAAGCAATGACTGGAAAAAAATTATGAAGAGTGGCACTTTCATAAAAATTACCTATCCCAATATAGAAGTTGAAAATAAGTACATCAGAAGCTCATCACCTGTGTCAAAGCAGGAAGCACAGAGAAAGTGGAAATAAACTATACTAAAAATATAGGAGGAGTATGTACAAGAAAATTAGAACTGTCAAAGCATAAGATGGAAAGAAACTAGCAAAGAATTCAAAGACAAGAAGAAATCATTACAAATGTTAGGAGTAAGAGAATTATGTGATAGTCTAGTACTGACTATAAAAGGAAAGCTATCAGAATGCCAGGACAGCTCATATGCTGAATGGTATTCTTGCTTTGCAATGTTAACTGCAAGCAGGTGGGTAGAACAACTAACATCAGAGAAAAGAGTCTGGAAAAAAGAAAAAGAGATTAAAACAAGTTACTTGTACTGACTGATGGACTTACTGAACTAACTGCAGCAAATCAGACATATTAAAACGAATTAGGTATCTGTGAGGAACTGCAAAGCCAAAAATGTAATTTACAGTATGTGTCATTAAAGGGAATATAGGAGCCATAAACCACAGGTTTGGAAACATGCATGAATTATTAAATTTCCTATCACCCCCAAACTGGTCACAAATAACAATGAATCTGAAAAACATGGTTATGCCCAAGAGCTGGTATATCTCAGTCCAGGACACATCATGTCAAACCACTTTTCTAATTTTTTTCTCTGACAGGGTGACAGGTCATTTCAATGAGGAAGAAATATTGTGTATATAATTTTTTTTAGAACTTTTGACACAACATAGTCTACTAGGAGAACCAAGGAAGTACAATAATCAGAAAAGTAATGAAGAATAGGTATAAAAATGTTTGGGATAACTGGGTTTATGGAATTATTGATAGTGGTTTACTATGAAATGATAAAACTTGCTCACCAGAGTTACAGAGACTGATTCGTAGGTGTGTTCTTTTCAATATTTTCATTATTAATCTAAAGAAAGGAAGAGAGAGTACATTTATTAAATATGTACCTCCCACCAAAATAAGAAAATGCCCCATGTACAATGGGGGAGAGGTCTAGAATTCACAGTGGTCTTGACAAACTGAAAAAAAAATCTGATACTAAATTAGTAAAGATTAAAAACAGACTTAAATTCCTTCCTAAGTGAAGCACGATGCAGGAATGTCACACCATTACAAATATATCTGACAAAATTAAATAATTTCACGAATATAAGCCGCACCCTTTTGACTAAAATTTTGGTCCCAACCCAGAAGTGCAGCTTATATTTCGGAGTGGCCAATATATGAACAAAGTTTGGAAATTTCCCAACCTGGAAGTGCGAACCGTGGGCTGAGCCGAGCTCAGGAATTGAGCACCTGCCAGTAAAAGCCGCCATCGTGCGATTGTTACAAATCAGTTACTCTGTTATACAGCGGGGGGAGTGGACTCCCGCCAGCACCACAGGGCAGTGCCGGGCCGGGGCGAGTGAGCCTGGTGGCCACGGCAGCGCCGGGCAGCTCTGCTGAGCGGTGGTGGCTGTGGCAGCACCGAGCGCCTCTGTGCTGAGCGGCCCCGGCCACGGCAGCACCGGCCGCCTCTGTGCCGAGCAGCCCAGACAGTGCCGGCCGCCTCTGTGCCGAGTGGGGGGAGGTGGGGACTCCGTGCTGCCGGCCCTGCAGCGGCACAGGTAGGTGGGGGGGTCCATGCCTCCCTCCCACCGCCGCTGTGGGTGTGAGCAGGCTCTGTCCCTGTCTCCCGCTGCCGCTGCGGGTGCGAGCGGGCTCCGTCCCTCCCTCCCACAGCGGGTGTGAGTGGGCTGCCGCTGGCACCGTGGGGCAGCACCGGGCTGGGGCGAGAGAGCCCAGCAGTGGTGGTGCAGGCGGTGGGTGGGGGCAAGCGAGTCCAGCAGCGGCGGCACTGAGCTGGGCCACCCAGCCCCATCGTCAGCCCCGAGAGGGCCAAGCCCGCCTGGCCCTGAGCCAAGCCAGTAAACCCCGTGATCCCGCGATTCCATTACTAGTTTGTTACTTTGTTGCACGCAGGTCCTCACTGCGAAGGAAAGTGCAGCTTATAATCTGGTGGGGTTTATATATGGAGGAAGAATGAAATGTTGCCGACATCCCAGAAGTGCAATTTATAATCAGGTGTGGCTTGTAATCATGAAATTACTGTAATAAATGTTTGTGCCCATTTAGTAAATATACATAACATAAAAACATACAAACCACCCAATAAATAATGAGAAAAATCCTTGTCACAACGGTTCTCTAGTCACCTTGGGCAAGGTTTCAGCAAGTATCATCTCTGTGAAACAAATGAAGCTGTCAACTGTGCTTTAGCAAAGACATGGACAAACTGAGGTAGATAATCAGAGATTTAGGAAGCATAACAAAAGAAAGAGCAAAAGAGCAGGGAATGCTTCAATTTGATAGTTCCAGTAGATAAGTGAAAGACTAAAGGGCTTGAACTACACTAACACACCAGTTTAGAGACTAAGAAAAATCTCTGGTACTAAGGAAGAAACAGTAAAATTAATTCCCAGGGGTAGCCATGGCATAGTTATCACTGGAGGATTTTATAACAATTATGCAAACATTTGTCAGGGGGTACACAGCTGTAATTTATTCTTCCTTGAGGATCTCCCTGATTTCTTTTTCCAAGATTCTGCCATCTAGAAGAGTCATTAATTTAACACACACGGTACTCACACAAAATAAAGGTGATCTGGTATAAACTTTTTGCTCCTACCTAGACAAGTAAATATTTAACAAGCTCTTTGGCCCCTGACTTGAATGCTGATCATCTCATCTCATCCAACTCCTGAATTACCATTGCAATGGGAATCTCAGGTGTTCTCTCATTTGTTTACCTACAGGAAATTTCTGCATCTAAAAGACAACGGAGTGATATGAATTTTGTGCACATTCTTAGTTAGTGTAGTTAATGATTTTTTCCCAGTTTAGGCTGGGATTCTTTCCTACTTCACTTTATGCAGCTTCCTGCATTCATTTGAATCTCTTGGGATGGGGCAAACAGTCGATACGTCCAGAGTTTAGCCAATTTTCTTGGACTTAACACACTAACTTTGATATAGCTACATATAGGTGGGACAAATCCCCAAATTCAAAAACTGCTTACCTACATTACCTTGCAAAATTAGGGGTGTCACAGTCTGACCTTTAACATTTTTAGCTTCCATTTCAGCTCTCATCCAACAGAGATGACAGCTTGACACCTTAAAGTTATTTTATGCATATTCTGATTGCATTAACTATTTTTAGCTGTCTTTTTTAACTGAAGTGTGTGAGTAAGCACATTTTGCTGAACTGCAAAGTTCAGCAATGCTTTTAAAGGCATAAGCTCCTTTGAGGTTTAATGCAGTCTTTTCCCAAGTAATATGATTTCAATCCAAACTCCCAAATATCATCATTTCACTTTGTGTTCTCAAGGCAACAAAGCAGATAAAAAAAAAAATTAAAAAACCTCAAACCCCTCATTACTTCAAACAAGCCTCCTCCATTATCAATGAGATGTAAATTTTTTCCCTGATCACCATATTCTGAGCATACCTACCAATGGCATTCCACCCTTTAGCTAAGAGCGCATGGTTTTGAATGGAAACAGCTTAGAGGCTTCCATTATTTTAAGTTCTCTGGGAGTGACAATGTTGCAAACTGTGTAATGTTTGCTGTGTGCAGGCCAGGCCTTGCTGTTCTGCAGAAATGGCCAGGCTGGATCCTGCAGATGAGCTCCTGAGCCCAAACACTGCAATTCTCAGAACAGGCTGCTCCTCTTCCCTGCTGCAAAGTGGATGCCATGAAAAGGCTTGTTGAGGGAGAGCATATGGAGGCTGATAGAGGGAGGAGAATGGGATTATTACAAAGTGATGAAGAAAAGCAAATCCAGCATATAAAGTGACTGATGCTAATGAAACCACTAAAATGTAATTGCTGCCTGGGCAGGGGATTGTATGGAATGATGAAGGGAACAACTTGTGGCAGTGCCAGATCAGTGGCAATATGGAAACACCAAAAATCCTATACTATAGAATTTTACTTGTAGTAATTCTACATGAAAAAATTGTGAAGTGAATACAGAGAAAACTTCACTAATTCTTTAAAATTTATTTTTTTAAAGGAGAATTTAGACAGATTCAAATATGAAAACAATCATAATTTTATCCTGAGGTTCTCTGTTTGGCCGTCTAAGTAAGAAAATTAATGGGAGTCTTGCAAGAATGGTTCCGCAGTTCAATCAGTCCTGAGATAAACTTTTAAATACAATTAAGACCTAAGACAATTTTCCTTTAAAATGTTAAGCAAAGTAAAATTTATAAATATTGTGAAGATATTACAGGATGGTTTTTTCATATTTCATATTGTGATGAAAATTGTAGAAACTTGAGGTAGTTTTCAAAGTAACTCCTTACTGATTAATCTTTCAAATATGCTGTCATCTATATATGCTGTAAATAGCTGTAACAGCCAGCAGAAAGAATGCTATTTTACAATACATATAACTCAAAGTAGCATCTTAACTGGGTATCTCTTTTCACCATATATACAATCAGAATTTAAAATTATATGCTTTGTGTTTTTAACTAAAATTTGATAATGGTAAATGGTATAATATAGAAAATATATCATTTATGCAGGCACACAACACAAAGACAATTAGAAACACCCTCATTTGATTTCACACAGCATGATTTTGCTTCCCTAGGCAATGATTCCTTTTTAGTGGTTTCATTAGCTTCAGTCATAAGAGTTGATTATGATTTTTTAGATTATTCTTCTAAAAATAAATTTCCCTTAAGCAGAAGTACTTTTTTATTACCCTTCACATCTCTGGGCATCAAGAAGCTTGTGATATTATTGAAATACTGTTGAAAGAGGTGAAGCTTCTGGGTTCTTAAACATTTTGTTACATTTTATTCTTCCTTAGTTATATTATTTTTTACCTCCAAGAGCATTTTTACTGACACAATTCACTGCTTTGCCTGACTATGCTATACCCTGTCAACAAGACACAGTCAGGGGCAACAGCCACTGGGGCAGTTACGATGTGCTACAGCAGCACTCTGACAGTGTGAATGTTCTCCAGGCTCTGGCCTTATGCCTGTGTATATCTTCATTGTGGAAACATGGTAAAATGTTGTAATTCTAGCTTGCCTCTGCTCAGTCATCTTCTATGCCTGTACACAGAGCACCTGTGGAGAGGCACAGAAGCCAAACCAGACTGGCAGGACCAGCCTGTGCTCGCTGGCCTTCCACAGGGGATAGCATCAGACACTGAAATTCCTCATGGTGTTTTCTGGCCCAGGTAAATAGTATTGTACTTCCAATAAAAATGCTACTCCAACAGTATTTGAAGTTATAAATAAAAGAATCTGAATATATCCTACAGCATTAACACAAAAAGAAAGGCTTTATTTGCTGTAATGACACACCTCTGATCAGCATTTTAATATCTCGCAGCTGTGAAGTCCTTTACATAAAAAGGCATCATTTCAAGCAAACGTGTGCAGAAAACTCTTCAATTTATGTTACTGTCTGCTAAAATGCTGCTTTAGAAAAAATCTTTGTCTTCCTGGATATTCTTTATGACATTATTCTTTAATTATCTCAGATGTAAACATTAAAGAAAGGACTGATTAATTAGAAAGCCTTTTGCACTAAACACCTGATGTCTAGAAAATTAGTATTTGTTCTTTAGAAGGTCTGGGAATGGATGAAAGAAGTAATTTGAATTAGCTGCAGATAGTTCACATTAGTGGATAATTAATTTTGTTCATATTTTGTCCTAGATTTCATTAGACAACAGTTATAAACATGTCTGGGCTAGTGAAAGAATGTCAGAATTCAGTTTAGATTACAACTCCTCAGGAAAAAATAATGCAACAGCCAGCATAATCAGCAAGCAAAACCAGAAAGAAGAAACTTACTGAGAATTCAAAGTATTATTTTGTAGCTGTTTAAATAACATCTATTGGAAGTTAAGGAAATACAACTCTCATCTCTGAAGGTAATCTAAGACCTATGGGACTTCCAAGTAGCAAAGGCAATATTCTGGTAATTTAACCTGATAACCATGAAAATTAAATAACAGTAGTAATAGCCTTAAAACACAGGATAGCACTACATTTTAGTTATTTATGTATTTTTACTTTTAGTGTTTAATGTAAGAATTTATAATAGCAAGACATTTCTGAACTTGAGGAGGGTTTTTTTACGTTTTCTTATTTATGTGCAGAGAGTAAAATTTTGTCTAATAAAAAATACATAATATTGCATAGAATATTTGTAATAAACATGCTTAATTTTTATCTTGAAGACAGGCATTATGAGAGATACATTCTGATTGGGATGAGAACTGAAAATGTGATTAATAGGTATCCTACCCAAGCATTAATTGAGTGATAGTTGGGATATAACACTGCTGATAACTCAGATTTAATTCCAAATTGTCTGGCTGCTGACAACACTTGCAACAGTGCCTGCCCTCATTTAGCTGCCATCCTCAGCAATCATCGCAATGTGTAGATAAGACAGGTGAAACCTTGCACTGTGCAAGTTTGTTTAACTGATCATCTTGTGTGGAGATGGGGATGAAGGACAAAGGAGGAGTTGCATTGTTGCTTACACCAATGAGGAGGTAGAGCAAGAAGTGGTAAAGCATTTACTGATCAATCATTGTATAAAACTAAGTGCTGTAAAATTTTCTTGGAATAAAATCAAAGGATTTGCTTCACTTGAGCTCAGAGGATGCAGTTAAAGGCACTGGGGTAGACTTAGGCTTTTATTCAAAGATTTTTTGGCTCCAGGCCTCCAGTTCACTTTGATGGGTGCCTTAGGCCTCCGAATCCTCAAGAAGTGGTTTTTACCCATCACCTTGTCTCACACCAGCCATCCAAACAAACAATATTGCTCGTGTTTTTAAATGCCTGTTAAGATTCAGTACAGTATTGACTAAACTTAGTTTCAGACCTGAAATTCTACTTCTTGTTGATTTGAAAGAATTATGTTCAAAAAGTCTCAGACATCTACTACGTATGAAAACATCCAAAGCTGCAAAACAGAACTTATTTTAAAGCAGTTCATTCATTAACAATTGCCTTAGAAAAGCAGACTTTTTCTACCAAAAATAAAAATAGACTAACCCAAAGAAAGATAAGCAAGAAGATTTACTTTGAAAGAAGATTATTCTTAAAAATCTGAAGGATGGGGGAAGTTCTGCAGATTCCTGCAGATATATGGAAATTATTTTAAAATAACTACAATGTTTTCTTGAAGGATAATTATGCTGACATTGGAACAGCAAGTGTAGCTTTCTGTGCCTACACAACATCTGTCTCAGACACTGAAATAACCATATTGAAAACAACAGAATGCATCTGCCTTCAGAAACAAAATCAAAACCAAACTATTTACAATATTGCCTACTTCATCTAATGTGATTTCAACTTAATTGTGGATCTTAATTGTGTATCTTAATCTTCATTTCACTGTGATTTCAATAAAATTTTGCAGATCTTATATTCTAATAAAATAAACCACTTAACAGCTGTTAACAATGGCACTTCAGTTTTCTCAGTACATCATATAAAAAAAATGTGATTAGGGTGATTTATTAGAAAACTGATGTTAGTGAAAATAGAGATACTTTTTAAATGCCAACATTATTTATTATGCCAAGTAAGGTTTGGAATTAGTAGCATGACATTACTTCCAATGAAATCTGGTATAAGACTTTTGCAGTCTTTATTAAGTTATCTTTAAGCTACAGGAGAAAGACAGAAGGTGGAGTACACCAGAAGATTGAATCAGGTATAAATGCAGCTTACAGTTTGCAAGGAGACACTGGGAGAAACTGGGCTGCAAAGCCACTCTATTGCTGTGAATCATTTTGACCTGGTCTAGAGGAGACTAAATCTCTCACTCAATGAAAAATCTTCAAAACAATTCTTGGAATTTACACAAATCTCCCCAAACTTCAGCCAGTCATATTATGTCAACAAAAAGGAGAAAGTTCTCAGATTTGTATGCTTGTTTTAATGATGCTTCTGTGATATAAATTGGTTTAATTTTTTTCTTAAGCAGAACCTTAAGAAGGGCAGTACAAATTATTTTGTGGGGAAGGACAAATTCTTCAGAATTAAATTAATCCTCTAGTTTAAATGTCTTGCAAATATTTAAGAAAAATACATTGCTTAATGTAAGGGAAGGGGATAATAAATGTGTTGATAAGAAATGTGTTTTCCACTCTGCAGTTAATTTTTCAATTCTTCCTGTAGACTACAGTTTCTGCCTAATTGGGTTCAAGATAATTGACAACAACTCTACTAGATTTAAAGGGTAAGCCTCTAACAGATGCAGGGCCACAACTACATACATATATACATTCATATATCTATATATGTATGTGTATGCAAATAATTTTATCTGTCTCTAGATACATTTAAGTTATTTGGATTTTTTAAAAAGGACATTTGGCCTGGAAAAACAAAACATTCAAACTGTCAATGTTCATTTTTCAGAATACATAAGTTTTCACATCAAAATAATATGTTTAGATGAAGGGGTTTTTTGCATATTTTCCTTTAATTTTTAACCAGCTGCGCATTTGTCATAGCTGACTTTGGCATTAGTTATTCTTTTTTAATCATACTACCTTTATTTGGCATATTTGTCATTATCACTTGAGATTTTTTTTCAGCTTCCAGAATATTTTGTTCACATCATTCCATGAAATGTAAATTATTTTTATGGCTTTGTCTTTGCATCAGTATAGACTTATGATACTGACTTTCATTGATATAAGACATTATTTTTTACTAAGAGATGAAGATTTTTCTTGATGATTCTAATTCTTCATCCATCATTCTTTGATAGGCCATAACCATTTTGTGTTCTTCATGATGCCATTTCATTTTTCTCTCTTCATAAACACTGGTGTTGAGATCAAATTTAGAGTGAAAATTCCTATATAGTTAATTCCAGTGAGTTACTTTTGATTGAATTTTGGACTTCAACATAATCAATGAGAAAATGAATTGCAATTCAGCTGGGACTTCCAGACAAATTCAAAGGAATTAGGTACTCAAATACTACTCAATTTTATGACTCTCTTGTCAGCACAGTGTCTTAACCACTCCCTGTACTTTGAGCCTCACCCAGATCACATTCAGATGACCTGTAAAGATTTGCAGAGATTTCAGTCAATCATGAGAGGCCTGAGAAAGTGTCACACCCATTGCTGCAGCACTGTGCAGCTTAGGAGGCACCACAGGAGGCAGACCTCTGAAAACTACCAGCAGATTCACCAGCCACATAAAACTGACTGCAAATCATCCCCGAGTTTCTTTAGCTAAATTTCACTGAATGATCTCTCCCATGGCTGTTAAGCAGCACATTGATTAATGAGCAAGCACCTTGTGCTTCAGAGATGTCAAACCTGCACAGCTCTTTGAAACTGCAGCCCAGTTGCTATGGCTACAACAAGCTCCCTTAGGATGGCTGCATTTTGCTGGCACATCGCAAACACCCAGAATACTAATGAAATGGAAGAATCCATCTGTCTGCACTGCAATCCAAAGGTGTGTTTTACAAATTTAAAACATTTGCACTTAGTCAACTGCAAATACAATTATCCTATTTCTCAATTATAAAAAACAAAACCAAAAACAAAAACAAAACCAACAATACTACTATCTTTGCAGAAACCTTTTCTCTCTCTGTCCCATAATTAGATTTCATGTTAATGCAATTTTTTTAAAAACAGTTCAAATTTTGTGGCTTAACAGAAATAAGTATCCATTTTCCTAAAATTATAATTAAGCAAACAAAGGTAATGAGGATTTCACATTAGCTATGTGCCAATTTCCTGTGGGGTCAGAAAATACAAAGTTGGATTTAAACTGACTTTTCTTCTTTTGGCTGGCCTTTGCAATACAGTTTACAGAATCTCATGTTGCTGAAATTGTGACAGCCACTTAATAATTATCTAACAAAAAAAGTCTTCCACTGTGATTTAATTCTGACCTTAGGCCATAAAGGCAGGCATTGCCAGTGTATACACTGACTCCACAGATGTAACGCAGGATGAATTGAATCCTGCTCCATTTTCATGAGATGGCACATTAAACAATTCTCGTAATAGGTACCCCTCTTTTAAAGGACCCCTTAAGTTCATACAACATCCTTAGACAGGCAATATTCATGAACACTGGGATGATGAAATCACTTACCAGTAAATCCAAAAAGCCTGTGAGACTTACACTAAATTACGGAAGTGGTCAAGTACCCATTTTCATGTCAGATTTTTTTTAAACATATTCCTAGACATTTCTCTTTTACTTGGTTTTCACACATGCACAAATCATTGCAGCATTTCCCACAGTTCACATATCAGGACTGCAGTGCAAAACATAATCTGAATACATAGCTTTAACCATATAAATTTTAAATACCTCTGGATCACATATATAATTGATCACTGGAAGAGAAGCTTCCATCACTTTCCATTCACTTAACATTGGATGAGATTTTTAACCACTGATAACAGCACATGCATAACTTCTTAGCTATAAATGGAAAAAAAGGGTCTCCCCATCAAAACAGAGAGATTGTTGACAGAAAGAAGTGTCCTAGTCTCCTGCGGGTTATTTAAAACACCACGCATAAGGGAGACTTCAACAAGCTTGTGCAACATCTTGAGTAACCTCCATTTAGATTTACAGTCTATATTGATCAATATGTACTGATAGAAACCATGCACTGTATAAAGAGAGGTATCTGGAGAAGTAAGCCATTATATTTTGAAATATTTTCTACTCTATCTGTTTTCATGAAGAGTTGAATGAATTTGTTATAGACAGATAATGCGATGGTTGGGTCTCGCAATTAAGGGATGAATATTATGTGTATGTTAAGAGAAGTTTTATTGATGTGTAGTTATTGTGATTTGTTGTTTAGATGCCCTCTGTTCTCCCCACAATCCCCTTCACCCCCTGCATGCTCACCAAGGGACAGCCTTGGTAGCCAGGCCATGCGGAAGGAGAGCGCGCACCTGCGCCCCTTGCATGGGACAGGCGGGAATGGGGCAGGCTGGGGCTGGGGGCGTGGCATGACAACACCTGCCCTCCAATCAGGGTGAAGGAAAGGAGTCTCCACCAATGGGCAGTGAAGGAGAGTTGACTGACAGGCTGTGGGCGGGGCCAGGGCTGCCTGACGCTGCCTCAGGGGTATAAAAGGCAGAGCAGCCATTTTGTAGGTGAGCACACGGCTGCCAGCTCAGCAACTGCCAGGGTGCTGTTCCTTTTTCCTTATTCAGTCCTTTTCTTGTATTTTGTTAAGGTTTAATAAACCTTTGAAATTTTAAAAGTAAGTGGTGTTTCTCACAAATGGATTATGCTAAATTGTTGAGGCAAGCAGAAAAATACAGAGCTAGAAAAAACAGTGACCTGTAAATAATCTATTACATAGGCAGCTTCTAAAGAAAGAGTTTGATATTTGTCAAAATCCACTGTGCAAAGATTATTAAAATGCATAACCCTAAAATCTCTTAGTGACTAACAAAGTAGAGATTTTAACAGATTGTTAATATCACCCCCAAATCCTACAAATACTGTGTGGTGGATATATTTTAAATAATAAATAATGCTTAAACTTGGCTAAAGATGTCAATGAAGGTGTATAGCAAGAGAAGTGCTAGTCAACAGTCTTTGAGCTGTAAGACGGGTGTGGTGAGGTGGAGGGTGGAGGGATGGACGTGTTGAAGGTAAAGAAAACTCCCTGTAGATGTGCAGGATCTTCTGAATGTGTCTATGTTTAAGAATTTTTCACAGCCTGACTTCACAGAGCTTAGCAAGGGAATGGAATATTTGGCTTTGCTGATAAATAAAAGTTCTTTTGGCTTTTCTTACCAAGGTACACTTAAAGTAAAACTAATGGAAGCCTTCCTCTAAATTCAGTGAAGAACAGACAGCTATTTTAAAGCTAATAATTTTTTTAAACACCTGTTTAACAAAACATTTGTATTTCTTTTTTATTTTATCCAAACTGATGAGTGCCATGAACAATAACTTCTTATCACACAGTCTCTGGCGCAGTGACAGCTGCTGTGGCATTTTCCCAGTAGCACTGCAGATGCCTCTACATTTTAACTACTCTACAGGAGCTTGGAGACAAACTCTAGGGGGACAAGCAGTGGGTAAAAACTCGTATTCCTACCAAGAAGTGTGGTTCTTCTGCAAGTCTCTTTTAGCTCTTCTCAAAGGCAGTCAGTGATAGTAATCTGCCCAAATCAAATTAAGTGAATTAGACAGTTTTAGTAGGTATTTTAAGTTAATTCACGTGGATGCAGAGAAAAGTCCTTTCCTACTTATTTTATTCTATTATCCTGTTGTGCAGACAGATGTAACCAAGGTTGCCCTCTCAAGCCAAAAGTCCAAGCCCACACCTTAGGACAGTATAATTCCAAATAGCTTCTCTGGAACCAGAACCACAAGGCCTCATCTCTGGGGAATTTGCTACAAGGAAGAGTAAGCAATCAGAAAAAATTTCACAATTCCTGGAGTTGACTCTTTTAGAGTTTGTACATAGACAAGTAAGGACATAACATTCCTTGTTTTGTAGATCTCACGCACTTCTTTCATGACCCAGTTAATAAAGTTCTCAGAAATGCTTGTGCCCAAATTAAGGTGCAAATGAGACCATATGCCAGTGACAATATAATGGATTTATTTGATAGTACGTATGAGAACGAGAAAGAGAGGGAGATGGAGAGAGACAGAAAGAAAAATATTTGCTCAGGCCAGGTGGGAATAACCAGGTACCTCCTGGTGGGTGAGGAAGGGAGGGGAGGGGGTTTGCAATTGTCTCTTAAAACAGACTCTGGGTCTATGGCATCACATGCAGTCCTGTAGTGCAAGGCCTCAGGAATGTCTCCAGCGAGCGCTTCTAGGGGTCTTTGATTATGGATTATGACACCCCCTCAGCTGCCTCTCATGTGAACATCCTGTGAATGTCACCTGTGGGGTTGGGGGTTTCACAGCTGGGCCAGTCTGTGTAAGGGAGGATGGGAGTTCACTGCCTTTGACCAGAGGTTACACCTGAAACCTCCTCCCCCGCCCATTTTGGGGGGAATAAACCTGGCCTCTGCACGCTGCGGTCTCCCCCACCCCAGACTAAGCCAGGGAAGAATCTCTGCTATGTCTAGCTTTCTTGTGGGTGCATTCCTCTCCCTCACCCTTGTTCAGATGATTGAACAATAGCATTATCTAGGCAGCTTAATTTACAATCCAAAGTTCCAGTCAGGTATCTCTGACATTGTGTCTTAGTTTGGAGGACAGGTGTCTGCTGAGAAAGGCAGGAACCTCTCTTTGAAATGGAGAATGTAAACCCCCTCCCTCCGAATTATTATAATTTTGAAATCAAGGGGCTCTCAGGCAAAGATATGAGAATTAGGAATAACAGTTCTTTACTAGGGAAATTAAAATAGAAATACAGTACTACAAAGAAACAAACTCCAAACCCTGACAAAGTCAGAGCATAACCTGACACCCCGTCAGGCAGGGTGTTGGTAGCAGTTTGATGAAATAGTGGATGAAGCCTTCTTGCTGTGACAGATGTGGTTTAGTTGAAGCAGTGGTCTTGTAGAAGGTGCAGTTTCCTTCCAGAGGTCTAGTAGTGATGTGGAGAAATCTTGTTTTTTTCTAGAGTCCAGTAAAGAAAGGGCTACTCAGTGTCCTAGAATTTCAGTTTTTATCTAGGTAAGAAAGGCTTGGTTCTCACCCCTGGTTGGAGCAACTCTCAATGGGATAAAGTAATTTTATCAGTCACACAGTGAGACTCAATAGGCCATTGGCAGAAGACAACTCCCTGGAGGAAGGATGGGGGGTGCAAAGATAAAGAACAATGCCCTACAGGTTTCATTAACAGAGTATCTCCCATAGAGATAAAGATCACTGCCCCACCTGCTCACAACAGATAGTGATAGAATAGATACTTTGATCACACCCTGTATTGTAACCCAAGACACTTTGTCAGTGTTTGGGGTTTATTTCTTTGCAGTACTGTATTTCTATCCTAATTCTTCTAGTAAAGAACTGCTATTCCTAATTCCCATATCTTTGCCTGGGAGCCGCTTATATGCAAAATTATAATTTGGAGGGAGGGGGTTTACATTCTCCATTTCGAAGAGAGGCTCCTGCTCTGAGATTTTCCTCAAGATGCGAATCTGACCCAGTTGTCCTAGGTTACAATGTAAAGATATGCCCAAAACTATGTATTCTATCATCACCATCTGCTGAAACCGGTGGGGCAGTGATTCTTATCTCTGTGGGAGATATCCTCTGCTAATGGGCTATCTGCTAAGAACCAGATGAGGCAATGTTCTTTATCTTTCCCACTACAAACTCGTCCTCCAAGAACATATCTTCTGTTAATGGCCCATTGAGCCCACTGTATGACTGATAAAATTACATCATCCCATTGGGAGATGCTCCAGTCAGGGGGAGGAGCCAAAAATTTCCTACCTAGATAAAAACTGATATTTGGAACATCAAAGCAGCCTTTTTCAACTGGATTCCAGAGGAAAACTGGACCTTTCCACATCATCGCTGGACCTTCGGAGGAAAACTGCACCTTCTACAGAACCACTGCTTCAACTAAACCACATCTGTCACTCCAGGGGGACTGCAACCACCATTTGACTGGACTGCTACCACCACACTAACTAGCGGGGTGTCAGGTTGTATTCTGACTCTGTCAGTGATTTTTCTTTTGTATTATTGCATCTATTTTATTTTTCTTTTGTTTTTTTTTTTCTATTAAATTGTATTTCTGACTTGGACTCTCTCACTGGTTTTGCTTTCAAAACCATTGCACCAGTTCATTTGAAGTATCTATTATTTTCCTCTGTTCTTAGGACCTGAGAGCAGGGAAAGGGAAAAGTTTATCAGGTATTTTTTATAAGCTTCTGTACACACCATAATTAAAATTAGAAAGGAAAATAAATTAATACTTAGCATTATTCCTAAGTAACACACGTATTTGACTTAATTAAACACACAAAATCTATGCTTTCAGTTAACAACCACAAGAACATTCTGTATAAAGGATTTTCTTGAACAACTTTTCAAGCATTAATTGATAGACTGTGGCTTACTTGCTGTAATTGTCTGTTTCAAGAATTACATATGTGACTCTTGAGAGTGGTTTACTGGAGGTTATCCAAAACTACCATCTGTCCACACCACTGGAAAAATTGGACTTCACTATTTGTGCCAGATATTTCACCATATTTCACGCAGAAGAGGGAAAACCCCATTTATACTGCCAATAACTTCTCCATGGTATTGTTTTCAGCAAAGGAATGAAGAATTCTGTTGTTTGAGTGTTCTAAAACCCACACTGTCCAACACCACTCAAAACAGTGCTCCTGTTGTTCAACTTCAAAATAATCATATAAAATGGAAAGAATTCAGTGGCTCAGCTGATACCAACGGGAGTAGCTGTTTTGTATGTAAAATTCTGAAAGCAAATAAAAGAGAGCTGGAAAAAGGGGCTTTTTTGATATGTTTTCTTGCAACCAGAGTTTAATTGTGCTAATCTTCAGCAAAGTAAACTACTTGCTAGAAAGATTATTCTCAAACATCATACTTTCAACTGCAACTTCATTTGCTTCATGGTTGGCTACATTGCAGAAATTAGGGGAGTTGTTTCCAGAACATATGTAAAAATTGTAAGCAAAGTAGCCTCCTGCCAGATCCAAGGTAAAAGGCCAGTTAGAAGCTTGCCAGGGTGTGGACACATCAAAGGATGCTGAAGATGGTGTCTTGGGGTAGTTTTCTATTCCCTTATGTTCTGCTCTATGCCCAAAGATTGCTGTAGCTTTAAAGCAGGTCTGGGCAGCCCTTGGGGCTCTGGAGTGGGCTTTTTCAACTCCCACTCCCCAGCATCGGTTGTGCCAAGTGGACTGGGCTTTCTGTTGCTTAGCTAGCTTGGTTTTTTGTTAGCTTAGGCAAGAAGTTTTTTTCCATTTCCCTGGCCTTGGAGACTGTGGCAACAATCCTTTGAGGCCTTTGCTTTATTCCTGAACTGTTTTGTTTTGTTTGGTCTGAGACCAGAGAGGACTATTGATGGCAAGAAGCAGGGAGCCAGTGAGGAGCCAAGAAGTTTCTCCATCCTGGCCCCAGACCAGGGGAAAAAAAAAAAAAAAAGCCAATCCAGCGAAAGATAGGACCCTAAATCCACCAGCTTCATCTGCTATGAAGAGACCAACATCAGAGATTCCCAGGTTCCCATCCTTTTTTTTTTTCCCGAGCTGCTGGGCAAACCTTTGTTTTTTATTTCCCTGAGAAAAAATCCCTTGCTGTTTTTCTTTTCTTTTCCCTTCCTCCCTTCCACATGGTCAGCCACTGGGTTTTTTTCCTTCCTCTTTTTGTTTTGTTTTGTTTTGTTTTTTGGTTGGTTGGTTGGTTTTAGTTTTGGGGGTGTTTTTTTGGTGGGATTTTTTGGGGGTGTTTTGTTTTGGATTTTTTGTTTGTTTGTTTTGTTTTGGGGTGGTTTTTTTTTGTTTCGGGAGGGATGGATGGGGACAGTTCTCACAATTCAGTATCTAGTATTTACTCTTTTTTTTTTCCCATGCCATGTGGGCACTTTGTCTGTAAATGGTTGGTTTTGGTTTTTTCACTTTCATCCACTAGTATTCATTTTCTCATTGGCAGAAAGGGATTGTTGGAACGCCTTTTTTTTTGTAAGAGGAAACACTAATTCCAGAATGTTCTTCTCCTAAACTTGTCTCTTAACAGAGACAGATGATATTAGCACAAGAAATGGTTAATTTTGCCAGGTTCAGTCTTTAGAAATGTCTGATCTTCATCTTATACAGAACCTGGAGTCCCTAAATACTCTGCTACTCTTTTAAAAAATAAATGGTTCTGACTTCGAATATTTTATTAAAAACCAAACCAACAAACACTTGAATCATACTCTGGTTGGCAATCACTTCCTTCCCTTTGCCATCCAGGTGTGCACTTCATTGGTGAAATTATGACCTGAAGGTCTGCTAAATATACAGCAGTGTACAAATGCCTGCTAAGGAGTGGGATGTAATATTCTGGGGAATTAAGGTAGCTACCGATAATAAATCAAAAAAACAGTGTTCAATCACTGTTGTCTCTTGTATTCATAAGTTATAGGGCAGACACAGTCATTAGTGCAGCACAGCACAGGGAATTCTCAGCTAATAAAAATTCACAAAGGCCTTAGGTGAAGTTTGTGGAAATATGACTGAATTTCTACTGCTGCCCCAGCTGAAGGTGATAAAGATAAGGGCCTGCAAATACATACCTGAAAAACTAATTTAAATATACGGGGAATTTTTCACAGATCTCACTTTTCCCACACCTTTATCATTTTTCTTGCCCATTGGCTTCCTCTTTTTTCCTATTCCAGTTGCTGTGGCTCCCAGTATTCAAGAGGAACATAGGCCAAACTCATTACTATTCATAAGTTCATCTTTTTTCCCATTCTTCACAAGTTCAAAGGATACTGGAACAACAACTGAGGGCTATACCCAGAGGCTAATATCTTTATTCATCTTCATGTTTCATTGGAAGATAGATATAAAACAAATAATACTTTGTCCTCAGTCACAAACCTTCATAAACTGTTGTAATTAAAACCTTCCAATTTCCTTGAAGTTTAGAAGACACTCAGACTTGGTTGTAAAAGAGAGTCAAAGTGGCCACCTCAGTGGGAGGCCTCAGATGCCTTCAATTCCTCCTTTGTAGCACCTCTAAGGTTCTTATGAGCCATGCACCTCATACAAATTATCAGGCATATGGAGGTATGACATGCAGTAATTCACTTCAAAGATGCTGCAGCTCTGCAGGTCCTGACTTTGTGATTTACTTCTTTATGCAATTCACTAGCCTCATCCATAGCTAAGCAAACAGACAGCTGTGATCCTTCTCTTCTCCCCAGACTTAGAAATAAAGTGACTGAGAAGTCCTACAAAGTTGCTGCAAGCAAAATAAGGAACATTATTTAGGTCACTAATATGACAGGGCCAACTCTTACACA
Organism: Catharus ustulatus; assembly: GCF_009819885.2. NCBI lineage: Eukaryota > Metazoa > Chordata > Aves > Passeriformes > Turdidae > Catharus > Catharus ustulatus. The sequence goes on along the minus strand of NC_046235.1, from coordinate 6,532,075 downwards.
TTCAGCTCTTGGTATCTTTCGGCTCACCAGAGGACTAATAACTGAGAATTTTGCTAGAAGTTGTAAGCTCATCAATTGCTGATGTCACGAAGGAACCTCAGCATATTAGTCACCAGTCACAGGATGATCCACCAATGGGATAAAAGTGAAAAAAAGGTAAATGAGCAGCTGAAGACAATCAAAACAGGCATTTCCAGGAGAGACTGAAAAACATTATTCTTTGTCATTATTATTATTATTCATACTTTTAAAAGTGAAGTGAGACTGAAACATGCAAAAGAAAAAAAGCTACTAGCAGAAGAATGAAGAGACTATTACATGAGAAGAAAGAACAGCTCATCAGAGGATATGACTGCTCTATAAATGCACTTCGGGGTAAAGATTAGGTATTTAAAAGAACAATTTAATCTAAAGGTTAAAGTAGGTAGAGGAAGAAATGCATATAAACTGGATTCTCTCTAGAGAAGGTTTCTAGCCTTCAGAACAATGACATTCCTGAATAGTTTTCCAAGTACAGCAGCTAAGACAAATCCTAACTAACATAAAGTTTGATTTGAAGTTTATGAAACACCAATACCAGCATGATTTGCTGATCCATGAAGCTTTTTCCAATCCTTGTTTCCTAATATGCTTCTCCCAGGAGCACAGGTACAGACCTAAGACACTCAATACATAACATGTATCTGTTGCATCACAAACACTGCATCTCACAGTCCCTATAGAATACAGCCACCTCTTTCATGCAGAAATAACACTGTCAATACAAACCAAACATTGCTGCAGCTGCAGGTTCAGACCTCTATGACCAAATCAAACTAGGAAAAAAAAAAAGAAAAAAGATTGATAGTCCAGTTTTCCCTAACATATTCAGATTACTGCCAATATTTTGTTTAATATGTATTTTATTGAGCTCAGCAAACCTAAAGCAGCCTTTTGAGACTAGGCTAGATTTTAGGTACTGCTGCCTTACTCCACGTGGCGACCTGGTTCAGGAAAGACACGGTGGCCCAAGCCCAGGGTCACTCGGTCCATCTGCTCACAGACACCAACGTGGTGGATGGCAAATGGCGTTTATTGAAGGGTCACAGGGGTTTTTATAGTTTGGGCAGTCCGGCTGGGTACAGCCGGATGCCGGGCAAGGGGCACCCAGCTTCGGCTGCAGAGGGAAGGGGCCCTTTCTAACTGTACAGCCCGATATCTTCCGCACGCATGTCCCTGACTCTCCACAAGGTACTATTTACAGAAGGTTATAGATATAATCACTTTCTGAACTCAGAGTTAGGTGGCGTTTCTGTAGATTCAAAAAAGGGCTGAGCCTGTGTTAGCAAACTATTTCCAGCAATTAGTCCTCTTTTTATCCTCAGACATAGTTAAAAGAGCAGTCAAACCTTGATTCAGGTCTTGGTATTAAGACAATCCCTCTGTGTTTTCATTTTTGTATTCAGCTAAATGGCCAGAGTTGGCCCTTACTACCAGCTTCATGATGTACTTTGCATTAAAGTTGCATTGCTCCCCCAGAACAGGGTAGATTAGGGTGGAACCTAATCTTGATTCACCTTATTTATAAACTCTTCATTTGCTCAAGGGTTTACCATCTTGCATGTAGGGAATACAGGAGCTCCAATATAAGTCAAAACCAAGACAGTTAACAGCTCTAAAACTTACTAGCATATTTGCAGCAAGCAAAAAGCCCTGAAAGGACAACAAAGAGAAAAAAATTCAGCGAGCTCCTAGTGCAATGACTCAAAGTGCAAATACAGTCTCCTCTCATCTCTGAAATCCCTTAGCTTCCTCTCATGCTTCATTTTTATTCCTTCTATATGGAATACTAGTAATTTGCTTCATTGCAAATATCTCCTCCTTCTAGACAGAAGACAGAAGAGTCTGCACATGCTTAGTAACTGTACTGGGGGAAATTCTTATTAGTATGCAGGCTTTATGATCAGTAATTAAAACATGCAATCAGTGCCCCATGTGAGGAGGCCTTCAGCTCAGAAGCTTCCTGTCTCTGTAACAGTTTGAAGAGTAAGTTTTCTGTCCTCACCCTGAATGCTCTTTTACTGTATGCTAAAAGACTGCAACTTAAAAACCACACCAAAAAACCCACACAAATAAAAAACCCCAGGGCAAGTGCTTGCAAACTCCAGTCCACAGGCAAAACAAGCATCTACACAAAAGCATTATGCACAAAGAGATAGGTCAACATTTAGTTCACACAGGCAGAAGCACAGGCTTGCATTGAAAGGCTGCTGCCCTCGTGTTCTCTATCAGCCAAGGAGTGAACACAAACACAATCACAATCACTGATGTACATTTCTGTATACAGCACTGCAGAATACTGTATCCCATTTTCCAAGTAAATAGCTAAAATTTCTGTACAACTTTCTACACAAGAATCAGCCTGTGAAAATTTGAAACTCAGATAGAAACAAGGTTTATCTGTCAATCCTGTCTGCTTTTCTTACACAAGAAGGCTCCAAACAGAACTACCAGGGTGGATTGTGAGCTAATCACATCTCCAGGGAATTGCAATTCTTGAAGGCACTTCACACTTCCTGAGCTTCAACTTCAACAGCTGTAATTAGTTTGCAAAAATTAGCTGTAATTAGTTTGCAAAAATTAGACCTTGGCAGTGCTTATTTCTTAAATGTCTGCCATATCTAAATATGCCAAACTAGAAGTCATTTAGCACTCAAGTCTCAGGATATTAACATCTGTCCCAATATTGTTTACTTCTTCTGTAGTAAAAGTGTTGGGTTTTGAATTCAGCTCAGACTGTTCAAACCCCAAAGAACTGAATTTAGAACTTTCATGTGAAATAGGAGGAGCCTTTTTTCTCTTGGACACTTTGAAATATGATGGCAAGTTGAAGGTTTTTGGGGATTTTTCCTTCTTGTTAACTTCTGGACTAAAGCAGTTTTAATTGCTGCACACGGTAAAAACCATCTACATGATGAAAAGTGTGTTCCACAACACCCTTCTCTCAGAATACTTCCCTGCAGCTAGCTCTCATTAGCACACCACCATCATCAAAAAGCAAAAACTCTCAACGTTTTCAACAAAGCAAAGATCTACTTACAGAGACATTCATTAAGGCTGGTTAACTGAACACCTTCAAGAGAATATTCTTTAATTATTTGTGCTATTAGCTGGTGTCTTTGTCTGAACTAAACATCCCACTCCAGATCACAAACTCTTCTTCCTTGTAGTAGAGATAAAATATTTTTTTTCTCTGCAAATGTTTGCCTCAAAAAAGTGCATTATAAACAGTAGATTATCATTATTTAATTCGTTTTGAAAGAAATGTCCATATATAGTCAGAACTAGTGCTGAAAGATTTCTCTATTCATAAACAACCTCTTCCCATTTGACATCATTTTGTTATGTCTAATACTATCCTTTCTTAACAACTTAAATTCTTGCTTGCTTACACACTGCTTTCATCCACCTATGTGAATTTTAAATTATTGATCTATATTAGGACATCAGGACAGCCTGGCAAATAAGTGAGATAAGTTAGATACAGATGAACAGTTTGCAAACTGGCATGAGGAATATAGATTCAAAATATCCCAGAGGATGACTAATAGTTCTCAAAATCAGAATTTTTTAGCTGCTGGATTAAAGGCTCAAACTTCTCATTCTCAGACCTCATGTAGGAGACCAGAATCCTGGGATACCACAAGACAGACAGGATGAAGGACCTGAGAACTCAACCACACCATATTTTCAGTTCTCAAATACATCTACTTTTTTCCAGCGTTGGAAAGACATTTATTTCATACCTTCCATAGAGATGAAAATTCATCTTAATTAATTATGTTTTATGGTGCTTGCTGCACAAGTCTTGCTGGGTTTACTAACTCCATATACTGCTATACTGTTACCATATATAATGTAAGAAATATTTCCAAACACTCGACCTCTTCCTTTTCTCTGTGAACTGCATTCCACAAGTATGAAATAACATCAGGTAAAAACTTGATGGTTAGGTTCCCATCACAAAATCCAATTTCTTGCCTGAGACTTCAGTTTCCTCATTTTTAAGAGAGACTAAAAAAATAATTGCACATATATATTGCAAAAGCTAAAATGTAACAGAAGGAGCTTGTTGGGCCATTCAAGAAAAACAGTGGAAAAAAGAAAAAAAGATAATAAACACTGATCATCTTTTTCTTAGTAAGTTGAATTTGAGCTCCTCAAGAACCTCAGACTTTCTGGGCCCCTGGAAGAACAGGTCTTGTTGCAGTTACTAAGCAAGGAAGATTCTAATGGATTTTTATGAAATCTTAATGAAGATTTAACATGAGAACAAAATTATAAGCCATACACTGTATAGAACAATCTCCAAAGACCTTGTAATGGGATAAGCATGAAAATATATAGACTTTGTTAGAATGCTGCCAGAGGGCAGTGAACCAATGAACAATTATGTTACCTTACTTGTAAAGCATTGCTTACCAATCATTAACAAGAACTAAGAACATTACCTTATTTGGCACTACCACACTAACATAACCATCCCCACAATTCTATTCTCCTCTTCATAATCTACCCAGATGTCTCCCTTCTTAACATCTCTTTTCCCATGGTCTTAGACTGATGCTTAGCTCATTGTCAACCAGGGCCAATCCACCCTTGGTCCCCGGTCACCCAACTCCCACATCTCCCCCTTTCTGTTGAGCAATAAATACTGACTGTAAAGATTTCAGCAAAGCCTTTCACAAACAACTTATCAAACATGGCAACACTAACAACATAACCACAATCACTACAAGAATCAACAATCCCGCTTTGACCAAGGATAACACTCAACCAGATAAACCTCATTTCTTGAACAGTCCATTTAGCCAGTCCCCATTATCTTTGACTTGCAGCCTTTTAACTCCATCCTTTAACAGTTGGATGCTCCAATGTATGGATTCACTGTGATTGGATAAGTTCATGCAGCATAATCCTTCGAAGTCTTGGCATCCCTGCCTTTGTGCCAGCAGCAGAAAATCAATAGCAGCCCTGCTCTGTAGAGTGGCATGCCTAACACTATCAACATCTGTTAATAGAACACCTAGTGCAAGGGACACAGCATTGATTTGTCTGCTCAGCCAACACCCTAAACTGTCCAATTGCTTTAGTACTTTTGCTGCAGCAACCCAAGGTGCCAATATGGATGCTGCAACTCTTTCCTTTGTTCCAGAAAATAATCTCATCTTTACATTCTGATTCATATTGATGGATAAATTTTTTTCTCTCTAATTTCTCTATTGCAAATTAGCATGATGTTAGGTACTAGTAGAGCAAGTCTTCCCAAGCTACATAGTCCACCTTTAATGTGTGATAGAATGACATTCCTGGTGGCAACTGCAGGGGTTTTTTACTGAACCATGAAAGTATAGGTGACATATAATTGCACCAAAGGCTTTCATTTTTATAGACTGAGTGGTAAGGGGAAACACGACACAGAGCTGACTGATTCTTACCTATGTATTGGAGCTTAACACCATACCACATTACTGATTGACTCCTTTCCTTAAATTGAAACTTACTGCAATAATCCATTCAGTCATTAACAAGAACTAAGAACATTACTTTTTTTGGCACTACTATATTAACATAACTGTTCTCACAATTCTGTTCTCCTTGCCAGAATCTATCTAGATGTTTCCCTTCTTAGCATCTCTTTTCCCACGGTCTTAGATTACCTCACTGACGAGCAGGGCCAATCCACCCTCAGTTCCCAGTTGCCTAATTCCCATATTGGCCAAGCAAAAACAGCCTTTGAATTAAATATATATTTTGTTTTGCTTTAAAGAAACTAAACAAAGACTAGTCAAGAAGAAATAATCACTGGATTACACTTCTGAAAGCAGAAAATAATGAAATTACCTATAAACTGATTTTAACTGAAATTCAACACATTTAAAGATAGACATTTCTCTATAAGAATAGCTCACTATTTAATCCAAGTCAGCAGTCTCTCACCTTGAAGCACAAACTAGAATTTTTTCCCATTCCAATATTGTTAAACAACATGAAATTGTAAGACATTACAGCCTCTAGGTGGGTAAATATTCTATCTCAGTTAATGTTTTTCATTGTCTCTGATGAGAAACCTACTAAATTGAGCTTATTCATGTCCAATATAACAAAACCTTTTTTTAAATTAATGCCATATGTTAATCACAACCAGATCTTCTCTCTTCGAGCCTTTCCAAGGTTCCATTTGATCCCTCTACTCCCTGCAATGATGGCAGCTCTGCCTGAACAGGTACAGTAGCTTAACTATTGCAGTCTCTTACCAATTCCGTCACTGTACCCCTTGGATCATCACAGCCCTCAGCCCCCAATGCTTTGTGGGAAAAGTGCCACATCTCAGTTGTAGTGTGTCTGAAAGGCTATATATTAACTTCCTTTGTGCCACCTGGACCTTGGAGGACTTTTTATCTGTTTGAGCACTTGAAACAGCCTTCAACTGCCTGGGTAAGGCTGCTTCCAGAGGGCAGGGCAACATGCACACTACTGAGAGCCCAATTCCTTCCTGCTTAGAATTTGTTCTTTCATAAAATACTTGTGATTTTGCACTGTAAGCTGATAAGCAAGTTAGCTGGATTAGGCTAAACTGTTACTCCAAGCGCTGAGAATCAGGCTCTCCCTCTCTGCAAATGCAGGGAGAACCCTGTGGGACTGTCTGTCTCCCTGCATGGTGCCTTGTGCAGAGCTACACTACACTCCAACTGCTGCAGTGCAGTGCAAGATAAATGAATACATGTGAATAATAATGTATTTTGTAACCTATGGGTTAGAAACAAGCACCCCTACAAACCAGAGGTCTTTTGGACAGATGTTGCTGTGCACTGTAATACAAGACAAAATGGTTTAAGATTAGAGGTGATGAGTGCCTGAATCCTGCTCAAATTTCATAAGGAATTCAGAAGCAGGAAGTAATCATTTTAAATGGAACTTAGAAAAGATACTGGCACTAATGCCTTAACTTCCACAAAAAAAGGAAAGGGAGGAACATAGGTAGTGTCGCTGTGTACAAGGAAAGTTGTAACTTATTTAGGTCTTCTTTCTGTAATGAAAACTGTAAGAGCAGAATAGTTCTCTATTTCATTGTGCCTTGCACAGATAATTTTTCTAACACAAAAATGATGCAAAAAGCTGCTGAATGGGAGCAACTTGACCCAGACTTTGCCAACGAACACTGCACTGTGCAGAAGAGAAAAAAGCTGGGGTTTAACAAACACATTTAAATGATCCCAACAGTTTGAACAGTCACTCTTAACTACCATGGAGTATTCTAAGAACATAGTCTACTTGGCAGTGTTCTTCATCTCTCAGCCATCACTGAGTTTGATGAAAATATTTCAGTCACTTGTGGTGATTGGTGCTATTGTATTCTGTGTAGTTACATATAACCTAATTACATGAATATTTATTATCTTAAGTGTAACCCTTATGTTGCTTATTTCAGGCACAGTCATTTTGAATAGCTGCTGGTATGGCATTTTATCTTCTTTTTTCTTCTGTCAGAGTCAGGATTAAATGCTTGAGAGACAGTATTTTGTGTTTGGACACAGATGTTTATTAATTCTTATCTGTAGTGAGTCCTACAGCACTTCCAGCTAACAAGCTAAAAATGGCAATATATCTCTCTCTCTCTACAAGGCCTTTTAAGCCCAAATTGTCCAATTAAGAAAAGCCACCTAAATTATTTTTACTTTTAACCCAATAACCAATCACCTATGACCCACAGTGCAGAATTTTCTATCCAGTTACAAAAGTACCACCTAGACCCATGAAGAAGAAGGTGAAAAGAAAAAAACCTGTGCTCAAAAACCTCCACCTTGCCCTACATGTATTGCTATATTCTAAAACCTTAAATTTCAAATCTTCCACCATATGATATTACACACTTCTATTCAAACTACACACCAGTGATCCCAGTTCTATCGTTGAATTTTGGAAGTCTTCTCCATGTTCTCAGGTCAAAAGCAGTGTTTTCTTCAGCACAGAAAGTCTAAAATTCTCAGTATCCAGAGTTCCAACATGCTGGTACTTTCCAGGTATTTCATTATATACAGAATATTCTTGTATCTACAAATAGCCTGTGACTAAAGCTAGAAGACAGCTAAATTGAAAAGTCTTTCCTTTGTAATTTGTTTTTTTTTAACTGAGCGTGTAAACAGTGTAATTTCTTTAGGTTACTTATATGCAGTAGAAAGAAACAGCTAAAAATTCAAGAATCTCAGAAGGCTACTGTATTTCTCCCCATAAAAGAAATGGGAAAACAAAGCCTAATTATTACAATTGACATTTTAGGTATAAATTCTGTACAGTGTAACTAATAGACAGCCATTTAGCTTTGAAATTTAGGAAACAAACAAAATCAGAGTCTCAAATGCTTATTCTTCATATATTCCTAATAAATTAAGTACAATTTTAGAAGTATTCCAAAATTACTTCTTTCAAAACTTTTAAACTCTACATAAAATAATGGTAAGCTCTTTACCACCCCCCCCAAAAAAATATAATTTCTGCCTATTAAAATTAGAATTCCTGCGCAACATTAAAAAGGTTAAAAAAAAAAACAGAGAAAAGCAGATATAATTTCCTTGACTACTGAGAATGAATAATAATGTAAATAGTAAAATATGAGTAGATCCTTTTTTTGATTATGTGTATGTGGTAAAGAGCTGCATCAGACCAGCTGGCATTGGGCAGACATTGATTCCAAAAAATCACCTTTGAATGGAAAAGCAAAAGAAAGAAAGAAACAAACAATTAAACTCAGCAGTAATTAACACCAATGTACCACTGGAGACATACAACAGGGTAGTATGGCTTACTGGTAGTAGGCTTACTGGTGTGAACAAGAAATTTTCACATGAAGAAGTACAACATATCACTTCTATCTGGAACTGAAAACAAATGCTTAAAAAGGACAAGATCACTTTAATGTTTCCATAACATGATCACAAAAGAGAGAAATGGAAAGATGGCAGGTAAGGTTAATGGAAGGTTTGCTTTGACTTTGTGATGTACATAAAATAATTAAATTCGTATGTCAAGGCATTTATATATACATACTATAGTCAGAAAGATAAGCAAAGCTTAATTCTTTACTTTTAGAAAGCACCAGTTTTGGAAGAGTAGGGCCTGCAAACCACAAAGCATCTGTAAATGAGATATCTCTGCACCACAGTGCACAGGACAGTCACCTATTTGTGAAAGCTGCATCCACAGTTGATGACATATGTTTCCGGTCTACATACGCAGAAAGATAAAGCAAAGAAAGAATCACATAGTCAAACTTGCAAATGGTCTATGCCAACTAATTATTGCAGTTAGAGCCCTTGACACAGGAAAAAAGATGGATCATATTCACAGCACAAATGAAGGCACTAACTCAATTTTTTCATTCAATGGAATCACTGGATACAATTACTGAAATACATAGTGGGATGCATTAATAGGTTGTTATCGTCTCTGGATAATACATTGCATACTCTTCCACAGAAGCAAACAAATTGGGCATATCTGAAATACTGTAAAGTTCATTTCAGTATAAGCTCAATGAAAATGCAAAGAAAGGGGTAAGAGGAGCAGCAGCCTCTCTAATCAGCCTACTTCCACAGCTATGACCTGTCCTAAGATGCAAAACAACTCCCTGTGCATCAGATTCTGCAGGAAAATAGCTTTCTGAGGAAACCCAGTGCAGGGTTTTTTCTCTTTCCGGTGTTTCACACTGAGCTGACCCACAGGTATGTGAAGCAGACACACCTTTAATGATGATGTCATGATGGTCCTTACAGGAATGGGGGAATGCAAGAGGTGCAATGTGAGAAGGGTGAGTCCTGCTCTGCTGACAAGGTTACAATTTCATGAAAAAGCAACTGACCAGTCAACCTCTCTCCAAGCACCTATATTTCACTGTTCTGATGCCATTCCAGTCAGACTGTGCCAATTTTTGTAAAGGCAATTTATCTTGCCTTTATAATGGGGCTAGGCAACAGATTAAAGCAGAAATTCCTGCATGTCCTCCCTTCCCTTAACCCCGAGTGCACACAAACTCAACATTGCATGGCATAATTCATGTGGGTGAAAATAGGAAGAAGTGGGAAATTATTTGAGGCTTCCCTTCTTTCCTTTGCACCTTGCTCCTCTCAACTTTTTCCATGCACCTTCCTTTCCTCCTTTCCTTTTCCTTTCCATGCAACTCTTTCCTTTGCACCTTTCCATGCTCTTCTCAACTTTTTCCTCTTTCAGCCTTTTTCTAAGGGCATGCAGGAACAGGATACAGCTTCTTCCAGATGATGAGTAGACACACTCAGGAATAAGATTTTGTCAGTCACAAGTCACATCCCAGTATGAATTCTGAATAATGTTCTTTTGGCACAGATTGAAAGGATCCTAATAACAACTCCCTGAGAAGTTGCTATCTTTACATTTTCCTTTGTCACGACACAGACATGATGTAAATTTCAACTCCCTTTTCGTATTCTCTGTCTGCTGGGCACATTCAGACTGTCTGGGCAATGACCCTTCAGCAAAGTGACTCACAGTTTAAAAGGTAAAATGCAATTTCTTTATTTTTGGTGCTGTGAGTAAAAATGCACAGAATTCAGCAAAACTTACTCAGATGCACACTGCAAGTCAACAAAAGCTTTGTCCTCTGTCCAACCAACTGAGCTTTGACATCTTTGGTCTTTTAGATCCTTTGCCAGAACTCATTTCCCAAGACTTTTTCTTTATTTCCTTATCTGGTTGAGAGTAATTTGTTTCCATGCTCATCCTTGTAGTGGTACAAGACAGATTTAAACTGACTAGCACTTGATCCCCTCTATTCATGGTGTCTTTATATTCTTCAGTTCTTTTAACTCCCCATCACACTTATTTCCTTTATTTTTTTCCTCTTTAGACAGGCAGTAGTGTTTATTTTGCTTGCTTATATAACCAATTTCCTCAGCTATGCAAAAGCACCAAGATTATCATATTCTTCAGCAGACAGACATTTTGCCAGTCAGTATCTACAAGGACATTTTCAGTCTCTCTTCTTGTTTTTGTAGCACTTGCTGATGATGGATTTTTTAGTCTTTTTCCTTTTGTGACTGCAGTAGCTCTTTACTGTGATTTTTTTGCCATGAATATGAATATGCCAATAAGACACAGGATACCACAAACACTTTGTGTAACTATCCCTATTGCTTTAATTCCTGATTTGCTTGAGATGGTAACTCTCTATGGTAAAAAACCTATCTTATCTAAGATCACAGCTCCAAGATCCAGAGGAAATGCAATGCTCCTATGTCAAATTCTTTCCAGTAACAGTGTGGCACTGGTGTGATATTAGTGTGGTATTAACATATGTGGGAAACTAGCATGAGTTGTCACAGAGCCCCAAGTGCAACAGGAACAGCCAGACCCTGACCAGCAGTTTGTAATAATTCCCTGCATGTATTACCCAGCACACACACAGAGGATTAGATTCCTTTTGAGCATCTGAAGTCCAGTTTATGGCACTATCCCCCACCTGATTCCATTTCAGTGACTGCAAGGTGAGAAACTGTAGTAGCATTGGTAACACCCAAATCAAGATGCTAAGTTTGCCATTCAGCCTAACCCTTGTAGGTTCAAAGGTAATGTATATTGTAAGCCCTTTAAGAAGAGGTATCACAGAAAGGCTTTATAGAATGTAATTTTGCAATCCTTTTTTTATTCTTCCAGTCTCATTTAAAACCTTACTTTTGTAAAGCCAGGTAAGGTTCTCCCATCTCAAAGTTCATGTCAGGCCTGTCTTTCCTATGTTCCTGTGTTTGTAATTGATTCTGCAAAAAAAAGGTATTTTTGCTTTGTCACAGCAAGGGCTTCTCTGGGACCATGGATTGCAAATTCTGTGCTGAAGCAGATTGCAAATTCTGTGCTCAGCTCAGTGGCTAACAAAACACATGGGATCCCTCTGTGACAGAGCAGGACCAAGTGAAACAATGGCTGCAAAAAAGCAAAAATAAGAATTCAGTATTTTAAAAACTCTCAGCTTGACAGTCCTGGCACCTGAGTTACTCCAGCCATAGAATGAATAACATGTGTGGTTTCCTCCTACTCTTACTAGCACATGGTATTGTGAACATTACAAAGGTAGTACATGCAATTCAGTCTCCTCACAGTCTCAGTATTTTGGCCCTCTGCCCACACTATTCTCAAGACAGTTACTCTGCATCTTTGGACAGAAATGAAATTACTAATTACAAATTGCTTCTCTTAGCAAGACTGAAAAATCCTTTATTGGAGATTGAAGTCTATCCATTTGCTACAATTGCCAGGAGGGCTCTTCATTTAGGTTTTAGTTAAGGTTATGCAGAAAAGAAATAACAAACTTGTCTTCCCATTTGGTCTCAGACCTTTCTTTTGTGTGACTCTGGGCAGCAGTCTGTGTGTTCCCCCAAGGTTACAAAACTCTTCTTGTATTTGGCCTTGACACTTGAGGCATGATAGAAAAAAAAACTACAGGAACAGCATCAAGCAAACGTGCTCAGAAAGGAAAAGGAATTTGCAAAGAAAAAAGACAGAAAAGAAAGAAAAACCATGCACAGTGCAAAGCTGACAAATCCCTTGTACAAACATATAAATAAATTAAATAGTACTAATGGATGAGTTGAAGGAAAGACAATAGCTTATCAGACTCAGTTGCATCAAGAAGTACCAATTTCACACTCTGACACCTTACATTACTGAAAAGAAAGATATCGGCTTATGCATTAATCAGAAAAAAATTAAACATAAATGTTTCCCCCCCATTCCCGTCTGCAATTTGTTATTTAGAAAAATATAATGAGAACAGTAGAAACTGGCATTAAAACAGAGATAGAATGACATCTACTGGCTGCTGGGAACTGGCTGAAAAGGCTAAAAATGTTTTGGATTTTTCTCCTTTTCCTCAAAGTATTTAAACTGAGACTCTTAGTACTAGAGTTTAGCTATTGAACAGGGAATGCAGAACAGCTCAGTATATTCCCCAAATAAAAAATTGGTAAAATTTTAACCAACTACCACCTAATTAAAAACACCTACATAGACAGTTTAATATCTTTCAGATCTTTAATATTAATGGTAGTGAGTAAAACAATGCTCTGCTCCAGAACTACCAGAAACTGGAAAAAACCCAGAAACACTGAAATTTTGCACTGGATGAAGGTCTCTATTGCACATTTTTCAAGAATACTGATAAAAACAACTGTAAAAATTACTTAAGCACCTAAATTTTACAGCACAGCATCACACTGTAAAATGATAATCATTACCTTTTTTCCTCAATTTATTTAGTGCATTATTGTTCATTTTTTAATTTAGACTTCCCAACATCTTCTTTTTTAGTGATTTTATAAATTTTCACATGAACAAGACATTCTATTCCAAGGGGTTTTATGCTCCCACTCTTTTTTTAAATCATCTTAGAACAATCATGCATGATATGAAAATCTCAGAATGTGTTGAGATTTTATTAAAGGTCACATAAACATCCAGTCCTAAGTGAACATTATTCTTTGTGCAATACATATCTTCTGGCCTCTCTTATGGATCTGTGGGTGAGGCCCTCGTCCCTGTTAGCAGTGATACTCTGTGGGTGATACTGCCAGTACAAACAAATCGACCTTGCTCACTTTCTATCTACCACAGGATATATTTCCTCCTCCTGCAGTTTCTCCACACTAGCTAATTAAACTCCTCTCTACTCTGTGTTTGGTGGTCTCCTCACCAAGAAATATCTATCTAGAAATTAGTCTAACACAGACACAAGCATTTGGTGATTCTTTCCTAATATATTCAGCTGGAAAAAAATGAATAATTCTAAGGAGATCATTGTGTTATCTTAACTGATGTTTATATAGCATGTATTTATACAGCATACTGCAGAGAAGCAAAAGTAAGCCTCAATTCTGGCCTTTAGCCATGGCCAAAATAGACAAATATGAACAATGAGATAGAATGTAAACAAAGGTGGAGGGGAAAGCTGAGGGTGAACAAAAACAAGAGCTGATATTTGCAAGAGCGGACTGGGGGATTTAGGAGTAGCTTTCAGAAAATTTCAATGGCTTCTCCGCTGCAGGAATGGATACAGACTTAGCAGGAATAGCACAGCTGTGCAGCTGCACTGAGCAGTGCTCCCTCTTCCCCAGGCTTGGACTCAGAGCAGGAGATGCTGTGGCTGTGAAGGACAGTCAGGCATCCCCTGCTGTTCATTCCTGCAGCAGCTTCACTTTGGTCCATGTATCTGTGACACAGACCCCTCAGTCTGGAGGGAAGCTGTAGTGCTGCATGAGTTACCACGGTCAGAGCAGGACAATACAGAATCATCTTTCATCGTTCATGTGACTTTTTGTTTCATATGCCAATGTGTTTAGAAGTTCACAAAATGTTTTCAGGTATTCCTTTAGGGATATTGTGGATATATTCATGCTATTACTTTTTGTCCAATCCTATTATCTTTGAAAAATTTTTAGCAATTCACAAAACTGAAACTGATACATTGTTCTGGATAACTTTTTACTCCATAAGCTATCATACCAAATGTACTGAAGTGACTAATTCAGAATTTATACAGAAATCATATCCTAATTTGAAGAAAATAATACTCAAAAATATAACCTGGGAATGTTCCAATGCATACATAGAAAGAAATATGGTATCATAGTATTTGATACTCAAAAATTTTAACCACAAAATACTTCAATATGAGTTATTCATTAAAGCTACCGCTGCAGATTCCGACAGTTAGCCCACTTGGGAAGTTCTAGTTCAAATAAGAGCGCTTTAACTCAACTTGTTCATCAAACAATTCCCACACGAAACAGCATGATATATCTGTACTTCCTGGGGAGCAAAATCTATCATTTCACCCTGCTCAGAATGCTACAAAAGTCACCTCATCTTTTCCTTAAAAAAACCACAAAATAGTTCTGATGAATCACTCTCTAGAATAGCCTCTTTCTCTTCATCAAGGTCAAAAGAAATCTAGCTAAGATACAGATATCTGTATTGCAGAAGTCTGAAACTGATGGAGATTGAATCTCAGCCTATAGATAAGAAGCAATATTCTCCTTGCACTCAAGCTCCCAGCTATTTTCAGGACTGAATTTAGGCCTGTTATCTCACTGTTCTGAGGGGCTGGAGGACTTGAAGTGCAGCCTATGTTCTCTGCTGGGCTGTGCCTTCTGCAGACCCTGGGAATTCCAGCTTTCTGCTGCTACGTGCAACTGAGACTTCTGGTCTGCACTGCCAAAATGCATCGTGTAATGGGAGAGACCTCCAAGCCCAGCAAAAGGATCATTCATTCACTTTATATCAGAACCGGCCATTTGCTCTTGGGGAGTACAACTTGCTGAGATTCTCTATTAGAGATTTTCCCACATTTTTATTTTTTTTTCCAATTTCTACACATACATATTTCATGGCCCCGATTTGGTATCCGCATTTACAGACAACTCTCCAAGTCGTGTATTAAACTGAAAAGGAAATTTTTTTTCTCCTGTGATACTGTTTGAGATCTTCATAAAATTCTTATTGCATACCTGTCTTTTTTTCCAAAACCTCTATTCACAGGTCCATGTGAAAACATAGATCTTCTATTATGTAAATAAAGTCTACAAGAAGAAAATGAGGAGGGCTGAAGCTATGTCTGACTTCATACATCACAATGATTGATTTTTTGCTATCATTAAACAGCTATTTCTAATGCATATTTTGCAATGGAGATAGAAAATATAAGGGTAAAATGCAATGGGTTTACAGCAACCTAAGGTGTCATAATACAGTGTTTCTTTCATTTTTAATGAATTGATGTCATTATAAATTCCTAATTTCTAGTTTCAAATAGATACTTCTGATGCTGTAATGGAAACACGGTATTAAAAAAAAACCCAGATGTATTAAAAAGTTACCTTATGCTATGTATCTCATAAAACATCTCTTCCAGTACCGTGCCGGCCATTTTCTCACAAAATTGCATTTATATTCCAAAAAAACCTTGGTGTTTTAGAACTTCCATGTGGTCATTCACTGACTGTTACAATAAATTTGTCATGAATAGTTTTGTCTGGTTAAAAGTAGGAATATTTTAATGGTTTGGCTATTTAATGGGCTTCAGGCAGGCACACTAATTCTATATGTAACTGCATAAAAGTCTGAAAGAAATCTTGCTATTTCAGTGAATCCATGCTGCCTACTGTAAGAGTGCAATGATGGAGGTTCAGGTCCCATTTCAACCCTAAATAAAACAGAGATTTTCCTCTCAACTTAAGTCATAAACACAAACAAAATCCCTGTGTTAGAGCGGGCCATTGCCTAGCTTTCTGGACCTATCTACATTTAAAAGTATAAACTGCTGCTGATGCAGCGAAGACCAAATTATAGTTATACCCATTTACCATCTCTGCAAATCAGTACTGAGTGATACTATACCACCCTTTTCCTATGGAGTGTCTATGGCCTTTATCCCATCAGGTTTTTATTCTTGAGCACCAGCTAAACACATAAAAAGGATTTTAAAAAAACACCAAAAAAAAATAAAATCACTTCAGTTCTTACCTTGACTGGCCAAGACATCCCAAGTGGGTTTCCAGAGGTTATTTCAATCCTTAGCACAATGACTGCAGGCAGCACCATGAGCTTAGTTCTCAGCTTGGTTTTCAGAAATATCTACAAAATAAAGCACAATAAAATAACCTAATTTCTTATTATGCAGGTATAAAAATATGAGTAAAATATTTGTAAAGCTTTTTGCATTAAAATTGTATATTTCAAACATAATTTTCCACTTGATTTATATCTTTGCTTACTCTTTTCCAATTTAGAGATGACTTTCAAAGCTCCCTTCCAACCCAAATTTTTGTAAGATTCTAAGACAACTGTCTCGAATTATTTGTAAACTCAAATTGCTTTATAGAAATTACATCCTAAAGTAAAAGATTAAATTTAACTATATTAGAAAGCTCAGTATATTTTAAAGAAAAAATACAGGCTTTCTCAATGGACTCTTCATCAGTAATTTTTCATTACATGATTTTCAATAAGGAAACAACATCAAGTCAATTCCTAAAGCATGCAACTTTGTTGTACTCAAAGGACAACAACCAGATTTTTATGGCTTTAAGAGCCAATGTCAAACTGACAGTGTCATATTAACCCTTGCAGTTTAGAGCACTGTACATCTTCCCGCAGTTTTTAAGAAATTAATAAAAAATCATTCCAGTTTAGTTAACTTACTTTGATTTCCAGTCTGTAAAATGTATGCAAGTCTCAGAATGAAGTCATGACACCATAAGACTGGGGTGGGGCTAAGGTATTTCTTGAGATCCTTTTCTGCTGAACACAGCCAAGTTTTTGCAGACTACCTCAGTGTCTCCACAAATGTGAATACTTTGCCACTACATTCACCTACCAGCACTTCTAAAACCATCACTCCTTTTCAAAGCTCATTGGAGTTCTCGACACTTTGGTAACCCTTTTTAAAATCTATTCCACAATTAGTATACTTCTCTGATCTCATCACATATGTCACAGAAACAAACTTTCTCAAGCACAGTGAATACTTAACATTTTAGCTCTCTCACATGTGAAAAAAAATACCTGTGAGATTATTTTTGCTTAGACCAAACTTTACAACTTACATATTTCTGCATTGAGTCTTATCATTTGGAACAAATGCATTGTATCTTTCTCTTTCTACTTTAAATTAAGAAGTGTTTTCATAATATTTGTAGATTGAAAAAGAAAATGCTTGCAGAATAAATCATTGTTTCATGACTATAGTTAATCTACCCTGTAGCAACCAAAGGGAGATTTATCAGTACTGTTCATAAACATTGATACAGACAGAATGAAATTATCATCATCACTGTGGTTTTTATTGATTATTATATCACACAATGTGAATTCAAGTGTGACACAAAATACCATGAAAAATATTTCACCTTCAAGTGTTTATGTCAATAGCTACAAGAAAAGTTCTTTTTCTTGACCTTTCACCACAGGCAAATCTTCCACCTATTGCATATTGACTTTGTGTATTTTTGAACATCTTGAAAGATGAAAGCTTAAATGAGTTGTGATCAAAGGTTGCTTTCTTTTGATAAAAAAGGATTAGCTAAAAAAACTTCTATTAAAAAAATATTACAGTAATTTCACAACTACAAGGCGCACCAGATTATAAGGCACACTTCCGGGTGTCGGCAAATTTCCGAACTTTGTCCCGTATATAAGGCGCACCGGACTATAAGGCGCACTTTTTTTTTTTGCAGCGAGAATCCACTTTTCCTCTCTTCGTGGACAATAAAAATGCTCTGTGTTTGGTAACTCCATTCCTGAAATTTATTTCATCCCAGCTCCTGCTGCAGAGTGCTCAGTGCTGAACTGTTGCCATTGGAAGCACAGTCTAGACAAAGATAAAATTAGATGCAAGCACTGTCCTTTTTGGAAAGCACAGAACAGTATCTCATCTCATCTCATCTCATCTCATCTCATCTCATCTCATCTCATCTCATCTCATCTCATCAGACTTGTTCTGTCTTGTCTGCATTATCTAGTGACATTATAAAATGGTGGACAGGACCCTCTTTTCTTGAATTAAGGAGCAATCTAGTAAGTGCAGTCCCAAAACCAGATATGATGAAATATAAACACCTACCACTTACCAGAAAAAGAAAAATCTGACAAGTACAGTATTCATCACTATTCTACAAAATCTTTCCATTTTCCCTAGCAATGTAGAATACATGTCAGATTTAGCAACAATAATTATTAACTGAGATGACTCTGGGGAAAATAAAAAACATGCAATGTTACTGTACTTCAGAGACAAGCAGTAACCCATGTGTATCACAACTACATTTTACTTTGAAATGTTTTTTATTCACTTTCTGCATGGCCTTGACCCCAGTATTTCTCAGTATCCATTTTAAAAATGCAGGATTAAATTAGATTTTTTCCCCTGTTTTTGGATAATGGTAAATTACCACATCCCTAAGTAGGTTGTTCCAATGGCTAAGTTAACTATGGACAGAGGTATGAATGTGTTCCTGGATTTCATTCCCAGTATGTCTGTTGTCACATTGATTACCAGCATTTTGTGATAATTTTTTCAACTAGATTGAAAAGCCATCAACTACTAGAGTATTATTCCCCTGTATGTGTGCTCCTTAACTAAAATTCATTTTCACTTGGATATGCAAATAAATTCAGTTCATTAAATCTTTCACAAGTCAGTTATTTTTTCAATTGCTTCTCCTGAATCCCTCCTAATCACTTTCTGTGCTCTTAGTGGGAAGGCAGAAATGTGAGCAGCATTATTTTGCAAGGACAGAGGCTGTGATGGCCTCATGTAGCAAAGTTTCCCTGCGCCCTGCACAGAAAACTGTGGTTACTCACACTGAGCGCAGCACTCATATCTGTCAGTTATATTTGTCTAACCCCAGGTTTGTATGATTAAGATAAACTTGAGAGCACACAGGTATAATATCGGTGACTGACAAAGCATTATAATCATGACAAATGCTCTTGAGCCCCTGACTTCTCCCAGCTCACAAAGGTTTAGACTCCTCTCTTCGTCCATGCAATTGACACTCACAGCACAGGGGTTCAACAGAGTTTTGCCAGGCAGATCTGGGTTGCCCACAGTGATGTTCCCGTCCACAACAGGCCATGCTTTAGTGAAAGGACCATCAGTATTGCAGTATCTTTTGCAGGTCACACTTCTAAATGTTTACTTTGTATGTCCCAGGATTTTTGTGAGTTGTGCTCTCTTGTACCAATTGTGTAGACAGATTTGTTCTTCGTCCCAGCTGAGCCAGTTTCAAACCCAACCCAAACATGACCAATTGCTCAGTTCTTGTCCTGCAGTTATCCTACTGGGAATTTGCCCTGCTAAAACCAACCCAGAGAGATCTAGTCCCTTCACCCTCACTCTGCCTTAACTACAGTATTATTACATTGTTTATCTTACAGCCTTCTAAATGTTAAATCAGCAATTCCCTACATGTTAATGACACATCAGTAATTTATTACTACTTGATAGTTAAATGCTAAGTCAACAGTTCAGTTAGTATCTGCCTTACCATAGTTATACTGGGTTGACAACTGATTGTTGAGCTCCAGCTTAATGGTCTTCCTTCCCATATCATGGATCTATGACTCCTACTTCATTCAGTTGTCTTCTCTCAATGGTAAACCAATACTATAACTCTTAAAGAGTCTGGAAGTCCCCAGTGTCACTTTCACATGTCCTTACACCAGTATTTCCTGGTAATATTTTCACTTGCCTCCTTCCAGCATTGCATCTGGAGTTCAAGTCCATCTGCTTTTTAACACTAACAGCTATTTGAAAATGTTAAAAAAATAATTCTCTACAGTCTTCTACCTTCCTAACTTTCATACCCTCAAACTGCAAAATGTATTCATTCTTCTTTATGTACTTTTAAAAATATTCTGTATGCAGAGGATGTAAATCAAGCGCTTTTGTATTTGGCAGAGTGAATACTACAGTAAACACTCTTCAGCACTCCAATTATCATCACTTCAGTTTCACTGATCTGTGCTCAGTGCAGCAATTTAACCAATGGTATATGCTTTGGTTTTTGCAGATATTTGACTATATGAACTGTATGAACTATATGACATATATTTCACTATATGAAATTGTTATGCCTTTGGCATTTATGACCAAAACCCAGGAGAACTGGTTTGGTTAAGTCCTTGCACTGCATTACTCATCCCTGTGCCACAGCACCGGCTTATTCTGACCTACAATAGTCCATGGACATATAAGAAAACTTCTGCCTGTAGAACTATTTACATTTTGCAAAAAAGTCACTTGAGCTACTATAATACACCAGGTCAGCTTTTTCATCTTCTCATAGACAGTCCCAAATGCCTCAATCACAATTTTTCCTAATGATTTCCAAGGTTTTGGGTACTCCTAGTTATCCTGCATTTCATCATTTCAAATGCCATGAACCTTTCTCCCAATGTAAAGCCATTTTACTTCCATCAACAGGGATAAACAGGGAGTAGATTTCATTGAACTTTAGTATCAGAATCACAGGATAATTTAGATTTGACTGGACCACAGGATGTTGATGATATTTTCCAGTTGAATGGAAAGAGTTTGTTGGTCAGATAGGATTTCTCTGAACTCTCAAGATCCCAGCCTAAGTAACTTTCAAAAACCCAAACTGTGTTTTACACAATGTGTGTGCTTTTACATATTAGATATTATATTTGCATTAAACATGCAAAAGTTGAAGATCTACAGTGTTTTCCAAGCAACTTCCATGCAGCTTCAATATACTCAGCAGGAGAGATGCAGACAGATTGTATTCCCAAAACAAATATTGTTGTTTAAGGCACGGAAATACAGCAGTAAGATAAACTTTAACTGTTTCAGATCTATGCTGCTTAAGACCACTGTTCTAAATTAAATTTAATTTTTCCTTAGAAAGCAAACAGTATGTATCACACTCCCTGTTTGTCCATCTTCATTTGTCAGTCTTTCATTCTCCCTGCAATCACTTTTCAATTCACTGGACCATTTCAACCAAATTTGATGAGGTTAAGGTTTCGCAAATTTAACTTTCAACATTGTGAACTCTAATGACTGATTACAGAACTGCATCCAATTAGTACCCTGACAAAGGAGAGAAGAGAGAATACAAATTTTAACTGCTCTGCTCATTTCACTCATCAGCTAAAGGGCAATGATCAGATGATCAGTCAACCATGAGTAGTTCCAAACCTACCACGGCATGTGCTGCCTGTTGACAGCCATAAGCACAAAGAGAATCATTTAAAGGATTAGTGAGAGATGAGACGGATTTTAAGGGAGGTTGCAAGACATAAAACTATGGGCAACCAGTCATTAATCCTTATGGAAGTATTTCAAACTTATTTTTAGTTGATTGATTGTTCATTGTTTTGGTTTTGTTTGGGTTTTTTTAATAAGTGTCTACGATCTGGTTTTCGTACATGGAAAAACAAATCTCAAAAATCTTTCTCATCCACATACAGATCTTCCTCCTCTTTCTCCCCTACTTAAGGAAATCTGTGGGTCAGTTGCCAATTTTTAGGAAGATTAAATACAGTGATTTTTAACTGTCTTTAACTAATTTGTTTGGACATGCTAGTTAAGTTCACCAGGCAAGACAACACTCATACACTCATATAGGGAATAAAACAGATAGTACAATGGAACTGATAAAGGGGCTTGATATCTTAGGCCTGATTGAGCAGAAACTGGGAGAGACAGACACAGATAAATGCTCCCTGGGCAAGAAGTGACCAAGAAACATGTTGTGAAACTTTTTGGTAAAATAATGTTACCAGGTGATGTGATGTCACAAAGAATGTGTAACCAATGGGAAATTGTTACCAAAAATAGAACTCTATATAAGTGTCATACAAATAAAACCCTATATAAATGCCTTGTATACTCAATAAAATTGGCTTCTGATCCAAACTCAGATGTCCCTGTCTGTCCATCATTGATATACTCATACATGTAACTCTCAGTTAACACCAATCATCTCTCCAGAAGACTGCCCTTTTCATACATTCTGGATGATACATTCCTGACTTTTTTTAATATAGGTACCATTATTCTGTTTGTGACCCTTTTTCTTCAATCTTACACAATTAATAGATCATAGATACTTTCTATTATAAACTTTTTTTTTCTGAAGAAACACATAATTGTCACCAAACTGGATAAACAGAAGTGATCATCATCTTTTGCAATGTGTTACATCAGAGCTGTTCATTGCACTGGTTTATTCAAAATCTACAGAACTGTCTATTTCCAGGCTGCATTCATTATAGGAAAAGCTCATTTAAGGAAGGAGGAAAAATTGGTATTACATGATACTTCTCTTGTTTTTCACACTCCTCTCCTCCCTCTTTGATAATTTTGGAATTCATTGGCATTTGATAGAGCCCGTAAACACCAAATAAAATTGGTTTCCTCTGATAATCAATCTCCAGGAACAGAGGAGAAAGCAAAACTAGTGCTTTGCTGGAAGGAAGGTTGGGAAAACTCATCAGCTGCACAGTTTGACATAATCCAGATAACCATTCAGGAGGCACAGATACACAGATCGAGAGTACACTGGAGACACAGCCATATGACTTTATGTAATAAGAAGGAAAAACCCTATCTCACAAAACTTAAAGTTCTTCCCAAAAAATCAACAAATAGGAATGAGTAAGGAAGGGAGATGCAAGTTTCTGCACCTCTGCAGGATATTAAGTAGCCCTGAGATAAGACACAAGGTATTTACCCCGGGATATGTATACACAGATTGGAAATAGAAGTAAACAGCTTTTGCAGTACAAAGAAGTCACTGGTGGAGTTTCACAATCTGCATTAATACCACACTGTTTCTTCACATTGACAAATAGTGGGGGGTGGCTCTGGCCAGCTACCCCTGGCCACTCATCACTGCAGCTCCTCAAAGGGACAGAGGGAGCAAGAATAAAAAAGTTTGTGGGCCAAAACAAAGACAGGGAGGTCATTTAACAACTGCCAAAAAAAATTCAATTTTGGGAATACTGATTTTGTTCAATGGCAATTAAAATACATTTTTTAAAAAAAACAAAACCCAACAAATTTCACATGCTTAATGATCCAGACTATCCCTACTCTTGCATGAACAAGAGTTTTGAATTTTCAGTCTCAAAATCAGATGACAAAAGCATTAGCTGACTGCCAAAAAACTCAGTGGGCAGGGAAAGATTAGGAAGGAATACAAAAAAAGACATCTTGTGCCACTACATAACTCCAGGGTGTGACATGAAAAAGGGCAAAGGACAGTCAGCTCAAAAAAATAGGGGGAACCACTGAGAGATGTGTAAGCCATGGCTACCCTGAATAAGAATCATTTTAATATGCCACTGGGTGCCACAGAGTGAGGTCAGCACAAGGCAGATGGCACAGGACAGAAAGGTGCTGGGTGCTTTGTACACAGGCACTCAGTGCTTGGAACCTCCTGCCACAGCACTCCAAGAATTCACAAAGGCCAAGAGGAGACAAGAGTGAATTAATGAATGCAAGCACATCAAACTTCTAACTACACAGTCACCTCCGCTTCCTCTGAACTATAGAGTGCTTTGTCCCCACCCTACACCACAGGTATTTGGGTTTGGTCAGTCATAAACAGGGTATTGGACCCAATAAACTTCATAGACAGTTATGGGACCCTGGGGCTGGACCACATAGGAAAAATTGTATACCTTTATATGTGTTCCTGTTCTTCAGATCTGGGTGAACTGTGACTATTAATTATCTTTTTGCCTTTGCTTTGTTTCTCCAGTCCTACACACATTAGCATGCCTGAACTGTCTCAATTCCTGTGAAATCTCCTATCTTATCTCCTACAGAACAGAACCAAGTTAACAGGGAAAGCACAGAAAGCTACATCTGCACTCTCATTACTGAGTGTGCTAGCTATAGATGTCACTTATTTCAGGTTTGTTCAAAGGATGCATTTGTTCTTTGTAGGTTTTTCAGAGAAATGAGAAAAATAACAATCTTTCGATCCAGATGGTGATGACAGAAGTACAATTTAGCATCATATCTTTCTGTTTCTCTAGGAGATATGTGGTTTTATACAAAATATTTGGAAGAAGCTTAACCACAGGTAAGTCATAACTGAAACACAATAAAAATAGATGTGTTTTCAGCCAAGTACACAGAAACACCATAAAGGGGTTTTTGAAATCTTAAAAAGTTTACCAATAGTAGTGGGGGAAGGAGTTGAAATTTTTTGTGTGTATTTGTACATTCATACAAACTCAAACAAGGGCCACAGAAATGGACCAGAAATAAAAAGGTAATAAAGAGTCAAGTTTTCCATGCAAATAAATAACACAGAAAGATGACTAATTTTCTGGAAAGCCGTAATTGCCTTAACAGCAGTTCTGCACATCTACACACCTTTCAGTATATGAATCAGTTAAAACCTACGTCATGATACTTATGTAATGATATAGACTCTGACTGTATATTTTTATTATCTCCTTCAGATATCACATATACATCTATTTCCAGTGATTTCATCAGAATTTTTACTGCAACCACACAAATTGATTATGTCATACAGATCTAAATTAATCCTAAAGAAAAAAAATTGCCTCCTGATCTGCGTTGTTCTTGCTCTCAGTTTGTAATTTCTAATACATTATTACAAAGATTATAGCTAGTTTTAAAAAATTAATGCAAACATCTTAGAAATAAAATATATATTTTATCAATCTTCATCAATCCATCTTCAACAATTCACATAGGGTTGGGAGAGTACAAAAGGATTCTATTTTTATTCATTTCATGTAATCAGTAGTAGAAAACTACATAGCTATGTTCAAGGAAGTTTTTGCAAATTCATTTGCTGCTTTAATGGAGTATTCCAGAGCATGTAGGTTCAGCGACATGTTTCAGCAGACCCTTCGACTCACTGTAACCACTTAGAAACATTATCCAAGAAGAACAGTTGAATTCTGCACAGCTGTAACACCATGCAGCTCATATCCTCTTTTTTTCTCGTTAATGTCTGAACAGCTAAGGACCCAACTTGGGGTGTGAGCACACTAATAAATATTTGATTCAACCTTATGTACCTTCAGATAGAAAGCCAGGAACTATCAGTGCAACTACTTTAAACTAGCTTGAAAAAAATCCAACAGCCCTCATTTTTCTTTTCTACTAAGTCTTCTATTTTGTTAATAGTAAGAAAACCAAAGACATCCATTAGTGGCCAAAAAAAGCCCCAAACAAACCATGAGACATTAAAAGTTTCTATTTTTGTCAGAACACTGAAGAAGTGGTATCCATATTTACTGTTAGCTATTTAAGCTTTCCAGACTAGTCAAAACAGCACCGTTTTGATGTGAGTGGGCTTTTTTCCATGACAAATGCTCCCACATTCAGCATCTTCCCCGAGTAACCTGTCTTGCTATAAAGAATTGCTGAACTAAGCTAGTACATTCAGAACATATAAAAAAGCCAATTGAAAAAAGAAAACCACAAATGAGAAGTGTGAGAAAAAGATCATAAATAATGCAGTAGATTTCTTCACTTAAGAAATTATTCTCCTTCATAATACTCCACTCATAAAAAACAGAATTTAAAACACTACTAGTGACACTGTTAATGGATAAGGATAAAAATGTTATATCCAGAGTATTCCTATTATTGTAATTTAGGTTTATTGAGAGATAGAAAATTTAATAATATCTTTCATTAACTCCTTTCTGTATCAAATTTTTAAATACTGTTGAAAATGAAAACTGTAACTCTAGTGACCCAAGTGGCATTGTGCTGCATTCAGCAGCTGAAGACAGACATAGTAAAAAATGTTAAATACTGTAGAGTACTATAGCAAAAAGAAGCATGAGCTTGCTGCATGTACCACTTGTGGTAACTGCCTGAAAACAAGAGATCTGTAGTTATCTGAATATCCGGACAGCGGGCAGCAGTAATAAGGTACAAGATGTTGTCCTAAAGGGAGTGATCAAAACATCACTGTTCAGGGATAATGGAATTCCCTGTGACATCTGTGCTAAAATTACATCTCCATGCTACAATATACACTAGGTCTTATTTAATACTTTCAAATGTATTTCACATAGGAGCAGCTCAAAGTCTCAGAGAGACAATTTTGCTGCCAAGGTCCCTTTTTGAGGAACCAGAGCAACTGGGAGAATGATTCCCTTCATTAAGTTCTGCTCTATTTCCTTAGAAAAGCTAAGTGCCAACAACAAAAATACTGGCATATGGTAACAACATTTTAATCTGTGTATTTTTGTTCTCTGCTCTTGGTCTCTTGCTTTCTGTTTTATTATCTACATACTCCCAGTGTAGAGTGATTCATCAGCACTGTTCTAAAATGATGAAGTGACACTAACAGTTACCTAAGATTAAATCAGAACAGTTCCTCATCCAATTCTTTGTTGCCTCTTTGTCTTGCCAGCAGTGCAGTTAAGAGAGATGTTGTAATTCACTATCCTAGATGTATTGAAAATGGTAGATTCCCTGACCCCTGAAAATGTCCTGTGGTTGGTCCCCCTCCCCTCTGCCCATGCTTAGCTGGCAGGGATCCAATTTCCCCCCACCCCCTCCTTGACTCTAGAAAAGACCTCTGTCCTCTGACCTCGCCCTCCAGGGAACCCCTGGAATCCCTCCAGAAATAAACCTTGGAGTTTCTTCAGGAGGAGAGAGCCTCTTTTATATCTTTTACTCTTGTTCATGCTGGGATCTCAGGCTTTCCCCTGCTACTGAGCTAGCTGGGGAGCGGGGGAAGCCTCAGATAAACACAGCAGAGAGACATAATGATGTATACGGAAATCAAAATAAAAATCACTCATCCAAATAATAAACCATAGGATGGCAGCTGACAAGAGAAACCATGAAATCCTAGCCATGCTGCACTTACTAATCCATTTCCAAATGCATGTACCCAGCCATCATTCAAATATTTCTACAGTAAAACTTAGAATTCTTTCTTCACCACAAATCCAGGAGACATTCATGAGACAAGACCACTGCCTCGCTGGGAACAGAAGGGAAACACTGACTTCTTTCACAGACTGGTGGTTGCTTCTTGGCCCTGCACTGTGCCCTACTTCCCAGTCTCCCAGAGCACAGGATCGCTGCCTATGCGCTAGAAAGCAGCCATCAGCAGTGACTCTCAGATTTTAGAATGCTGCAAATAGCATCCACACTTAAACACTTAACATTTACAGAAATACTCTAAAACCAGTCAGCTCTCCAGCTTAACCATAGGCTAAAACAAGGTCATTTCATCACTCTTCCTGTTGACAGCACAAAAATTATGTTCATCATGTTTGCTAAGGCTTTGTTTGCACTTTAAAAAATCAATTGTCCACAAACACAGCTTTTTCCAAAAGGAAAAAATATTTCTCCAATAAATAGTTTTACTTTTCAACTCCATTTCAACAACAGATACATCAGCTGATGATGAAAATACAAAAGAAAATTCCCATTTTGATCCCTACTAAGGACACCATGCTGGCAGAACACAAGGAAAGCAGAGTCAGTTACCCAGCGGGGACATTCTCAGGCAGTACATGGAACGTGTCAGAGTGCTGAGAATGGCTCTGATTGTTCCATTAACTGAAACTCCACCAGTTCCCTTGGTGCTAACCCTAAACACACCCTTCTGAGGCACCTCACATCGAGCACTCTCTGTGCCCTTACCAGTGCAGAAACAGCAATAGCAGCCACAAACAAGTAGCTTTTTGTAGTCCTCCTGTCCATCTTTGTAAACTGCTAAAACAGAGCAGTAAATAGAATTATTGGCTTGTAAATACGCATATGACATGAAGCCAAGCACATGAAAAGTACACACATGAAAAAGAAAAGTAACAATACCAAGGACATTAAAAGATGTAACCTCACTTTCATGTATTTCCAATATGACTGTCTGGTAGTTTATTGCATTTCCTTTCTCAGTAATTAGTGTCCTATAGGGATCTGTTTTGCTGCAAAAACATTGAACAAACCATGAAGAGATTAGATGTAATTATCATTATTTCCATTTCTGGGCCAAGGCCTTTTCATAAATAATAATGTTTCAGTGTAAAACTGGAGGCTTTATACAGTTGCCCTATCATTCATAATAATGAGTAGGATAATAAGCCACAAGCCAAATCTTCACGTTCTCATTAAATAGAGAAGATTAATTAGGACTTTAACCAGAAATGCCACTAAGCATGATGCTTACTTAGGTAATTAAAGCACTGAGAATACTGAGGCTTATGTTGTCTTCCAAATCTGCAAATAGCATGATGCTGACAAAATTACATTGTATAAAACCATATGGTCTTTAAATAAAGTTAGAATAATTAATTTGTGTACGTCAGGCCTTCATAATAAAGTCACTTTAGTGTCAAACAACCAGATTTTCTTCTCACCCTGTTCTCAACTAATGTTGTGGAATTCAAGGTGGTACCTTCAATGTAAAACTACTGTGACCAAGACCTCTGCCAGTGTGACAAAGACTCATTTCTACATGAAAGGCAGAAAGACCTTTGCCCTCGCTGTCAAGATGCTGACTCAGAGCAGCCAATGGTGTCAACTCCCATCTCCTAGTCACTAGATTTTCAGAAGGACTAATTTTGGATGAAATGCCCTTTTCCTGTGTTTTATGCTTATAGGAGTTGCCTGCAAATACCTGACAGCCTGTTTTTGTCACATCTTGCTTTGGAAAGCTACTTTTTGTTCTAGCCTCCCTGCAAATCATACACACACCAGGCTGAACAGGTGGTGTGCTGAAATACCATTTACCATACTGACAAAATGATACCAGTCCCCCATTTCTTCATGTTCCTTTGTCCACCTGCAAACTCTCCTCATCTTTTTTAACCTAAAGGCTGTATGAAATGTCTCCTGTTCTAGTTCTAATTCTACATAGAATAAAGGCCATGCCTACAGCTCATGGGTATTGCTCATATGCAAATAATGTACATTAGTAATAATAAAGTCATGGCTGAGGTCAAATCTCCTTGGGTATCTTAAAAATATTTCACTAATGTGGGAAGATACATATTTATGACCATGTTGAAGAACAAAAAGAGAAGGAACTGTTCACAAGAACAAGTAGTAGTTTAGGAATCTATATTCAAGAACCCTTATTAAAACACACTTAATTTCAGCTCAATGACTTTTACGAACTGAAAAGCTTATCAATAAAAAGTCTACCCAAAAAAAAGCTCCTCAGTCTGAGTCACTCATGAAAAGTGCAATTAAAAAATCCTAAACAATTAAACTTCTCTTTTGTTAGGCAAATTCCCTATTGTCGCAACATTCTCAATAGACATTGAAGAGCACATTCTGAGCTCTATATAAAAAGAGGCTCAACATGAAAAAAAGGTTAGCAGACTAAAAAAGAAGACAATTTAATTGATTGATTGATTGATTGATTGATTAGGTCAATTGATTGATCAATTGACCTAATAATCCCTTTACATTTGTTTTAATCTCTAGTCCTTGTTTGAAGAGAATTATCCAGGTAGGTTCTCATTCCTTTTTGTATCACTGTGTTATTAGCTTTTAGCAGGATATAATTTCCTCCTTAAAATGTGTAATAACAGTGGGCATTCCAGACAGGCATGGAAAACCAATAAACCAAATTTTCAGGCATGAAAGATTAAGAAGTCAATTAAAGATCAGATACTGTCTTGTAAATTCTATTTCCTGGATAACAGTGAACAGGAACTGGATATTCTTGTGACTTCCAAACAAAATTCAGGGTAGCACCCTCTGGCTCAGGGCACAGAGACCAATAGTTCTGGCTTTGTCACTGTGCTGTGAACACAGCTTTAGTCAGCAACAGCTCAACAAGTCCTCTGATGGGAAAAGATAATTTAAAAATTATGAAATCTGCAATCCCAATTACCACAAGGCAACAAATATAATTTTGGGGTTTTATTTTTAAAAGATTCTTAGATTAAATAATGTCCACTAATGTTACCTTGTTCACTTTGCTATGCTTTGTAATTTAGTAATCAGCACCAATGTCATATCTGAAATGTATTTCACATGCCGTTAGGCATAATAATGCGGATGGTATGCTTCATTTAAACAATCAGATACATCTATTGCTAGTCATTTATTTTGCTTTTTGTTATTGATTGCTTTTTATTTCACTGGATGAGATAAATTAATCCTGCTGACAACTTTCTTGCAAGATCATCAATTAGAAATTTTCAGTCAAGCAGCACATATTAGATGCTTTTTACTGGAAGAACACTTCCAGAAAAATTATCTGATATTTTATAAAAAGTCCACCCAGTATCACATTTTCAGAAAGAATTGTGCCTAAGCTCAGACAAGTTAGAGCTGAATGTCCTAAAGCAGTAAGAAAAGTCTTCCTGTTCTCTAGTTCATTTCACATGCTTCCTTGACATTTATATCATCTCTGGGCTCTTCATCTATTCCCTGTTTTCTTGCCTTTCTTCTTAGTCCAGCCACCATTGTGGAATTTTAGAAGAGGTAGATATTAAGACCTTATGCTTGCCTTATGGCATGAACATTAATTAGCCTCACACAAAAAAAACAGTAACTGCAATCACATTCTTGAAAACCTGAGTTTACACATTAAACAGAAAATAGCCCTTTTCTGTCCCATCATGTGTAAGACTTTCTAAATTTCTATTTCATTAAAAATAGACCTTGATTTCAATCACTGCATTGGAGAGACACTATTTAAATGTGACCTAACATTTGACTCCTATATTGGTCACATGAGGACAGCACTCAGGAAGTCTGTACTTGCTGTCTACCTCCCATGGATTAATAATTCCACCAGACAGCCCAAAACAACAAGCTGCAAGTCAAAAGTGAATAATAGTGGCAAACTTCGGGTCCAGCACTGTGTCATACTGGAGGCCTGAAGTCAGTGTGCCAATGAACAGCTTCTCCTCATTAAACAGAGAAGCAAACTGTCCACATTTTCTTAAATTTGCGCATGTATATGCAAACCTGCAAGAATATGACTGTGGGAGTTCTGGCTGCAACAGAAAATATTCTTTCAACCTCTCAAAAAATAACAAATATATATTATTTCAGAAAAAATGTTTAGCTCCATCAATAGTTGATGTCATAAGTGTATAAAATCTTTCATCTATTATAAACTTGTTTAATAATCTTGAGTTCTACTTCACTGCTTATTAATTGAATGGAAACATCTCTGAGCCACAGGGAGATATCTGATTTCTGTATGCATTATGCATATTCAAAAGCAGCTGAGAGCTGGAAATTTTCCTATTAGGGGACTCTCATGGGCTATTTAAAGAGAAGCAGTTAGGGCTGACTCTTGTAAAATGGAATTACAGCTACCTTAAAAAGGATTCCACATGTTAAGGTACACCAGCCCAGCTTCCTAAGTGCCGTGCTTTAAACCTACATTACGAGAATTTCTAATGTGGAGTGAGATGAAAGTAAATTACATTTATATGTGGACTCACAGATTTATTTGGTTTTCAAGATGTTGAAAAAAACAAAATAAGGAGCAAGAGAATGTTTTGGGTTTGTATTTCCTTTTTAGTTCAGATCAACTTTAAAAGGTCACAAAGGAATGAAAAAAGACAGAGAATAAAAGTGAGCAGAAAGAGGAAGATGAATCAGTTGAAAACCCCCTGAAAAGATGAGTAAAGCTCTTCATTTTGAAAGCATTGAATCAAAACCATATATAATAGCCTTATTGATATAGCATTACATTGGGAGAATAATAACAGAGACAACATCAATGAAAATATACAGTAGCTCATATCCACACTGTCTATTCAATTAGGGCAAAAATCCTGTATACACCAAGGGTGGACAGACCTCAATACAACTAAGATGTCATCTGTGTAATCATCCCAAGCAGACTGTCCTTTAACAAGGTCATTTCCTGTTAAAAATTCAGTTGAAACATTAAAAATCTTACCTATAAACAAATGAGAAGGCATAAAATTAAGACAATATTTAATTAAATACAAGGTAAAATTTAATGGTGGGGGAAGGGTGAAGAGAAGAGAGGAAATTACAAGCCTGTAGAGGAGAGAAAATGAGAATTAGACAGGATTGATAATTTTCATTTAAAACACTGCCAGAGTGTTACCTAACATTTCTTATAGATAACTGTAAAGAACTTAATTCAGCACAAGAGTTTAAGATAATGAGTGTAGTACATGGACAAAGGAAAATTAACTGTTTAACGCACTGTAAAACTCTCTTTCAAAATGCAAAGATTGAACCATTTAATATAACTATAGATGAAAGTGAAAATCCAATCCAATTCAATCCAAATATAAATTCTGTTTTGATTCCACTGCTTAAGTGGAAAGACAAACATAACAATAAGGCAAAAGCTCACACTTGGGTTCAGCTTTCAGGATCTGTACATCAGTTTCTTCTGAAGCCCTGCAGTTGAGTGAGTTCTTTCAGAGATCCATAGACACCAAAGTAATCATCATAAGAGGAAGTTAGGATGCAATTTATCAGTTTTTGTGACAAGTACTGAAAAGCAAGTACTTATTTATTATTAGCCTACTGTTTAAACAGTTTTCACAGGACTTAAAAATCCTCCTGCCATGGCTGTTCTACAACCCTGAAATAATTAGTGATTTTTTTCATCTGAAAGTCAAATAACCAACTAGCCACATTAAACATGGATACTTAAGAGTAATGTCTAATAAAAGCACATAAGAACTTAATTCAGACCTATTTATACGAAGGTATTTTCCAAATGCCACATGATATAAACTTTGTTTCTAAGTTTCAATGTCAGAATGCTGCTTCTGGTGCATTCTTATGAGTAAGAGTATTGAGTATTAATGAGTATTCCTAGAGAAGCCAAAAAGGGGGAACAGAGATACAGCCCCCACTTTATTTGCCACCTTCAAGGCAAAATTATCCAATAACATTAGACAGCACTGGATTGGACAATGAGTTTAACAAGCCAAGAAGGACAAGACCATTTTTGGGAAATAGAAAAACAAGATAGAACAGTTTAAAAAGAAAATACTGCATGCTACATGCAAAATACACACATATGCCATTATGGTGGGTAAGACACATTTAGTTTCAATATTTTCTTTTTATTGTAAACTCCATTACAAAGGCTGAAAGATCTGGCTCAGTAATATTCCATAATGATTCCTGATTACCTGCAAGTGTTGCCTTCAAACTTTCCTTCATTGTCAGGCACAAGCCACAAACAACTCGATTCATAACTCCCTCATCCAAATGGTGTCTGAATGCAAGAACTTACCTGGTTTCATAACTGACATTTTAATTATTGTTGTTGCTCTTTTTGGAGCAAAAATGGCTATTTGGTTAGTCTGGTCCCTATCTGACCTTTCAAAAGTTTAAGAGAAAAAGCTGAGTTCAGGACATGAAACACTATTTTTGTGGCAATGCAGAACATTTTGAACCAGATATATTGTACACAGTGTACAGACAGCAGGAACACTTAGTTTTGCTAACCTTTTCTAACTATTGCATAATAATAACAACCCAATTTTCTGATCTGAATCCTACAGGATTTTTTTTTTTTCTTTTAGACTACTTCTCTAAGTCTCTGGCTGACTCATCATATAATGTATTTCAGAGGCTTGTCTGTCTTCTTAAATTAAGTTGAACAGGCTACTGAAGAGAGATGAATAACAAAATCAGTATTTTCCGCTTGCAAAATAACTCAGATTATATTATATATTTACCATCCAAACCTTTCTTTGCACTTTTTACTATGTAGTCACTTTTCTAAAGAACAGATGCATTGTCTTCTGTAAGTTTTTTTTTCATATACAGACCTGTTAAATGCACATCTAAGAAATAGACCATGTTAATTCTTCAAAATCTGATATTATTATTAATAATCATTTGGTTGTAGATCCTCATGTAGGCTAAAGCCCCAGAAGAGCAAGACTTTTCAAAGAACTACAGAAGATAGCCTTTGCCCTAACAAAAGGCCAGGAGAACAGATGAAAAACAAAGCACCCTTTGAAAGTTGTTTACTCAAGGATGAAATATTGTGAACATGACCAGCATAAAAATCAAGTTGTATGTCTTCAGAGGATAGTAAGGAAGCAAGAATTGCTTTGGATTTTTTTGGGTAGCGCACCTGCAGAGGAACAATCACAACAGAACATCCACAGAAAAATGAGTTCAGCATTTTGCTGTTGTCTCTGCAATTACTTCCTATCTCTTTGTTGCCCCTTGAACAATCAGGAGACAACTTGCAGGGAACTGCTCTTGGCAGAAAAAATAAAGGCAATTTGGAAGCAGAGTTCCGGGTGTTTTCTCCCTTTTTTCATGTTGTACACTTCCTCAAGAAATAATTATCCTTATCCTCGTATCCATATACATACCTCTCTCCTTCCATCACACTTGCATCTCCATATTCAGTCCCAACAACAAGAGGTGGCTTGTGCCAGTTTTAGCTTCGCTTCACACTCAGAAATATTTTCCCAGTAAACTCATCCTCCACATCCCAGGACAAAAACAGTAACATTGAGCACACCAGGTATTCTGCCATGGACTAAATCAAACCACAGGTCATTTTTACCCTTTGTGCCTCCTCCACCAGCTGTGCTGGCAGGTACCCAATCCACTACCATGAGCTGGATCCCCTCCTTTTGGAAAAGATGCCTTCAGTACAAGTGAGTCCTTTAGAGCCCCAGATCAGCAGGTTTTTTGTGGGGTTTTTTGTGTTGGGGGATTTTGTTGTTGTTGGGGATTTTGGGTTTGGTTTTGGTTTCTTTTGGGGATGTTTTCCCTTTCCCCTTTGTTCCACTTTTAACCATGTATTAACATGGCTCAGGTCCAAAAAAACCACAGCTTTTCCATACAACAGAGCAATTATCAACTCTGGAGAAATCTAGGACTGGAATTTAATTAATTAAATCGATACTAAACAGTACGGATTTTTTTCTTGGTAAGGTGAATCAAGTGAGAGAACCATGCTGTCAATAGAAAGATTCAGGGCATTTATAATAAAATTGACTGATAATAAATACTTTTTCAGTTTCGTGAAAAAGTGCCAGCAGCGAGAGCTGGAATTCCAATTGCACATATCCTGAATTCCATATTTCAATGTACTTTAGCTGATGCCACTTCTCATTGTACTCTTAATTTCCATTTCCCAGAACTCTCTTACTTTTTAGCAATTCGTTGATGCAATTTTGCTCAAGCATTTCACTTTTTAGAATTCACATAAATAACAAAGCAAAATATGTGCTTACATCATATTTTTTCTTAAAATATACTCCAAAGGAGAATATTGAGTTCTTTGAAGTATCTTGTATTCATCCACGTCAATGATGATGAATATCTTACTAAGAAGTTTTAGCTAGGACTACATTTAGAAACTGAAACATTTTCTTGAAAGCAAGAGTAAAATACATGCTGTTGCTCCCTAGGTTTGAGACTTAGACCAAACAGTGAAAAGCCATAAGAAAGTGAGATGGAAAATGCATTGAGCACAGGCATGAAGGCACCACATTTGAAAAGCCACCTCCATGCCAGCCTTGGCTACTCACTCATACTAAGCATATGCTTGTCTCAAAAGTACAACTCTAATTGACTCAGAAGGATTTGCATCTTGAACCCAACACCAATCAGGTGTTGGACATATAAAAATTTAAAAAGTTATGAGACCTTGCTGGAATTACTAAAGTAATTAGAACACATTATTTTCACTTGCAACTTACTGGAAAGATGTATTTTTAGCCTACAGAAACTCCATCTTAGTGCACCAATATACAGAATCTTCCTGCAGTGACATGCAGCAGGCTCCAGTGAGAAAACACATTCAGAAATCTTCCCTTCACCACAATATTCTTGCTTAAACATCTCAAAAGGGAATAAAATAACCCTTGGTAGATATGAAATTGTTCAGGTTTTGATTTAAAGCAATATCTGGGAAACAGCAGGAGGTCATGTATTCCATTTGTAATATATAAAGTTTTACATCTTCCCAAAGGCACTGGAGAGCATGTATAATTCACAAGGAAGATACATTCAATAAAATGTTCAAAACATTTTGCGAACAATACACAGAAAATAAGACTTTATTTGCTCCTTTTGTTTAATCCTCTCCTTCCCCTTGAAAATACTTACTCTGTATAATTTTTGATCCAATACTTTTGAGGTGTTATTGTTGTTCTGCTACCTTCCCTAAGTAAATTACATTAAAAAAAAAAATCAGAGGATGCTTACTTGCAGCTACAGTCTCAGCAAGAAATATATGCAATGAATTCACTGCTGAGAGATTTGTGCGATTCTAATCAGAAAATGTCATAATAAAATGTTTACAATGGAAAATGAAAAATCTTAGGCTTGTAAGAGCTGCAGGATGGGACATTTGCTACCTGGCATAGCTATATTTTTATTAATGTTTATGAATTATTTTACTGGAAAATGAATGATGGGCTATAATAGTTTTTGTGTATATGTCACTATTCCCAGCCTATGATGGAACTATTCATGTATAACAGTTAATACAGCAGAGATGGAGTTTTCCTGCCTTGGTACATGCTGGAGTTTTCAGAGCCAGACATTTGCTAATGCCCATTGGTATGCATCTCATTCCAGATATTGTCCAACTTCAGGGAGACAGAGCAGGTGGAAGATGGAGTTTGGAAAGAAATACATTAGTTATCCGAAACAGAACAAAAATCAACCAACCAACTAACCAACCAAACCATTCCCCACATTAAAAAAAAATAAAATAAAATAAAATAAAATAAAATAAAGGGTTTAAGACATCTCCATACAGCTCATCATTCATGCACTGCAACTCGTAAGCACAGGAACAATCCCATCATACATCCCCATAGCACTGAGACCACCTTCAAAACACAGAGGGTGGCAAATCAAAAACTTAAAACAAAATGACAGAACAAGAAAAAAGTCAGTTCTGTGCTGCCACCTATTGCAGACCCTCCCAGAGCAGCAGCAATGGAGCAGGAGAATTCATGGCCCGCAAGGGAGAGAGGAAGAGGGGGCACGGCAGCACTCTCATGTTGGAGTAGCTTCTGCTTCAGAGTGTGCTTTGGCTGAGTTGTGACTCACAAATTCCTCCAGAGCCACTGGCTGCCATGACCCTTACTAAACCTCTTTTCTGCTGAGTCATTAAGCCATGGATAGC
The DNA here is from genome assembly GCF_009819885.2 of Catharus ustulatus. Lineage (NCBI taxonomy): Eukaryota > Metazoa > Chordata > Aves > Passeriformes > Turdidae > Catharus > Catharus ustulatus. The sequence goes on along the minus strand of NC_046235.1, from coordinate 6,494,384 downwards.
CTCCTGTTCCGTACGATAAAGGCAACCTTTTTTATTCCCCTTTCTTTTCTCTAACTCCAGAGAGAGAAACTAACTACAGCATACAACTTAACCAAGGTTCCTTAGCAGAAACTTTTAAAAGAGAAAGCAAACAAATACAATGAATAAAACCACTTATTTGTACAGCAAACTGTATTTGCTGATAAAAGAAACTGCTCCAGTATTCAGCTTCCCAAGACAGATCAGAGTCCCCATGACAGATAGCTGTCTATTAAAGAGTTGCGTGGATCACAATTTTCCTTCCTGTTGGTCCTTCAGAAAGGCAAGTTGTTGTCAGAAAATTGTTCTGTTTGTTATGTGATAGTTCATCAGAAGTTCTTTGGGTTGCACCAAATCCAAACTAACTTGTACTATTCCATGGCCATTATTTTCCTTCCATATTTGCAAAGTTAACAGCTAACAGTGTTCCTGTAATACTGCAAGGGCTGTCTGAAGCTCACCCATTTTCTTCTCTTTGTCTTACTAAACATGAACACCTTGGGGCTTATTTAGAAAACAAAATCAAGAACTGTACCATACCTGGTAGACAGATCCTGAGACACAGCTGCTTGTACCATGCTAAAAGATAACATTTTAAAAACAGTAAGCCAGACAAAACATTTTCCTTTCCAAAACACAGGTAATACCTGGATTTGTCAGACCTTCAGCCTGTGAGTTCTTCCTCTCTTTATCATCCAGCAGCTTCAGTGATCAGTACTGGTTGCTTCTTCTTAATGTTTAAATACTTCTGTAATGAACTGTAACTCAAAAGATAAGTCTGAAAAATTTAGGCCATGATGTGGCTGGAATTTTAAAAGAAAGTGTGCGTGTTTATTTGAAGAAATATTAATGCAAATAGGTTTCTCTAATTATACACACATGATAACACTCTGAATCAACAGCACTGGTACACCTTTGACATTAGTTAGTTTGATACCCTTTAATATGACACTAATTAAAATTAATCCACACAGACTTTCCTTTAAATATAGTCCATTAGTAAAGAGCATTTGTCAAATCCACCTCCAGCATACAATGCCTAAGGATATCCCTAAACATTAAAAGCCCTAATCTTGTAATTTACAGCTCAAAGCAGTTTACACATATTAGTCTAATAAACTGCCAGCAATGAATTAACAGATGTCTGCTTGTATGTGGAATAATTCACACATATTTAGCCTATTAGACTCATTGTCATTTAAGATTATTTTAAAAAATCATTGAGACCATAAAAAAATTCCAATTCTCACACCAATTAAAGTGTTAAACATAAGAAATGTGCATACAGATTTAAGTAAATCTAGGCTTATACACAAGATTATCAGGTCAATATTTATGTTAAATACCTTGACTCAGTGGTCAGTAACTATCAGCTTTGATTTATACCCTTGATATGCTAAAGGTTCCTGCTCTGTAGGTCCAAAGTAGTTCTCAAGGATAACTACATAAGCAGTGCTGAAAATAAAAAAAAATCATAGTCTTTAATAGATAAATGCTTAAAATATTGTAATGCAGAATTATAAGTATTTCACAAACAACTGCTAATTCCTGTCTTCAAGACAGAGGCAGCATACACAAATACATAACAGGAAAAAATGAAGCAACGACAATTGCAATCCAGAAATTAGCAGCCCTTAAATTTTCAAGGTGACTGAAGAGGCACAGTAGACAATCTGGTTAGCATTATGGTATTGGATCATATTAAAAGGGTCTCAGTGTTTATATCCTTCGAATCCTCACAGTCGCTTGTGATTAACTAAAATACATAACTGCAGTGACTTACTTGGTAACCATGGAAAGTGTCAGGGACACAGTTTTGTTATTAAGAACTTCAGGATCTGAGGTTTTGAATTGGGAAGTTGTGGCAGCCAGCCAGATCTCAGTAAATCTGAATTAGCAATGGCTTTTAAGCACTTATAGGTCAATCAAGGTTAAAACTGAATAGCACAAACCATAAAAGCCCAAAGGGATTTTCTATAGCATCACTGAACCTACAGGTTCCGGGACTTGGTTTCCTCCTGCACAATACAAAAAATGAGAGGATTGGTTCACTAACATTCTGGTGATTGACACAGTGATCATGCCCTTGACAATTGGATAAATGGTTACTATCTGATAGTAACATAGATAATATCACACATTCAACTCCTGCTTCTTCAATAAAAATGTTTTACACCAGTAAAAGAGACTTTCCTCTTGGTTTTACCAATGGTAATTTGAAAATCTGTGAAGACCCAAGCCAAGTAGATTTCCATTTCTTCCCATTATGTGACTGTTTTATAAGTGAATTGATTACTGTAGTGTCCAGCACTTCTCATTTCTAACTGGTTCTGACAGTTAAATACAGGAAGCAAGTTATATTAAGCATGGCTACAGAACAAGAAGCAGTCTCTTCAGGTTAACTGCTCCTGCAAGACAGAATCATTATAACTTCTTCCAATTTATTAGCTTCATCCAAAAAAAGAATAAAAAGTGTGAAGTTCTTTCTCCCATGATCAGGATTTTAAGCCCTATAAACATTCTGGTCTGTTGTATTTCTCATGTCCTTTATTTTGCAAGAATCACTCTGCCAAATGTATGAAACATTGGACAGCATGATGAAAGATACTTGAAAATAGGCCTTCACATCACTGGGATTTTATCATGTACTGATTATGTAATGATTAGATTTACCATGTTACTTTTGGAAATAACTCTAAAGTGCTATAAATGTTATGTAATTTTTAAAATCATAAACAGTTAGGAAATGCAGAAGGCTATTAGCTTCATTTCAACCCCTTAAACTGCTGTGAAATGAGCTCTAAATGTGCTATAAAGTGATTTCAACAATTTATAAGCCTCCCCTGATTAGCCTTGCGCAAGATATAAATGTTAGAGAAAAAATTGTTGCAGAAAAGATATTGACTTTGGAGATGGATGATCATCGTTTAGTAGTTTGCACTGAAAACTCAACAATAAAGATTTGCTCCTCTGGTGTTCATTTCCAGATAATTTCTACACAGACTCCAGAATTTGCAGTTCACCTTAGAGTTTCAGAAGAGAGAAGTATTTTACTTTTATTCTGCATGTCCCTTCCCTGAGCTCTAATACCATTTTGAGCCATCTTCTGAGTAATCATCTTCTCCCTTATTCCCACAGGCACCATTTTCTTCCAACGTCCTTAAATAAAATCACTCTCACATTTGAACATCTTATAATATCCACAACAAAAACAACTACACCTTTTGCAGTATCCCAGAATGTGATCAATACACCAAATTTGTTAATGTACTGCATTTCTGAAGTATCTCCTAACAGAAAGAATCCAAGTTCTGAGCACTGAAGTGTCCATATTGCAAGAAGCTTGTGGAGAAAGCACTCTCTGGAAGTGTCCAAGGCCAGGTTGGATGGGGCTTGGAGAAACCTGGTCTAGTGGAAGGTGTCCCTGCCCATGCCAGGGAGTGGAATTAGATGACTTTTAAAGTCCCTTCCAACCCAAGCCAGTCTGTGATCTGATAGTCCATAAACACAGGAAAAGCACATAAACACAATCTACTTTTTCTTAGCAAGTGCACACATCATGGCCAAGAGAAGCAAGATTTTTTGTTCTTCATTTTTTATGCTGTTAGCTTTTATACCTTGAAAACACATGTGAGAATGTAAAAGTATAATTTCCTGGTAGTTTGGACATGAAAAGAATCATTTATATAAACTCAAAGTCATTTTTTTCTAGCACCATTTATGAAAGTTATGTATTAGAGCCCTGGCTGACTGCCCTGACCTGCCGTTCCCAGTTCAAACCACTCATTTCTTTCACCATGTAACAAGTCACTGATCAATACCTGGGATCTCTGAATAAAAGTTAACTTTTTCCACATCAGTAAGCAATCTTCCCCTCCCTCCCTGAAGCACAGCAGAGCCAATCAATTGTCAGTGTCAGCTTCATCTGTTTTCATTTTATGAAGTGCTTCAGAGGAGGAAGGAGGACTTCTGCATGACAAGCTGTCACACAGCTTTTGCACACTTCCATTAGGAAGCCAGACTATAAATGATTTGTCAGGAACTACATCTTACATCCACTTGGATCTAGGGCTGCACGGGAGATAAATCACACAGGAATATAAAGCACTCCAGTGTTGAACACTGGACATGCAAAGCTGTAGAATTCAGCAGCAATGTGTTTTATATCTACCTATGCACAAATGCTTTATTACCCATGAGAGTAAAGGAGAGCTGTTTGTGCACAATGAGTTCTTCTTCCAGACAAAACTAAATTACTTTTATTTTGAATTCTGAAGATTTTTTCAGGCCTTTTAAGTGGTTTTCTTTTGCTGGGTTTTGGTTTTATGTTTTTACTATTTTTTGCTTGTTTGTTTTGTTTTGGGGGTTTTGTTTGTTTGTTTTGTTTTGTTTTTTAATTTAAACATACCCTTATTTATACTTTGTACCCCAGGCAGGAGCAGGAGGGGTACAGTTGTGGTATGACAGAAATATTTACCCAAACTAGAAGTGTTAGAATCCTCAAGAGAAACATTTCTAAGATCTGAAGTCTAAGTCTGTCATTTCAAAATGTGTGCATGCCCTGAAAAAGCTTGTAAACTTTTCGATATTCACACAAACGAAATTAATCCCTGAATCTTTTGTGATACATTTTTTGTAATTATGATGAGAATTTTTATAAGAATTTAAAGCAGTACAGTGCATAAATTCTATTAACCTCTTCATCAAAGATCACTTTGAAAATGCCACTGAACTGTTACAGCTTTTTCTTTTATGTTCCCTGCCTGCCCAAATTTATATTTTCTGCATAGCTAATAGTGCTTGAAAGATCTGTTCACAAGATTCCCAAAGGGAGTTTGAGATGTTATGCTCTACAAAGTATAAAAAGAAGATTTTTTTTTTATTACTAACTTTGGTTTGCATTTCTTTTTAAAGGTACATAACATTAAATTATTCAGATTAAACTAATAACATGAGACCAATTACTAGTATCTGCAACAAACAAGAGTAAAGATGAAACATCCAGACTGAATGGAACTGGACACTGGAATGTCACATAACTTGTGCTCTTAGGTAACTCCTTGTGAAATAAAGATGTGAGAAGACTTGAGCTTTCTGGGGGAGGGACAGATCCACAGCTTATATTCCAGTGTAAAAGAATAAACTTCAATATTAAGATAAATGATCAACAGATAAACACTAAATGTCATATTTCATTTCCAGTTTTAACTTTTTCAAGTTATACACGCACTTGGAAGGGTTAGTTCTGGAGCCACAGTATCTCTCCCCTTTGACCACTTCATTTGCTCTCCAGCCGTCCCTACAGTATTACCAGACTTCTCAGTGAGAGCTGCTACACTCTGAGCATGAACAATGAAGAAACCTGAACTGAGGATTAAGAAATGAAAATTACAACCTAAAGAAGCTAATGGTTCCACAGAGTGTGCAATGATTCTTGAAGACACAAGATGGACAGGTTTGTGATCATCTGTCAGACAACTTACTTCAGTCTTTTCTATGACCTCACACAAATTGTGGAGTTTTCCTGAACTTCAATTCCCTACCTGTATAATAGGAATAATGACATCATCAACAGTTTGAGAAGGGAAACATCTAAATGTTGGCTGAAAATCTCTATCAATCAATACAGGCAGGCAGAAATAGTTTGTGAGACTTAAATTAAGCTAGAAACTTTTAACAGCTAAAACAGGAAAAGTTTTGAAAAAACTCAATGTGATACAAAATGGATAATTAAAAGTAAGTTTTCATTTATTGTGTCAGTACTGCCTCAAGGAAACTATTTAGAAGCCTCCTTGTGGTATTTAATTGTGAAAATGAAAAGCAGGAGATGGAGAAAAAGGCCCCATCCAAGAGTGATCGAGGAAGGTGAAGACGATGATTTCTCTAATCAGATTTATTCCAGTAACACAGGGCTTCAGTCAGGCCCAACAGGGCATATGGACAGTAATCAAATTACTCTCTTTGGCAATAAAAGTCACCACTGAGTCCTTCCAGCCAATCTGAGCCTCTAATGATGTATGGAGGTTTTCCCAGTGCAGTTTTGACATTCAGTGTCTTTGAAGTCAACCAGCAATTAAACACAGCCTTGCACAGCACAAGCTTGCTTTCAAAATTTCTCTTCTTGGAGAATGTTCTCTGTAGGCTTCCTGAGCTGACAGATTTTGGAAGACACAAAGATATCTTTACTTGTTTTTAAATAAACCAAATACACAGAATTCAGGATTGATTCGGTTAGTCTTTACATTTTTCTGCTTCTCTCAAAATTTGCTGAAATTACTCTGAATATACACTTCAAAATTAATTTATTCCCTTTGGTCCCTACATTTGCTCTTGCATATTACAGCTGTCATGGAACTAGCCTCAGAATCCAGACAGATCTCCCAAATATATTTTCACTTCACCTGTGTCATAGTTTAACCCCAGCCAGCAACTGTGCACAGCCACTCACACACTGTCCCCTCCAGTATGTGAGGAGAAAGAATCAGAAGAGCAAAAGTGGGAAAACTCATGGATTGATATCCAGGCAATTTACAGGTAAAGTAAAAGCTGCACACACAGGTCAAGGCAAACATCCATTCACCACTTCCCATGGGCAGGCAGGTGTTCAGCATCCCCAGGATATCAGGCCTCTATCACATGGAACAGTGACTTGGGAAGACAAATGCCATCAAACAGAACGCCCCTCCCTTCCTCCTCCTCCCCCATAGTTTATATGCTGACATTCCACACAGTCTGGAGCATCCCAAGCATCACTTGGGGTCAGCTTTCCCAACTGCCCTGACTGCACCCCCTTCCCAGCTCCTTGTGCAGTCCCGGGCCAACAGGTGGGGTGGGTGAGGAGCAGAAAAGGCCCTGACTCTGTGTAAGCCCTGCTCAGCAACATCCCTGCCTTACCAACCCTGTTTCCAGCACAAACCCAAAATACAGCCCCTATCAGATTTACAGATTATTCACCATGTATTATGGTGCTTTCTGCCCAGCCATTTCCATTCTTGTCATGCCTGTGTTTTAGCCTTGTGTGCGTTTCTTATCAGAAGAGCTGCTGTTAGCACATAAATTGAAGCTGGGCTGCCCATTACTGTAATAGCAATAGTATGCAAGACAGATGTGTCGATACAATCCATTTTCAAGTCATTCTCCATCTCTCAGAGCTAGAAAAAGCAAATTCAAATACAGCCCTGCTGCAAGTCACTGCTTGCCTAAGAGAAAAAATGCAAATACTTGAGAAGTATCCTCAAACTGCTACTAAGGAAGGAGATAAATCCAAAAAAACCCAAATATCACTCTGTTACCCTGTGAATTGAAAATAAACTTTCTGCAGTAATACTTGGTAGATTAGACATTTAAAACATGGTTTGATGATGTGGTAGTCAGAAACACCTGAAAATAATTTTATTCAAAACCTAAATGGGTCCTGCACAATTTACCTCAGGTTTCAAGGACTCAACTCATTAGCACGATACCACTGAATTTCATTATAATTCACTACTGCTACAAAACTCTCCCAGAAGTACAGATTTAGATTCATAGCTGGATTAGAAGTGGGAGAAGATGTTCTGGTCACCAAGATGAAATTCAGGAATTCTTAGGACAACACGTAAGAAATAGAATATTGAAACAGAAAATGGGAGATTTGGACACCATTGCTTCTGGATCTATCCTTTTCATGTTTTCAGTTTCTTCCTCCATATGACTTACAATATGAAAGTCAGGGTGTATGTGAATCTCATAAAAAACCTCTTCATGATAATTGATCCAAGAAAGTAATATTACTAATTGAATTTCTGTGTTCTAATACAAAAAATATGTTAAATATCAAATTCCTTAGAAAGCCCTGAAAGTTCTCACTTGTAGGTTCTGATCAGGAAATTTCATCTCACTTCTAATCTGGAGTGTTTAGCATGGTTTAATGGTTGTCATTTGGAAAATCAGAAAATAAATCCATTCAAACCTTTTAACAAGTGACATAACAAAAGTTACCATGACTATCAACTACTTTTAGCAATCTAAAAGGCTTTTTAGAGATATAAAAATAAAATTAGTAAAACTAGTAAATCATTAATAGAAAAATATGGAGAGGTAACAAAACGGATAAGCCTTGACTATATTTATGCTACTTAAAACTTTTCTTTAGTTCAGAAATTCCTGCCAAACTAGTTTCTACATAAATTTCCTGATACATTTAATATAGTTATTGATAGCATACACATATGTACTCCCATATATCTGTGTATCTGTATGTATACTTTTTTTTAAATATAGATTTATTTTAAAGGCCCTACCTAAATACGAAAAATACTTAGCCTGCCTACACTATTTCTAGACCAAAACCACAACACACCAAGAATTAGTTTGTTTGTAAAATAGCTTTTCATGTATCAATCTCCATCTCTCTTCAGGGAAGCAGTCACATGTGGCAGGGAAGAGCCTGGTCCTGGGAGTTTTGTTCATAAACTCTCATTGCTCCAGGCTCTAGATTAAATGAACAGTTTGACAAATACTCATGAAGATGTGTCTAATAGGAATACGATTCAGCATTCCTTTCTTGTGTGGGCAGGGGCCTTCATCTTCTGGAGCTCGTCAGAAAGAGAGAGAACACGGTAGTATATTTGCTCTTCAAAAACTGAAAACAGTCGCCATAAATAAGATCCCACCTCAGAAGACATATAGAATAGAAGGCAGGGAGGAATCATAAGCACAAGGATACAAAGATTAAGTTAAAGCTCAAGAGAGGGCTTAAAGATTTGTCATTGAAATATTTATTGGCAGAATAAGAATTCCTCTCTGCACTTCCTTCCACACTAAGTTGTTTCTGTAAATAGTTTGCACTTTGTCAGATTCCTTGGATTTCTGCAGCCCTGCTCACTTTCTCCTTCACCAAAATTTAACCCAGAGATGACTGAAGAGACAGCAGCTAAGCCTGCTTGAGGCAGCACAAGGTGACAGAGAGAGCACAGGAACATCAAGAGAATGGTTACTTTGTGCACAGAGCTCCCATTACTGACTAAAAGCTCCTTACAGGAGCTCCCAGACCCATCTCTTGAAGAACCTGAAAGCAATCCAGGTATACCACAGCCACCCTGGAGTGGCTTCTGATACAATTTTAGAGTAAAATAGCCTCATCATATTATAGCTGCTGATATGAGGATGGAGGAACTTTAATACACCATGACAGAAAAAAAAAAAACCAACAAACTTTTTATTTGCTTCTCTGTTTTGGAGGCTGGAAATGCTTTAAAAACATATATAAAAGGAATTCCAGTCCCACAACAGAGAAAGCAAGAAGAGAGTGGTTACAGGAAGTCACAAGGAAGATAAAATGAAAAGAGAAGACCTATTACAATGGCTTAAGAAAATCAAAGTTTGACATGTATACATCACTATAATGACAACTTAACCCAGCACCTGTGGGCACAGGCACAACACTCCATGACAGATGCTCCAAGAAAGTTTTTCTCAAAATACTCATCCCCATGGGGATTACCCAGACAGGAACGGTGTGGTTGGAGATATTTTTGTGTGAAGGGGAAGGATTTTAAAAAAGTGTTTCAGTAACAAGCCTGCACATCTTTTAGGATCTAATTAAAATGTATTTTAACAGCAGGTAAAAATTGTTTAAAATTGTTAACTACAAAATATCAGCTGATTTGCCATTAAATTTTAGTGCTGTGGACAGCCACTTATGCAGCTGAGGGCTGGAAAAGAAGTGTTAAGTTTTGAAAAGCAGAGGATGAGAGAACCTCTGTGGTAAAATACAAAATTTTCCCGACATTAATTATTGAATATCTTTTGATAGAGAAGTTGCAGAGAGTGGATTTTATTGCCTCCTTGATTATTTGATTTACTGAAAGAACTGATTTAAGGAATTCAGGGCTCACAGGAAGTATATGCTGTATATGAGAGGAAAATGAAAGCTGCCCAAATACTCTGCAGTGCTGACTCTACAATGGCTAATTAGGAGGAAAAGAAAGAGCATTTTGCAAATACTGGCCATCAGACTGGAACCCACTTGTAACTAAGAATTCTCATTCTCTTTCCATTTTCATCTTCCCAAGGCAGACTCAGCTACCTTGAGAGACAACAGATTTCCAGCTGACACTGTGGGCTTTTGGCTTTGGCAAAACCATTTTGACATTGAAGACAAATGCTGTCAGTTTGGTGGCACCATGGATCAGCACCACCTCCATATAAATCTTCAGTAAACCAAAGAGAGAGTTGGATCACTCGTTTCAGCCATATAATTTTAAAGCATGTCCAGTTGGCATTTCTTGATTTTCTTTTTATTTGAAGAAAAAGTTGCTTTGTGTGACAATAAAATTCGGATATTCTAAACAATGTTTTATGTTACTTGTATCAAAGTATTTTTCCTTTTGCCTTTGGAAAATCTGACTGAAATAACTTTTTAGGCTTTTGAGATAAAGACACATTAGGAATTTTAAAGAAAATCACATCAACCTAATATATTCAAGTATAGTGACTTTGAGGGCTCCCGGCTTTTATAGCCTTCCGGGCAGCTACCACCACCTCTCACTGATACCAAGAATGTGTTTTATCATGCACCAAAGTCAGAAACTTTAATAAACAGTTGCTAGAGTTCAGAGAGGCAGCTGCACAAGTTGATGTTCCAGTATTCAGCTGTGAAGAAATTTATTTGCTAGATTCTGGTCAGCCTGCAATATCCAATATTGCATAACAACAGCAGTTCAGAAGTCCTGTCCCTGCTGTTATATTTGTTCTCATGAGAAAACTTCTCCATGAGACTCTCCTTAATGAGAATTTCCTTTGGATTATTATTGTTTTCTTGCCCCAATTTGTTATGATTATCAAGGATTTTTCAGTTTCTTTTTTTTCCCTAGTGATACATAAATATTTATTGAACAAGACTGTTAGTATTAAAAGAAATAAATCACAAAGCCTATTCCAAAACATGCCCTACCATTTCTTTGCAGAATCTGAACTAATATTTCATATTAAACAGAGTATCAATTTCTCAGCTGTAGTGCTTATTAAAACGAAGGAAGTGATTTCATGATCCTAGTTAATAAACTCATGGAAAAATAACATGAAGCAACACCCTAGCATTAAAATACAATTACTTCAGAGAAATTTCAATTAAAAATTTTATGCATTTCATCTAAATAGCTTTATTGTAGAGTGGCAAATAATTCTTGTACTGTCCTGTGATACACTGAAGAAGCTGCTCATGAAGTACATTTGATATCTCTGAGCAGCTGAACAGTTAAGTTCAAAAGAGCTTAGTGATATCTTTTTCCACCGAGCCACTTTATTTCCATTTTACTAAATTATGTACTGGGAAGGAGTGAAAAAGATTATACTTAAGTGTCAGGGAAAGGTTAATTCAACACTGTAGGACATATATTAAGGATTTGGAGACTACTTATTCTTGAAAAGAAAACTGAATTTCTAGATTGTATGTTCACATCACAGGTAGTGAAGAATTGTGTTTTATATGGTAAGCAACAACAGACTTTCTAAATCTTGTCAGCCCTAATTAAGAAGAGGCAACATTCAACATGTTTCTATTCACAATGTCAAGTTAAACATGTTAAAATAAGGGTTAGTTCTGCATAGAAGCCTGAGCCAAATCCTGCTGAACTGCTGTCGATGCAGTGTGTGAGATGTCAACACTGAGGTGAGCTTTCACTGGGGCGCAAATGAATGCAACTAATTTTGTACTAGAAAGAACCCAGTCATGCCATTTTACAAATGAGATCTTGAAAAAATATTTAATATTAAAAATAATAAATATAAGTGCTATACAACTTCTCAAAAGTTTTAGTATTATCCCTCATTATCATCTGAGATAATGAGACAAATTACTGAGGGATGCTGCTTAATTTTCACTTCTCATTAATCTTTATCCTCCAACCCAGATGATTCCCAGACAATTCAAAGCCATTTGTTGTCCTTTCCTTTCACCTCAAACTGCTCTCCCCAAGTTCAGGTTTCCTTCCCTTCACACACCCATAGAGGTCACATCATAAGATTTTCCTCATCAGAAACATTCTTCTAACTCTATTTGACACCAAATACTAAAAATCACGTTTTGAAGCAGTCATTAATCAAAATATAAATAAGCAGCAATAATTTTATTAGGCAGCGTGCCCTTTTTCTTCGATCAGATGCATTTTCATTATTACATCTGAAAAGATGCCAAACACAAGGTAAGCTTAAAGATAAAATAAATAGCTTTATCTAAACACACTATTTCTTATTTTGTGGTGTGAAGTATTAATTCTCAGGTTGAACATCTTTCATTTTGGCAAGCTTGAACATCTATCAAAACAGCCACTTGCTCTTTTTCAATACTTGGAAACTATTACTTTTCACACCATTTTTCCCTTCAATTCGGAAGTGTTAAATAGTGTCCATGACATTCAAGTACATTTTCTTTGAATCCAGCACAGGAAAGATTTTTGTTCATCACCCCAGAAAAAGAAGATTCTTAAAGTGAGAAAAAGAAACTTGCTGCACTGTTCCTCTGGAGACTCTGATAGGGAAAGAGCCATGGAAGTCAAGAGTGAAAACTGTCTGGACCTCAAGGGAAAAGTTTAGCTGAGGACTGCCTTTGGGTGCTCAGCATCATGGCCATCAATTAATCTGCCATTAATACTTTGATACATTGTCTTTGTGACAACAACTACAAGGTTACATGGCCTCATGTCAAATATGCATATCAATATAAATATTACAAAGAAGTTGAGTATTTTGAATAAGATAGTGATCACATCTCACCTTGCATAATGAAAGAAGAGACATTCAAGAGAACTTTCGAGCTCTGTGGGGGAAAAAAAACCAAAAACTGTTCATGATGCAAGCAGAATCTCCAAAATTCTTAGGTATTTCTAAGTTGAGTCTAACTCAAATTAATTAGGTTTAAGTCAGAGAATCATAAAAGTAAAACATTTAGAAAGAAATAAAACAAGTCTGAACATACATGCTACAAAGCTCCTGAGCTCCCAAGTCTCAGTTTTCAAGCATCCAAATCTGAATTCTTCCCACCTGGCCTATTCTACCACAAGCCCATCCCCAGAGCTCCAGGTTTACTACTGTAATATTTCTGCAATGCAGTGCTGCACTATAGCTAAACTGCCTTGCCTCTTATCAAACAAAGGGGAGAAAAATCTCCCTAACAAATCAGCTTTTCTAAGGACTTCATGATATTAGTTGATTCCCGTCTTATTTTTTTGTAATAGATTTTTGATACTACTGTGCTGCATCCTTGGAGTTTCCCAGCTCAGCAAGCCCAGACTTCCAACAAGAATTAATAACAAGCCACTACTGCCATACTCCTCAGATGTCTGAACTCTTAAGAGAGGTTTTTGGACATTAATTACATTGACACGTTCAGATCCTCAATAAATACAGATGTGAAGGAAAAAGAGTTGTTACAAAAATATACCCAACTCAAGAGCCATGTACATAAACAAGTTGTCTGTTAAAAGCTCTCATGCTTTTATGCTGCACAGATTGTGTGCCTAAAGGGGTGCAGGACAAAGGAGAATATTTCACTACTTTTGACTCCCAGAATTAACTTTCAATACCACCACCTGTCCCACACCTGAGTCTACACTATAGACTTATTAGAGCCACACAGCACAAGGTGGAGTGAACCCTCTGTTTCACAAGTGACAAGTCTTCCACAGTGCGCAATAATTATTATTTTAAAGTGAAAGTTTGCTTCATACTCTATTCTTGCAAGAGCCACCAATTTAAAAAACTTCACATTTTAAAATAGAATTAATAAGGAGCATTTTGATTGGAAATTTTTATTTCTATTGAAAGACAAATTCATGAAACAATACTAGATTGCCATCTATGCATCTCAGGATGACCATTTCAAGGATGCCACAGGCTTTGCCCTATTTTTCATCCTCTTGTTTTGACATTTAAATTAGAACACAGTAAATGTCATATTTTTCATATGTAATGTTAATACAGTCAACACTGACTTATTTTACATCTTTATTGCTCTCTTTGTAATTCTAATATGTGAAATAAAAGTTTTAAACTCCTAATTATCAAAATGTGTGGTGGAACCATACCTACTGTAGAAGTATTTCCCAACAAGCTGAATTCAAAGAATCAACCCCATAGACCTGTGCAAAAGCTAGAAACTGCTACGCTTCAAATCACTGGGTTTGGTTTTTTCAAGTCAAGAGAGTTAGAATATACCAACTAATTAATTAATAGGACAGCCTTTAATGATAACAGAATGTTTCTGGATATTTTATATTTCAGCAGAAACATAGTAAAAAGATAGTAAAAAAACTCTCTCTTCTCCCTTGTAACTATGCAAGCACTTTTGAAAGTGAAAGGAGCTCTCATCAATGCATTAGCAATGCTCAAATTACCATCTGAAATACTTACATGTCAATCCTTGCCTGTGCAAGGAGACTCAATTAGTTTTGTATGATCCAGACAGTATCAATTCAGTCAAATCCATTGAAGATGTGACAATTTACAACACCCAAATATTCTGCTCAGTTGTTGCTCTGCTTTAAATGCATTAGTCTTTATCAATTATTTTACAAATATGGTAGTAAATATTTTACATATATGCTTGTACATGTCTGAATGTAATATAGCCATACACACAAAAGAAAGCCTTAGAATTATTTATATTACTGAGAATTTCTAAAATATTTGTATTCTAATGCTAAAAATATTTTTTAACTATCTCCTTGAATATTACACCAACAAACTTGTATGATAACAGTGTAACGTCTTCCATAAATCACAGCAATTTAAAGCAAGCTATGGCATATAATTGTATAAGTTTACTCAGCACTTTTACAGCTAAGCAGTAAGCACAAACGTTACAGACATAAATTTCACACCCTGTAGATAGGAATGCTAGAATGAAAGTAGAAGACTGAAAGGCTGCCTTTTCACATATTTTACATTTCCCAAAAAGAGAAAGAATTCGCTACCAGGTATGAGCCAGGGGATGCCAATGGTAATGACAAGATGTTTTTTTAATCTATCACACATATGCCTTTGGAGATGAAATAATAAACACTAAGATGGCTGAGACATGGCTTGACATGAGAAACTGTGAGAAGTGCATATGAAAACAAAGTCTTGCCAATTGTCTTGGCTTACAATGCAGGATGTAACCAAAAATATGTATTCTATCATCATCTGTTGAAACCAGGTGGGGCAGTACTTCTTATCTCCAGGGAAGATGTCTTCTCGTAATGGGCTAGCTGTTAAAACCAGGTGAGGCAGTGTTCTTTATCTTTTCCGCAACTCATCCTTCTTCCAGGGAGATATCTCCTGTTAATGGGCCATTGGGTCCCACTGCATGACTCAGAAAATTACATCATCCCATTGGAAGATGCTCCACCCAGGGGGAGGAGCAAAGCATTTCCTAGCTAGATAAAATCTGAGATTTGGAACATCAGAGCAGCCTTCTTCCATTAAATTCCAGAGGAAAACCAGACCTTTCCATATCATCACTGGACCTGTGGAGGAGAACTGCATCCTTCTACAGGGGCACTGCTTCAACTGAACCACATCTGTCACTCTAGGAGGATGCAGCCACCATTTAATCAGAATGCCACCAACACCCTGACTGGCAGAATGTCGGGTTGCATTCTGACTCTGTCAGTGTTTTGGTTTGGTTTTGGTTTTCTTTTTCTGTATTACTGTATTTTTATTTTAATTTTCCTAGTAAAGAACTGTTATTCCTATTCCCATATTTGTCTGAGAGCTCCTTAATTTCAAAATAATAATTTGGAGAGAAAGAGTTTACATTTTCCATTTAAAAAGAGTCTCCTGCCTTTATTTACAAACCAGTCTTTCAAACCAAAACACACATAAACAAAATTAAGTTCCTTGAAAACATTCCAGTCTCTACAATGCAGCTTGAAACACCATTTTCCTATTTCACAGGGCAGCTCCCTATCTGTTGTGCCTGCTTTTGATATAACCTTAGTGCTTAGGACATCATCTTCCCTCCCTTCAATGGCACCTCCTTTTATATTTATGCTTCAAAATCTTCAACACAAAATGAAGCTGCTATTCAGGAAGCTGCAGAGAACTTTTTAATAAAGTGCACAGATAAGGAATTTGTTGTTCCCTCAATTGAAACAATAATTTTAATTCATAATTCTCAAAACAAAAAATGAAAATTCAGTTTTACACTAAATTTTCTGACACAATTCAGGTTTTGTGGTGTCTTTGTCGCTTATGTATGTTCTCACTAATTTTTATTTTCCTAGTCTGCAACTCCAACTATCTGGCAGCCATCCAGAGCTGCCCCCCAAAACATAAGCTACCTGACTTCAGTTGCACAGCCCTTCACGATTCACATTCATTCCAGTCATAATTATTCATTTATTGCTGAAAAATAAACCCTCCCTTCCCATCTGCCCTCATAGCAGCATTTTGACCTACTAGTTACACTGCAAGTACCTCTCTAACTTCTCCAAACTTTGCTCCCAATTTGGAGGAACTCCTCTAAAAGCTCTTTTACTGTCTGCTGTTATATCCCACATATAACCCTCATTGCTGTGATTCTTATGAAAATACTTCAGCAGCTTTGCTATTGCTCACAGCCTCCCATTCTGCCATCAGTACTTTCATACAAGTGAGTCAATCACAGAGTACTATGGAAAAACTCTCACTATAGTTTTCATTTAATTCATTTTAATATTACAGCATAGTTTTTATCAGCCTCACCAGAAGAAAGCAGTAGGTCAAGTGCAGGAAAGATGTACTCTTAGCTGCATTTTATGTCTCCTGGGACATGCAGTAATTCTGCATTCCCTCTTGGATATATCTGAATCTTGAACTTTGACTTAACATTATGGTAATAAAATTTTAAAATAATTATATAGTAGCCATTCAAGCAACACCATGTAGCTGTCCAAAAATTAAAGCCTGGACTGTGGGTATATAGTAAGCTATAGTAAGCTGTTATATTTTAAGAATATAAACAAGCATTTCTGACACAGAAACACATATTTTCATGGTTAATCTTCAGTTACTTTCCCTCTAAACACCACACTTCCAATCCCCTCCTGTAAGGCATCTTCTGACAGTCAAATTCACATCCGCAGTGCCTTGGGAACCTATACACAATAATCTTTGATCATCAATAATCAAAGCACAGACTTTTCAAACCTCCTATAAAGCATCACAGTGCATCAGTGATATCTTGTTAGTACATAAGTAATAAGTAATAAGTAATGTCTGATTAATCTATAACTGTATGTTTCCAGTCACCACCATTATTAATTTCTAATGTCTATCAGTATCTGTCTCAAAATACCACATATTTTAAGAGATTTTAGTAATGTTCAAAATTAGCAAATTTGAAGAGATATTAGTGCAGTAGAAAGCACTGACTTAATTTACAAGGATGATTGGATTTTTAGAAGAGATTATATCAAACTTGTTTGTCAAAGTGCAATACAAACCTACCCAGAAATAAATGACCTCAATATACATAGCTACAGCTAAGAAAATGAAGGACCCTGCAGAGTTTTGTGACTTTGCTCTTTTCAGCATTGCAGTCATGAGACAGTGTGAATTTTGTCCCCTTTCCAAGGGGGGAAAAAAAAAAAGTTGCTAGTCAGAATAAGATGAGCACTTCACCTATATGCTGCATTGAGCAGCCTTAGTCAAGGTGACATTTAGTTTCACTTGAATATTGTTCTTTTTTAAAATGCATCACAATGACGTTTACAAAGCTAATTTCACTATTATCATGTCATAAGGATACAGCACAAATAATGCATTTAAAACCCCTGTAACCATCCTCAATAAAGCAAACAAGGAAAAAGGCTTGTTCACATGAGGGGTCTACTTTACTTTGTAATTATTTAAGATGACTATTTCTTAAGTTCATCTGGTAAAATATTTGTCTTAATATGAGTTTTCTTCTATAAGAGGTCCATACTACCTACATGATAACAAAAGAAACAGAATATCTAATATATTACTGTGACCTTGAAACCTGGAAAGTGGAATACATTTGAATAATTTAATTATGCATAGCATCTGAAATAATTATTACACATCTTGCATCTTGAAAATCCTGATGTAAAAACTGATTACATTTTGGTACATAAATCCTGTCTACTTCCACATAATAGTCCATTGACTGCTGTTGCACTGTTTCTTTCAATTGGAAGGTATTACACCAGAAATGTAAATATATGCACAAAATATGCATACAGCTCATGCATACACTGCCCTACTAATATGCATATCTTTCTGTGTTCAGATGCAAAAACTTAATTTCCATTATTCACTACAAATTACTGAATTATAGTAATACACTTGGCCTGATCTATTCTTTTCAAACCCTGAGAATTTAAAAGTCCTTGAAAAGAAATTCCAGCCAAAGCTGTCATGAAGTGTCTGCTCACCACAAAAGGAAGTAGCCACTATAAGGAAAAATTTGTAAAGAAGTGTAAGAAATAGGCATTTTTACATTAAACAGTCAATTCTACTGGATCACTGGATAAGATGGTTCATTTTTTTCCAGCAGCATTTACTGCCTACAAGCTTCCTAGCAAATTTTGTAGCTGTGTGAATTTTCAGCACCAGCCCCTTACATACCCCAAATGATAGGTTATGCCCCAGAACACCTGTCCTCATCACCTCCACCTTCCTAAAGCACCTTTTATCCCACCTTCTTGCAGCTCTAACATTTCATTCTAAGCCACACAGAGAATGACAGAGAAGCCCAGACTGGAAGGGATTCCTGGGAGCCACCTAGTACAGCTCCCTCCTCAAACCAAAAACAATGAGATCTGACTGTCAAGCCATGTTCTAAGTATCTTACAGAACTGGAAGTGGAACTGGCTTTTTTTCTTTTTCTCTTTTTTGTGGTTTCATCTTGTATGAGAGACTGGACTGAACAGCAAATAATGTAACAAGGTGAATAATACAAGCAAATTGCTTTTTAGGAATCAAAAAAGACCATGGTATTATCATACTTGGAGTTCTTTTTTCCTTCCTTTTGAAGTGAAAAGCACCACTTCAACTGCAGTTACAGAAAACTAAATTATTTGATTGATCACCATTATCAGAAGCTGATGAATGATTATTTTTATTCTAGTAGTTAGGATAAGAGTACAGCATGAGTGTAATGTGGTGATGCCATGGACAAAAAGATGACAAAACTTTCTTCTAAGTTGGATGTAGAACAATCAGTTAGAAAACCAAGAAATCAGAGAATGGTAATTCTGCACTGCATGTTTCTCCCACATATTTAATATTACAACTGAATTTTCACATCAGTATAATAACTCCCTGTGGAGACCCTGAAAGGCACTTCCTAGTTAGGAAACCAAGTGGCTTCTCTGATAGAAGCCCCTGTTCTGTTCCCTTGGTCAGGCCCGTGTCCCCTCTCCCTGTCCCTCAGCCTTTTGGTCACTCCCACTCTGTTCCCACATTGGCCCTTTGCCCTAACCCCACCTCTGTGATACCCCTCTGTCCCCTGGCAATTGGTCCCAGATACTTCTTCCTCCACCCCGCTCATTCCATGAACTTAACCTAGACCCTCACAAGGCCCCTTCCCTTTTGACTCTGACCCGGGACTGTGCATGCGCATGCCTGAAATAAACATCTCTGTAGAACCCCTGCAAAGGCCCAGCCTGCATCCAGCCTCAACAACTGCAACAACCCCCATGTAAAAGTCCTCTTCCTGCCAGAGGACAGTGTGTTCATTGTCAGCCCTGTGGCTGACAATGTGAGGGATAAATCCTTGAGTAAATTGCTGTGTGAGCACTGATGTGTTGATGCACATAGCTACAGATGGTGTGAAGTGTACATGATGTTTTGGGGCACGTGGGAACTTACTGAATTACAAATAATTAATAGTTTAACATGCAAAATAAAACATTCAGTTATCTTTCCCTGAAATAATACAAAAACTGATTTATTCTCCAATATTAAGGTGTGTTTTGCAACATGTTTTGAGCATATTCCTTTTCATATATAGGTATATTCTTAGCTTCTGGATCTCTTCTTTTGACATAATTTGTTTTTCTAACTTGTCAGAAATTAAGTACAGTTATTTCACGAGTATAAGGCGCACCCCTTTGACTAAAATTTTGGTCCGAACCCAGAAGTGCACCTTATACTCTGGAGTGCCGTATATATGGACAAAGTTCGGAAAATTGCCAATACCCGGGAAGTGTGCCTTATACTCTGGTGCGCCTTATACTCGTGAAATTACTGTACATGCTATCTTAAAAAAAAAAAAATTAAAAAACCCAAAAAAAAAACCCCATGAGTTATTTTTCATACCAATGTTTTCTTTCGAGTTCCCAGAAATATTTTTATAGATATCATCTCAAAACTGTACAATGTTTAATAACAGCTTCATTGACAGATACAATATCTTTCTCAACTGCCACAAACTGAGAAATGCCAAGCAGCAGAAATTACCTTATTTCTTTCTGGAACATCACTCTTGTACCCTAAATAATTCCCATTTCCTCCATTCCCCCACCACTTGAATGTTCATTCCAGGAAGGAAGTATCTTTCAAAGCTGACCTCCCAATGAGTCAGTGACTTCAGCAGGTCCACTGAAAAGGACTCCAAAGATCTAGCACCTAAAAGAGAATTTCAGTGTCGACATTACTTCATACACAGCACCTTGTGAGCCAGATGTTCAATGTTGTGTCCCACACAGTCAACCAAGCAATGAGCAGGGTAATGGCTGAGCCTGGAGGCCAGATCAGATCCAATGACTCAAGCATTTTTGCATCGATCCAGCAGACTAAATTTACTACTGATCTATACCAGTTTTTATCTAATTTAGGATGAATTATTTTGCTCTGAACAGCTTACACTTACTCAGGATATTTCACTTGGCACATACAGGCACACCTTTGTGCTAGTGGAAATTATTTGAGCATATTCATTAACACAAGATACAATTTTATCTCCAAAATAATCAATTTGCAGTAAGGTGACATAACCTTATTGACCTCAATCTGGGGCAACAACCAATTTTGGATGAGCAGAGGTTTCAAGAAATCTCTTCAGTTTGGCCAAATCAATGTGTCTTCATACATAGCCAAAAAAGAAAAACAAATAAAAACCCCAATGCTCAGACCTGTTTTGTTCCTGCTGGCATACACAGATGAGCAGCCTTTCTAAAGGTGATTTTCCTTATCCTAGGGGATCCTCCAAACTGTCACAGCTGTCTCAATGCTTCTAATACAAGATCCTAGCTGCAGCCAGGGAATGCACTTTGGAGCAAAAAGCCAAGTGAAACATCCACGTTCAGCCACTGCAACACATCTTTACTGTCCCTGTCTGCCTGTTGATGTTGATGTGGATGTGAAGCTTCCCCAGAAATTCATCTTGTTTACTGCATACAGAGATGCAGTCCCAGGACAATTTGAGACAAAACTGAATGATCCCTTATCAGTGGGCAACAGGGAAGCTATGTGAGACAAAGTGTGCAGTAACCATTTCTGAGTAACTGCCCCAGTATTTCCCAGCACTGTCAGGCACATTGCAGTGAAGGAAGGAGTATATTAAAACACCCCATGCTGAGAGTAGTCATAAGCTTTAATGGACCACAAATCTATTCCAACTTGAGCAAAATATTTTACCCTTCACCTTGCAGATTATCTCAATTAAAAACAAAACAAAACAAAACTAAGAAAGATCCCTGAAAAATACCACTTTAAAAAAAAAATTCAGCACCACAGTGATCTGTCGTCTCCTCAACAAAACAAACCAAATAAATCAAAACTGGTCTGGACTCTGGTCTTACACTGCAAAAACATTAGGCTTTCACTTCTGTGGAACATTCCACAGGAAAGCAAATTGTCCTTCCCACTCATTTATTTAGGCACTCAGCTAGTTCCAGGCTATCAGGCACACAGCCTACATAGATTATGAATTTACAAACAAACACTATCTCCTCTCATTCTATGTAAATACAGATTTATTGCTTTTATGCATTGGCTGCAGCTTTTTAAGCTACTGTCAGTTTTAATTTATGAAGGACAAACAAACATGCTCTGTGGGTTCATTTGCTTGTGTCACTCACTACCAATCACTCATGAGGACGCCTATGCAGGCCTCACCTTTGTCATTCACAGCAGAAAATCTACAGATATGAAGTTGTGCAACAGTGTTTGGAAATACCATTCATTTTTAAGAGTCGCATAAGCAAGGCAAAGAGTACATTAATTTCACGATTATGAGCCGCACCATTTTGACTAAAGTTTTGGTCCGAACCCGGAAGTGCGGCTCGTAAATATGAAAAAAAGTTCAGAAATTTTTCAACCAGAAATGTGAGCACGCAGCAGCCCCGAGCCGAGTCAAGCCCGCCCTGCTCCAAGCAGGGTCAGGGCTGCCCCCGGCGGCCGCACGGGAGCGGGGCCGGGGTTGGCGGCGGCAGGGGAGGGTGGAGCCGAGCCGGGCCGGGGCAGCTCCGCGGCGGTGGCACTGTGGCAGTGCTGGGCCAGCGCAGCTCCCCAGCAGCGGCGGGAGAGCCAGGCCAAGCCTGCACGGCCCTGAGCCAGTAAACCCCGCGCTCCTGTGATTCTGTTACTATTTGGCAACTTTGTGAAAGTTGCACACAGATCCTCGCTGCGAACGAAAGTGCGGCTTACAATCCCATGCGGTTTGTATATGGAGGAAAAATGAAACGTTGCTGACACCCGGACCTGTGGCTCATAATCAGGTGTGGCTTGTAATCACGAAATTACTGTACTTAAAGCTATTGATTGAAAGTTCTCATTTCAAGCTGAAACAGTGCACTGTAAGAACTTGACATATACTCTTTTTAGCAATTTCAGTAGAAGACAGACTTTGTTGCCAGGATTCAAGATGTCTGATATGAAAAAAAAAAAAAAATAACAGCAAAGCAAATCCTATTCTAAGTTGCAGAACAAAAAATGAACTCTCAAAATGGGACGAAAACACAGCAATTTGTGGCATAACAGCATAAAAACACTTGAATGGATGATCTTTTCAGAATTATGGATGAATTTGCAACTAGGTAGGAAATAAGATGGGAGTAATCATAAACCTGAAATTCAGTGCAGTGAATCAAAAGAAAGCAATTTAGTTATGCTGGTGCACTGAAGAACAATGGCATAGTTTATTGACTTGCTAAGAAAAATAATTGTAAGTTAATGAAACATACTACATACTTTTTATACACTTCATGTGTATGTAAAGAATTTTTTTCTTTTTTCCAGATCATAAATCATAATTTATATAGATTATACAATGTCTTTAATTTCTCTCAATGCCAACTGTTTACAACATATCAATATGAATAACACTACTCCATGTAATTATGCAGTTAAATAAAACACTATATTTGGCCAGATGGCCTAATGTCTTGCAGCTACATCAGGACAGATATTATCACTAGCACTTAATGGCTGTTGATTAACATAATGAAAGTAGGATATTAAATTGAAACAGTGTTCTGGATTCCAGGAGGTCGTGCTAAAACAGCTGGTGAGGTTATGGTTTAGTTCCTTTGCATTATGATCACCATTTCATTTATTATAACAACACAACACATTAACATACACATTTATTTGTGGTATCTTAAAGATCTATATCCTCTAAGCATGTTTCCAGTAGACAGAATCAGCAGCTACCTCATTCCCTTGCCTACATTATTTAGGCATCACATTGCTCCAATACGTATTATTTTTAGACCTGTGATGTCTAAGAAGTTAAAAGATGTGCAAGAGGATGTTTGTCACCATTAAGATCAAGACTCAAAGGAATGTGAGCGAAGCTATTGCCTCAATCTCCAAAATCCCATGTTCACTCCCCTCCTTTAGCCTGTGCCCTGAAGGCCCAAATACAGATTGTACCAGTTCCTCCTCTTCTCCAATGCACCCAGACTCCTCAGGGACACCAGGATTGCAGACTATGATTCCAAGTGCCCCTGCAGTGAACTTGCCTGCTCAGATCTGGTCAGCATCTGATTGCTGGGACTCTGCCAGGTGCCAAAAAGCTCCTGCTCAGGAACTGGACAGTGCTACTGTTCATAACCTCCACATCAGGAGCATTGTGGCTGTAATACACTCTTGGGCTATAGAGCTAAGCATGCCAACACTACAGTTCCAGTCAGAGATTAACAGGATTCAAAAACTCAAGTTATTTACGCTACACAACATTTGCCTTCCAAGCCACACTGCGACCTGTAACTTCTAAACTGAATTTAAAAACTTTAAAAAAAAATTCAGAGTCATAGTGCAGGCACACAGATTTCCCAAGATAAATTATTTCATTCATACAAAGTTTTTAAAGGAAACATGTTCTCCCAACCAGATGTCATCCACACAATTGTCAATTAACACATTAAACCTCAGCCAACACACAGGGGTATAAGAAGGATCTTCTCTCATCTGTTTCCCTAGCTTCTCCTGGGCCTGCCCATCCTGCACTGCACCAGGAACCCAAGTCAGGGTGTCCCACAGGGAACCTCAGGATCCGCTGTGACCCAGCCTTCTCACCTGGAACAGGAACACTCCTGCCTGGCTAAATTTGAGACAAAGTAGTAAAGTAGAACATGTACAGTGAACCAAGAGCAGGGGAAAGTTACCAGAAGAATAAGAATGTAAATGTAAATGAGGTTGAGAGGTCAGCAAACAGAGGGGGCTGAATTAAAATCTGGTCAAGCGCAGTTTGAGACCTCGTGGTCAGGGTTTCTCCTTGGAAGCTGTCCCCAAGCTACATCACTTGTATGCTGATTTAATGCAAACACAAAAGAGAAGCTCCCTGTACTCTTGACAGCGTCTCATTACTTAAACATAAACTCAGTTTTACTCATCTGGGAAATAATGCAAAATTAAAGATCCTGGCAACACTCCCGATGAACTCTGCACAGAACTTGGGGAGGTGCACAGATTTCCACGTGAAAGTGGCATCTGCAGCCAGTTTGCACATCCATGGTCAAAAACCAGTGCTTCAATTGCAACTGACAGTTGTGGCCAAGTTCTTTTTCAAAAACAGATATTGTAGTTTCCCAATCAGAGATTTTTTCTTTCCTATCAAGACTCAGTGGTTGTATATCAAAGAGCTGTATGCTTTGTCTCACAATATACAGGGGTATGCCATAAAAGAAGGAAACATCAGTGTCTACTTCACTGAATACCAGGCACTTGGTCAGCTACTCTTCTGATCTTAAGGACTTGTACAGGCAGTTTTCCAGGAGAGGTTTTGGT
The DNA here is from genome assembly GCF_009819885.2 of Catharus ustulatus. Taxonomy (NCBI): domain Eukaryota; kingdom Metazoa; phylum Chordata; class Aves; order Passeriformes; family Turdidae; genus Catharus; species Catharus ustulatus. Next base: position 6,469,163 of record NC_046235.1, on the reverse strand, counting down.
AATCAGGACATCTACAGACAGATCACCTGGAACCCAACCACACTATGCTAAGTGCTTTGGGTGGACAGTAACATCATCTGACATATCCAGATTGTGTACAAGTGGTGTTTGAAAGCTGAACTCTAAGAAGTCTATGCAATGCTATAAATCACTTGGCATGCCTACAAAAATGTTCACTTGAAAAAAGATGGCACCATATATGCAGGAGAAAAGGAAAAATGCACTGATTGATATCACTAAAAACAATTGGTTAAGTTTGCACCTATTTTTTAATCCTTGCTTTTACCAGAGATCATTCATCTCTCAAGAATTTCAAAGCATCACTATCATACAAGTTTCCAGAGAAATCAAGGAACTAATCAAAGCAGATTAGTGTTGCTTAAAATTGCACTACATTTTAAATTAAGGAACAGTTACAGTGTAGTTTTTCAAGATGTCTAAAACTGTGAAAAGAAACTGAACAAGACACAACACCCTAATATAATTCCTCACATTTCAGAAAGTTAGTTTCTTGGCATGTGTGTCATCTCCCCTTCTTCCCTCCAACCCTCCCTGGATAATTAACTCGCCTTGTTTTGTTGGGGCTATCATTAAAAATGGTTTTAAAAAAAGCTATTAGAACAGCTTTAATGCAGCCAAAGAGTTTGTGCCCAGCTTGTACAGAAAGTCACATATCATTAACCAGTCTTATCAAAATTAGTGGCCACAGCACTTCATTCTGGCAGCCTGGCTCAAATGGCTGGGAGCCACAGGACCAGAAAGAGACTTGGTTTTGCTGATGGCTTTTTGTTGATTTTTTTTTCTCTTGACAAAATAGTAAATCATGAACCAGATTATAATGAGAATACGTCCAGATCATAAAATTTAATTGATTTCATCTCAGGTTTCTAGTGATATTTAATAGTCTCCCTCTGCCTTTCTCTCTCAAAAGAATAAAAAAAGTTTGTTTCTTTGTGGCAATTACCACCTCAGCACAGCCAAGCCAAAGTACTAGAAGCAGTTTGACTGTTTCCTGGCATAACTAAAATTGAATTCATGAAGGGAAAATCTAATAGAACAACAAAACCCTTCAACAAGCAAAACTGCAGTGCTTATGACTGTTAAAATATATGACTTCATTCTACAATTACTTAAGAAGACAACTAATTGAAATAACTCCATAAGGCAGCTTTCAGTGGACTACTTGCAAGTGAAATTACTAAAGAATGTGCAGTTGAAAACTAAATTACAGTATAATTTTAAACTGTAATTTAGTTTTTCACTTACATGACTGTTATGTGAAGATTTCAGTATTGTGTCTGAAAGCAGCAAAATGCTAATTATGCTGGCTTTCTTAACATATTTGTATATTTATGTAGGAGTGTGCATGTGTATGAACTCACATCCTTCATATATATACACCTTCATCCTCTTCCTGAAAATTCAGGGAAACTAAAAACCACTCAAGTGAAATGTTATTCAGTGGTCACAAGCTCACAGATTTATTGTATTTACAACAGAATCTAAATGGATCTGAAAAAGCACACCAAGGTCTGTTGTCCTCTTTCAGACTTTTTATTTTCTTATTCAACACTGTGAACTTATAGTTCCATATAATTCTGATTTTCCTTGTGGGGAAAATTCCAGAAAAGCACCATCACCAGCAAAGTTGCAGGTCAAAGAGATGAAACAGATGACCTCTTGTAGTACTTCACAGAAATCCTTTAGTCCATGCCCCTAGAATACATGAAAGGGACATATTTCTACTTGAGCACTTGACGCCCATGGAGAATAAAAACACTGAAAATGTTATTTCAGGTTCTGCTGTGGATTCTCAGAATTCAGGCTAAGCAGCAGTCAGTTTCCTACAGAACAGTTTATTTATATGTATACACTGAGATGCTCTGAGTTGCAGAAGGAAAGTTAAAATGTCTTCCTGTGCATACCACAGAGGCAAACTGTAGCTGGTGGAACAGAGCAAGCACATCTTTGATTCCACACAACTCAATCTATTTGTAAGCCAATATGAAAAGCAGAAATGAAAAAAAAAATTATAAGAAACACACCTGTGCAATCTCCAGAATAAGGATTAAAGAAATAATAAACTATGGGGCTAATAATAAAAACTATGTGGGCTTTGACTCAGAAAACAAATAGATTTTTAAACAATAAGAGGTTTAATTGGAGGAAACATTTCATTTTCTCAACAAAGGAAGGAATTCATGGGAGATGTCTAAGCAAGACCTCGGCAGCTGAATCAGAAAGGGCTTCATTATCTGCATTTCACATCTTGTTAGAGTTGTATTTTACATATGTAAGGCCTGCACCTGCAACAATCTTACAATCAGTGCAGTGATTAGTCCAGCTGTATTTATATTTCAAGTAAAGTTCATTTCACTTCTCATTCCTTCTTTATATTCCAGCCTTGACAGTAAATTTACTTTGTGGAATGTGAATGGGATTGGATTTGAGGCCTTCTGTTCAAATTAAACTACTAAAAAAACATATTCAGAGAAAGCTGAATTTGGAAATGAGACATGCTAAGAACTTGGCCTTGGGAATCCTCCTATTGCAAAGATGACGATGAAGAAATTTGCAAATCTATGAAGAAGGATGGGGTGCAGGAGATAGAATAAAGCAGACTCTAGGAAATGTTAAAGTCTACATCAGGAATATTTTTCACATTTTTAAATTCCCCAAAGAAGCAAATTCATGTTTGAACTCTTGATCTCTATTCCACTACACAGGAAAAATAACTTTTAACTATGTAGCTCTAGTCTTTACTAAGGTACCCAACTGGTACAAAAAAAAGACTTTTCTAATAGCAACCCCTTGCTATCTCCTCCAAGACCAACAGAGATGTGTTACCAGAGTGTAATTTCCTGCAGGTTCACTTGTGTCTCCTGATCATCTCATTTTTTGGTAATTCTCTTATTTTTCTCCTTGCTGAAAAGAGCAAGGCTTTGGCCAAACAACTGCATGGTATTTTTGCATATTTGTACTGAAAACATATGGTTAAATCTTTCAGTGCGTAATTCTTCATCCTCATAAGTGAATAGCATCAACAACAAGGATCTGGACAAAGCTTCTGCCTTCAGCTGTATGCTCTGCTTAAATTCATCATCCTTGCTAATTTTCATATGAAAATTAACATTGCAATAATTTTTAACTGGCTAGAATTGTTCATGAAGAAAGACTAAATATCAGGAACAGGGAGGGATAATTGAGCTCTTCAAATGCCCCTATAAGCAAATACTTGAGGCCAACCTTCAATAAAATAAAAAGAACAGAAACTTTTTCAATGTCACAATTGTAACCTATTTTTCCATTTTATTTCTTTTTCTCCTCTTGCCTTCACAACTCATCTTTTCTGTAATTTGTCTCAGAATTACTTCCTACTATTGCTAGCAATATTAAAAATAGCAAAATAATTAATTTCTGGCACATCACACTCTTCCCCTGTAGAGGAGAGAAAAAACACACTTAATATCAATATAAGCTAATTTCAGACTAAATAAAAAGCAGCACATCCCAATATTTTATCCACCTAAAGAAGAGTCTGTCATGACATCAATGCGATCAACCTGGGAATAAAATTTGTAATGGTACAACTTCAGTTGCAGCGTTGATTGGAGAAGATAGATCAAAAACTTGAAGAAAACTTCTATTTAAAGAAAACTGAGTAAGCCACCAATGACCCCTAAAAAATGGAAAAAAATAAAACTGTCTAGATACCAGTGCACTGGCAAATCAAGTAAATGCATTTATTTTTATTATTATTATTATTATTATTGTTATTGTTATTATTATTGTTATTATTATTATTATAAATTTGTTGTACATGGCAGGTGGAAATTGTTAGATCCTTTGGAGAACTCATCTATGGCACAAAAACTGCTGTGATAAGCAGCAGTCCCCAGGTCTCCCTAAACAACAGAGGCCATCCAGAACTTCCACACAGAGCTCTCAGCTCTGTTACACATTTCCTTTGTGACTTCAGAAGCCTTATCAAGACACAGGCTTAAGCATTTGGGCAATTTCCCTAAGCGTCTTTGGGGATCCACAAAATCCTCACCCAGCTGTTTCAGTGGCTCCAGCTCCTAACCTTTATCCAGAGCCATTCAAATGCAGGAGGGTTGCTCCCAAAGAGAGCTGTGATGACCATCTGGACCTGTGCACACTCTTCTGCATCTGGCAAGACATCAATCCATGGTTCATGTCCCTGCTGGTAAAATCCTTCTGTTTTCTCTCAGGCTCCTCATTCCTTAGGTCAATAAAAACCAGAGCTATGAGTCTTGGCCATACACAACACCTGTAATGACCGACAAGGTCAACAAGGCTGCAAGAGAGGGAATGCCTTTATTCTAATATGCCAACACAGGTAGCAAAAAAAGACTGCTGCTTGCAAGTCAAGTTTCAACCAGATTTGACTCCAACACAGTCATCTGTCACAGCCACTTTTCCCATTCATTCTCATGTGAAAAGCTGCTGGTGAGGACAGATTTTCCTGGAAAGCCAAATCACAGAACTTCTGAAGTCAAGCCAATGATACAGCACATACCTCAACTGCACTAGCACTCTTCAATCACACAATGAGGCTTCTAAAAGTTCCACTTGAACAGTTTGCTCTGCCAGTGCACGTCCAACAACTTCCATTCAAATATTTTTTTAAAAAAAGGGGATCATGTGCCCTCAAGTGTCCCTATCCCCTACATTCATGGGGCATGAGTCAGCACTTAAACAGCTTGAAAATGCATTCCTTGAAAACATACACCTTAGTACTAACATGTATTTCTCAAGTTGCAGCTTTTAATTCATGTGCCTACAGTGAGGTTTGTACCTAGTATTTATTTTCTCCCCTGTAATTCAGCGTTAATTCACATACAGAATTGTTCAGGGACATATACTGCAGGCAAAGTCACTACACAGAAACAAAGATCTGTGGAGACTGAATTTATTTTTCGACAAAATTATTTGAAATGCAAGATTAAACATTAACCAAGAACACATAAAGCAAGATACCTTGGTATTGCCTTTTCTCAAAGGATACATCTAGATCTCAGACTAGTAGCATTACCTGAGTGCTCTACAGAGACCTGCACTTCCTACTTTACTTTAAATAACTCCTTGTCTTATTCAAAGCCGCTGAATCAAGGGGAAAATCTTCAGCTTCCTGCCCAGGGAGGTTTTCAATCAAGATCTACTGGAGGAAATTCACTCTGTTCTGCTACTGCAAAGCCTATCTGCTACTCTCCAAGGAACCTGTACAACAAAATTCCCATGAACTGCACATGCCAATGCTCACAGGTACTAAAATTACTTAGCAGTTCTCTGCTGTTAGTAGCTACAGTCTGCTTAAGCCAATCTGTAATTTTATTTTTAAATGGTACTTTAGTAGGTCAAAGTTCTCACCATTCTCACCAATTGTGCATTTCGGTCCCTCAAAGTCCTTATTACCACAACCCTCAGCACACACTTTTATGAGTTAAGTTTCTCATCTTTAAGAAGGCAAGGGAAACTAAATCCTGGGATGATACAAATCGCTTTCTAGCGGAAACGTGGTGTGACTCCTGGTCCTGTCCTGCAGTGCAGTCCATCTGTGGGCTGAGCAGAGGAATGCCTGCCGGTACCAGTAAGAGCGGCACTGCTGTGACTTTCCACCCTCCCTTCCAGTACTGCAGCCACGTGCACTCTGCACAGCACTGCTCCTGATTTCCTCCAGGCTCCATACAAGACCTGGAGCCCAGGGACATGTCCCTGTGCAGTTTTTTTCACATCAGCAGAGCTCAGAAAGTGAAATGGCTCTTTGGCTGAGCCTTGTAGAGTGATGTGACAGCACAAGGTACACTGCACGCCTGGCACAGCACGAGGAGTTTTGGGGTATGAAGATGTCAGCTACAGTAAAATACTGCTCAGGGCAGGGGAAGCCAAGCTTGGCAAGCCCACGTTCCTGCTACCTAAGGCAGACTGTCCCATCAACTGTATCCAGCTGTCTCAAGGGCAGCATAGGGGGAAAGTACCATTCTTGGTGGGAAGTAACATTTAGGAAGGCAAAGGAAGAGAGCCAGACTGAGGGCAGAGCTCCTAGGCAGGCTTTGGTTCTGTATGCCTCTGGTTTAGGTAACCAAACTGCATGAGAGGACAGTCTACAGCATTGCTATTTCTACATGGTATGAGCATTAGGGCTCTGCAGATGGGTATTTTATAACACACGCTCCTGGCCCAACTGGTAGGAGACCAGTTAACAAACACTGAAAGAAAAGAGATGTAAAACACTGAAGATGCTTGAAATCATGCCAGAAGAAAATGTATCTACAAGGCTTGCATTTGGGGGCGGTGAAGGCGCTTGTTTGGATAGATCATCAAAATAAAGAAAATTTTCAAAAATAACAATCCAGAAGTTTTAAACACAAGGTAATTGTGGAAAGCAAAAAAGGTTTTGGGGAGGGCAGTTCTGTGAATCTGGGGGTTTGGAGAATTTGGCTTGTTTGTCTGGTTTTGTTATGGTTTGGTTAGGTTTTTTAAGTATTATTTCTTAGTTGTTGTGAGGTATTTATGAACACAGAACTACAAGACTTTCTATAATACATAAACAACCTAAAAACTACTTACCATTGATTTCTTTTTTTAACTTATCAATAATTAGAAAATCTTGTTTTCTGGATTATGTGTTAAATGATTACACAAGTACTCCTCAAGATATTTCCAATATTTAAATTTAAATAAACTATAATAGAGATTAATTTAAAGGAATACTCAATTTGTTCTCGATTTACAAGCATTTACATTTAGGGGCTAGACATGGATAAAAGAACTGACCAGTCAGAGAAGTTTAGATTTGACTTCAATGCTTAGCTCTGGATTTTGCCCAGCACCAGCAGAAGGCTCCTGCCTGCTCCGATGTGACCCCAGGAATGCTCCTGCCAAGGGAGCAGCACCACGGGCTGCACAGAGCAGTTATTTTTACAGCACAGCCCCAGGACAGTAGAACTGGCACAACAAACAGGCTGCAGCAGACAAATGAGGACAAGCGGTCCAGGCAAGGAAAAAATTTCTTCACTGAGCATTGCACCTGGGTTACATTTCCTCAAGTGGCATCCCCAAACTGCAACGATATTGTCAGCTTAAGGTTTGTGTTGAATTGAAAGGGACAGTCCTGTCATATCTCAGTCCTTGGACAGTCTGTCTTCCCTGCCTATGCCAGCCCTCACATTCACCAGGCCAGGGAGCTTAAGTAGCCAAAATAAGCCAATCTGAAACACAGAATTAAAGCCCCACTCATTTTCAAACCCTCACTCCTATGCCACACAAGTTCTTGTCTTAACACCATAGGAGAAACGGGAATAAACATCCAAGGACACAAACTTTAGTTATCTTCTTCACCACTCTACAGACTTACCAGCACTGCCACCATACTCATTATCTGCATTTGTTTTCATGCTTTCACTACACGCACAAGTGAGAGGGCAAGGTGGGTCTATTTGCTCCCCTCCACAACAGAATAGCTGGTGAAACAAATTCTTCCCTTCAAATCTGGAATATTCAACACTAAACACCAGCTCAGTCAGATGGCAGTTCCTTACAACTCCATCAATAAGTATCACTAACCAGCCCTCTCCACAGCTTACTCATGTAACTGAAATACTAAGAGGTAAAAAACAGGGCCCTAATTTATTTGGGGACTTAAGCATGGGCCTAAGCTTACATCCATTTCTCTGAACACAGAAGATAAGATACAGTAAAAAAACAAAAGGCTTCAAGGTTATTTTATACAGACCACTAATCCCAAGTAAGGTATCATCATTGTCAGATCATCAGCTGATCGGCCAATGACATTCATTTTTTTCTTGTATTCACATTTTCACAATTGACTTCTTCAGGAACTATACATACCCTTTATCATAAGCCCATGTTTCATTAGTATTTAAATAGAAGAGGCTTATGTATGTAAAATTTACACTGCAGCGGCTGACCTCCAACCAAAGAAAGTTTCCTACAGTAAGCTGAACAAAGTTAAACCTTGGAAACTCTCCTCTTCCCTTATAAATGTTAGTTACAGGAATTGAGGTCTACTGAGACAGTAGTAATTATGTAATTCTCCTAATTATGTAATTCTCCTAATCCTGCAGTGTCTTAAAATATCTTGCTATACTATCACATGAAGTGTGGGCACACAATGGGCATCAGATGTTTGTCCTGTGAATAAAATACAAATAGAAAAACATTATTTTATTATCAACTTAATTATTTCATAATGTCTCTTCTCTTGAGACAAGCTGTTATTTATTTTTTTACACTGTAGAAAAATAAATGGATTTGTGATTTGTTTGAATTTTCTTTTTTTTTTAAAGATGTTAAACTCAAAAATGTATGTATTTCCAAATAACTATATTCTCTACTTATATGACATACATGTCTACAGAAGCATGCTTGAGTAATTACAAGGTTCAGGTGAGGACTACTGAAGAAATACACAATAAATTTTGGTCACCTTCTATTTAATTAGCACAGGCTGTCCTGCAGCTTAGGAGATTTTTGCATTTAAACAAAAATAGCATTTGTGATCCTTATCAAATGTAGCCATATGGGAAGGCTGCTTGCAAATTATTTTTTTTTCAAAGGAGCAAGCAAGCTTTGCTGGGTTTAGCTGAATATGCATCCCATCAAAATTCCTTGCATTGCTCTAATACCACATTAAGATTACATTGCACCTCTTATTAAGAATTGTTATCAAGATCATAAATACACAATATGCATATAGAAGAGCACTTCAAACAACAAAAGCTGTTTTATGCATAGACTAGCTACAGGGTTTAATTAGGAAGACAATAGGGTTGGGTTTTTTCAGTCAGATATTTCTCGGACTCAATCTCTTATCTGGTAGACAGTGTAGTAAGTGCTGGTGATTCCTGCAGCTTCAGAGAGGCTTCATATCACAGTGATCTTGGCAGTGGCCAAGGAGCTCCTGACTCCCAGTGGGGAACTCAGAATATTAACGAACATTAATGAATGGAGCAGAAATGGCAATGTCAGAGGGAGAGGTGAGCAGACTGCAAGAGCACGGTCTCACTCTGAGCAGTGTTCAGTCTGCTCGTGAGCAAGCGCAGACCTGTGCACACATGGTGGAGTGTCTGTGGCTGCACAGCTGAGCCTCCCTCCACACTGCAGTAGGTCTGACTGGGTTCCGTGACCTGGGAAACTATGAAGCTTCTTCACTAAAAAACCTAAGCACAGAAGAGAGAAGTAGAAATATAGTCTTTGTTTCTATATTCTTGCCCTATATGATTAGGAAGAAAGTTTAGTCTTCTCTTACCTTGAGCAGTAGTCAGGGGTCACTCTCTGGAGTCACTCTGTGTCACCAGACATGCCACAGGCTCTTCCAGATCATTACAGGGTCAGTATGGTCCACATACTTCTAAGGGGTTGAATCCTACAGCAAAGATTTATTTTAGCTCTGGAAAAATCAATCGGAAAAATCTGACTATTATTATGATTTTCAGTATTCTTGCAGTTTTATATTTTGAAGAGATGTTATAAAGGTTATTCTCCACGAAGTTCAGGAACAAAACAAAACCAGGTCCTTCAAGGTGAGGCCTGCTGCATCAGACAAACCCAAATGCTTCACCACCCACAGAAGATGTACCCATGAGATTTTACAGCCAGTGGACGATTCAGTTCTTTCATTTTAGCTTCTGTGTTAAGATTTCACCTATTTCTCTTGTTTTTTAGATTAACAGAATTGTTAGTCATGCGTGTATTGGACTATATCCTTACCAACAGGACAAAGACCATTTACTTTTATCTACCTCTGTCTCAGACCAAAAAATCAAAACACATTTATCACTGTAGACTACTCATTTAATTTACATTTTAACCACAATCCAAACAAATCTCTATTTATTCTTTTTTTCTTTGGAGCTCAAATGTTGTGATTTAAGTTTTTATACATGTTGAAACACCATAACAATCAATTACTGAAATTTATCATTAATTTATTAGGGATGCTGTCAACAACAAATCCTAAGTAGCAGTAACATCAAGAATAAAATTCCAAGGCCTGTAGATGATATCAAATTTAAGGGAGATAAAATAATGACTGACAACACAAGCAGCATTAAACAACTTCAATCATTTAAGTGATTCCTCCAACAGATGGCAGAAGCATTTCTGAGCACACGTTTACAAAATAATTGGTCTGCAAGCAGGCAAGTAAGACAAAAAAAGTGTACTAAATGGCAGAATTATTCAGCACAGTGATTAGAAAAAGGATTTGAGGACTTTGCTAAGAAATCACTGAAGTTATTGGCACAAAGGAAAGCAGTAATACGAAAGCATTCATTAGTAGTATCAGACACCAGGCAGGTCATCCTACCAGCACACAGAACACAAGGTGCTCTCCAGCTGGCACTTATCATTCTCTGGTCTGCAAGAAACAAAACAGATGTTCTTGTAACTGGAGTTACTTTTCCTACCTACTTTCTTTCCTGAAATAAACAATCTTTTCGACTCCCACCCCAGATCTCACCAGCACATAATTTTTTTGGTGAGCATGTCGCAATGAACCCCTTTTCCTTTGGTCAGTTTGCAGTCACACAAGTGCCAGGGCTACCAGAAAGCAGATGGCTGTTGCAAAGTCAAAAAAAGAGTGATCAGAGCTGAGGAGGAGGGTTAACACTCAACAACTTTGCATCATGCCGTTTCAACGCTGATTTCATTTTCACAGCACTTCTTTACAGGGGACTTCTATTAAAAGCAGTATTTTCATTATATAGCCCAGCACTTTTCTCTCCTGAATGTGATTTAAAGCTACAACACAAAATGAATGTCAATATAGGCACAGCATTACAAAATTACTATTTTAATTACTACCCTGAAAGACTTCTCAGTTCTACCATCAACCAGTCAGCCCAAGTGCCATGGCAGCTGAGTAATGCAGCCAAGGAAAATAAGGCAGGCAGCCAGCACTCATCTTTTCCAGCAGAGAAGAAAACCTCATGTAAATCTGACAGATAAAGGCTGGGAAAGCCAAAAAAAAGCTTTTACAATAATAAATAATATTCCATATTTTTTTGGAAATATTGATCTGGCTTCACCATGATAGCAATTACCTGCTGACACAGGGCACAATTTTTAAAATTTTTCTTACAGACAAGAGGTATTTTAAATTTTATATCCTGAAGACCATGAAGTTATTAATTATATAAAGAAATTTCATTTTGTAAGTACATTCCATACTTCAGCAAAAATAATTTGGATTCTTTAGCAACGTAACATTTCAACACCTACATTTCTGGATACTTTTTGAAAACACTTGTATTATGGGTTTCTTGCAGAACCTTTATAGTATTTATGCATAAATTGGGTCCTGGAAGAATGTACTTGCTTCATGTATATCTGTGCTACAATTTCCATTCAAACATTTGGAAAGCTAAATAGGAAGATAAGCAAATGGCACCTCTTGGGTTTCCAGGTTTGATTCCAACTGTGGCATCCTTCAGGGAGCTCTTAAAAAGTAATGGAAACCTCACAGCAGGCTGCAGCAAAATTTGGCACACACAGCTTAAGGAATAGAAGTCTTCAGGAAAAACATTTGGGTTTTTTTGCCCACACTGTTATGAGATACCTTCAAGTAAAAGATAAACGCTATTGACAAGCAGTGTTTGTTCAAAGCAGTTTTCTTCAAAGCTGGTGTAATCTGTTAGCAACTCTTCTGAACAAGATGGTACATAATTGCAGTTTCAGCCATGTAGTCAAGTACAGCAGTACAAATACCTGTTGCACATGCAGAGGCATAGGCTGGGATCCTCTCTTCCCCCCAACACCTCACCAAATATTTCACCTCAGCTGGAGATGCAGTGTTTACCTCAGGATAGAGGGTCTACCACACTTCTCACTGTATAACACCACACTGTAGTAATAAAGGGCAGTGCAGGAAAGTCATCCTGGTGTCTCTCCCTGAACAGAACGACCTCTGCTATGCACAGAGCATAAATCTACTTCCACACAAGCAACAACAGCAGAGAACAAGCTCAGTATCAAGGTCTCAGAATTAATTCCACAGCCCCGCAAGCCAAACTGGTTTAACAGAACCTAAACCATTATATACAAAAAGGCAAAAGATTTTCCAATGCTATTGAATTAGGGAAAAGAAGAAAGTCCATCAAAAGTAAGCTTGCAGTCAGGATCCATATCCCACACTCCATGAGCCATAAATCAACCATTATCTGTTTATGACTTCACTTTTAAATGGTGCCTTCAATACATATTTGAACATCTGATTTTTCAAGTAAGGAGGTATCTAGAGACATCTCCTACTTATTTTGGAATACACATTAGATCTAAGTACAAGAAAATAAAAGCAAAGATATATTTTTCTTAGCTTTTTCAAAAGAGTTTGAGGAAGTAAAAAATCAGTTGTTAAAGACACAGAGATCAGATTTCTCTGATTACAAAGTCAATCAAGCCTGATTTATACACAGAAAAATATTAATTTCCTTTATTTTCTGCAGTTGAGTGTGAAAATAACACTGTGGATAATAAATGCATGATAAGACTTTACATGAATATCACAGAGAAATGCACATGATGTGACTAACATTCATTTTAAGACGCCAACAGGACTGAGTAACTGTAACCACTTGAATGACATCATCAGTAGGTCAGATCAACAACAGAATCCTGTGGCTACCTCAAGTACCCAACATATATACACACAGTTCCTAGATAACTATAAATAACTATAAGTTTGTAAGCACTATTTTCACTAATTACCATAGCCTTACCAAAACAGCAGGTGGGAAAAAGACAAAAAATAATCAGCCAGTTGAAGGCATAAAACTAGAGTAAACATTGGCCACCTTTCTTTCAGTCCCTGCTTAGTATAAAAATAATCCTAGAATGTTTTAATTTAAGAATTGCAATAAGAAATGAAAAAAAAAAACAAAACAAAAAAAAAAACAACCAAGAAAAACCAGCAAACATTAAAGAACTCATTTGAAAGGCAGCAGTACAATAATGTTCTAAGTTCTACTCTCTCATGTATAATGTTTTTAAAGAAAAAAAGAAAAATAATTGCAAAACTGAAGGAAAAGAAGCTGATGCCTTTTCCCTTGTCCTAGAATTATAAGCCAGACATGGTCAAGGGATAAAATCGTTTTTACCTCAGTACTTAATAAGGATCCTTATACCCGCTATACCACATATACAATTGTATAGATCTTGCAAAATAGCATATCTGATAAAGATTCCTCAATGGGAATCTTAAATGCATGGCATGACATCTGCCTGCTCTAAACTGTTACTCCCAGTTGGGGCTAAATCCTGGTTTACAAAATTTGTTCTGGAGAGAACCTTGGTTTCTCAAGATAGTGTAAAGCTTTCTGGCCTCCAAATGTGAGGCCTTTAGAATGTCTGGTCTTCTTGCCTAGTAGCATACCAGGGCTATGGTAAAATATCAGGCTTAAAGAATTACATGTATACTAAGAATACTGAGAATATGTGCTACGATGGTCCGAGGCTCACCCTGCACCCTGGTAACTCTGTAGCAGGGCAAGCCTGGGACCAGAGCATGAACAGGATAAAAGATACAAAGAGGCTCTTTTCTCCCAGGGGGTTCCGTGGTTTATTTCTTCATGGCTTCCAGGGGGCAAAGAGGAAGTTTCCCAAGGACAGGGGTCTTTTCTAGGTCAGTAAGGGGAGGGGGAATTGGCATCCTGCCAATAGGGTGAAGCAGAGGGGTGGGGTCAGTCCACAGGTATTAGAGGGATTACAGGAGTCAAGGGACATACCATCTCAATACATCTTGGGTAGTGAGTTACAAAAAATATGTTAAAGGGTATATAAAAGGAAAAGGCAAAAAAATCATCATGGCATCATTGCCACTGCTTAAAATATCATAATTTAAAGTAACTTTATTAAAATCAGCAAAGTACTGAGACTTTCCAATTACAGAAGTGGAATAGAAAGAAGGATTTGAAGGTAATAAAAAATGAAGTTACAGCATCCTCATTCACTTTGCACAAAGCTTGACTCATTCTGAAGGACCAGTTACTGGGTCATGCAACAGTCCCATTTGAAGCCCTACACACAACGCATTGTAAATACTGTATTAGACTTGAGAAAATTAAAATTCTGCAAAATGGAAGGACTGTTACATCCAGATTACTCTATGCTACAGCATATTACATCCTTCTCAGTGTGACTAAAGAGCAAAATTTCCTTTTTTTTTAAAGTGGTACAAGTTCTGTGAGAAGCCACTTTATTCCTTACCAGAGCTGCAGGTACTATATAAGCAACTAAAGGTTAACCATAGACTCCTTTTATGACTTTTAAATACTGAAGGCAGAATATAAAGTGATCCAGAGTACTGTTAATTTAGCAACTATTGTTTGGCCCACAGGAGGGAAATTAAATATTTCTCATTTCAATTAAAGAAACAGTCAATGATGTGGCAAAGTGGGTAGGTCCTTGCTTGGTTTCAGTTTGGTTTGAATGTAAGTGATCTTTAAAGCACCTGTACTCGTGGACTCTCCAGAGTCCTTTGTAGTTTTTTCATGCAAGTTTCACCTTCGACAGCCCATCCTTTCATTAATGGCAACTCTGCATAATGAAACTGTTTTTCTTCGATTAAAAATTTCAATGAGCATTTAAAAGAAAGATGACTTTATTTACAGAACCGAAGTTTCAAGAGACAATCTCTATTACACAAAATTACGGTAACTTGGTTGTAATGTAGGATGTGACCAAAAGTATGTCTTCTATCACCATCTGTTGAAACCAGGTGGGGCAGTGTTCTTTATCTTTTCTACAACCCATCCTACCTCCAGGGAGATATCTTCTGTTAATGGGCCATTGAGTCCCACTGCATGACTGATAAAATTACATCCCATTGGGAGATGCTCCAGCCAGGGGGAGGAGCAAAGCATTTCCTATCTAGATAAAATCTGAGATTTGGAACATCAAGCAGCCTTCTTCTACTAAATTCCAGAGGAAAACCAGAGCTTTCCTGATCATCACTGGACCTTTGGAGAAAAATGTGCACCCTTCTACAGGGCCACTGCTTCTACAGAACCACAGGTGTCACTCCAGGAGGGTGCAGCCACCATTTAATCAGACAGCTGCCAACACCCTGATGGACAGGGTGTCAGGTTATATTCTGACTCTGTCAGTATTTTGGGGTTTTTGTTTTGGTTTTGTTTTTTTAATTACTGTATTTTTATTTTATTTTTTCCTAGTAAAGAAAATTCCCGTATCTTTGCCTGAGAACTCCTTACTTTCAAAATTATAGTAATTTGGAGGGAAGGGGTTTACATTGTCCATTTAAAGATAAGCTCCTGCCTTTCTTAACAAACACCTGTCTTTCAAACCAAGACATAACTAATGCTTATTTCTAAGTATTATTATTTATAACATAAGTCAACTAACACATTTTTTAACAACTATATTGCAATTTAAGTATTCAATAACTTCGTGGTTAAGAGTGAAGCACTGAAAGATCAAAGTGAATGCTGGAATCTAATGTATTTTTATTAAATTGCAGCCCACAACCTTAGTAATTTCTAATTAATATAATTTTCATCAACTCTGCTGTAAAATTCAGTGATCAGAAGAATTTTTGTATGTGTTCCACCTCCCAAGGTACACGTGCCTGTTGCTCACTTTGCTGAAGCAGCAGCCTAATTAGAAGCTTCTGGATTTGGATGTACTGAGGCCCTTTTCAAAGTTGGGCAGTTACTCCTCAATAATTAAGAGACAGGAATTGATCTCTCTCTATTCCACTTCTTATCTGAAGAAACTTGCTGATGTGGTTACTCTGCCTTTGCTTCCTATCATTGATTAACTTTTGAAGTCCAAAATTTTAAGACTACCCATCATGAAATCTGAGGAAGTTTGTCTTAGACTTTTTCTCCTGTTAACTTTTCCGATATGTTTCTTTTCTCCCAGAAAAGGAATCCTGTAATTTCCAGCTCTCCCTTTAAATGCACTGGAACATGACAAAAGTAGTCTACAGGGACTCATCCCTAACAACTTACTATGTCAGAGTGCTTTGAAGTAGGATGGCAAGTTATTTCCAAAATTTAATTTCCTCCATTTTACAGCAAATTGTCCTGTAACTGCCAGGACAGCTGTCAGTTCTTCATAGGAAATGTTACAGGACAAAATGTTTGACCTTCACTTATAACACTTCATTATATTATTGTATTTAGCATTTATAACTTACTTTACAGAGAAATAAGAGCCAGATCTGGGACCTAAAACTACACAGTGCTGATATCCAACAAGGATAATATTACCTAATCTCCTGGATGCTTCTGTTTCCAATTGATTTTTGTGTGTGGTCAACACTTGTTACTTTGGGAGTGTGGGGTTCAAGACATTGATACTTGTCAAATATCAGCTTAACTGATCAATTTGAATAACAATGAGGAAGAAGATGCCTTAGAGGGGACATACATCAATAATCTATGTGCATGTGGCCACAAAGCCTTCTAGAAAAAATACAGTCAGAGAACACAACCAGAGCTGTTTGCTTCTCAGGGAGTTCCATTTAGAACTAAAAGCTCAGTGTTAAACTCCCTAATGTCAGAACACTTCTAGGCTCCTCCATTTAATCAGCTTCCTGAAGAAGAAATAGAGCCTTAGAAAATGTTACCACTTGTCATTGTTTTCCCCTTCCTGTGTGCTCCCTCTTCATGAGAAAACTTTGATTAATCTTTCAGTGCTACTTCCACTTTGCCACCAAAAGTAATCTGTGTGCCTTTTCTCTGGCAACACAACTTGCAACCAAAGGTCCAACCAAACTGAAAATTCTACAAGGGAGATTTGGCATCAGTTCTAATTTAGGTATATTAAATAGTGAAAATACACGGAAATAATCAGTGCATACCTGCACTACTCCACTAATAAACAGTTGATATGGTTAAGTGTATCAATCAATATATAGAAGAAAGTTAAGCTGCCACCAAAAAAAAAAAAATCAGTTTTTCTTCAAAATTATAACATGAAAACCAATTACAAACCTAAGAAAAGAACTGGTTTTCACCAATTTGCTCTGTCTGGAAAAACTCCTGAATTTCTCTGATTTACACTGTCAAAGCACCATAGGCAATTCATTATAATAAAGACCTTGAGAAAAGTGAGTGTATTTTGCCTGGATAATTTAAATAGCAAAAGTCAGTATTTCAAAGTTACTAAATCTGATTTTGAGTTAACATTTGACGTTTGGAATATATTTTAGCCATGAATAAACTGTGAACTTCTGATGGGTAAAGCCATAAAATATTCCTTCCTCCCCAAAACATAAACTTTCGAATTTTTAATAGGAAAAGTCAACCTGATTTGAACAACAAAAAAAATATTGCATGCACTCTACTACTCTTCCTTGTGGACTGTCTTTGACCTCAGATTACCCATAATCATCTTCAGAGAATAAATATAATTGGATGTTCTCCTGCCTCACAGACCTAGAATACATGAGGCAAAACCGTGCATAAAAGCTGTAGGGCTTTGTTTAAGAGATGACACCAGCTCATCTCAAGGGCATTGTACCTAGCTGTAAAAACAAGTTTAAATAATACTTTCACAGAAGAACTCAGAAACTTAGTTATAAAACATTCACTAGTGTGTTTGCTGGTAGTATTATTATAAGAGGTTAAATACTGTCAACATGCAGAAATGAATGGAGTATTTTCATATCATTTAGTGAAAGAAGACAAATAATCCATCATACCACACAGCAAACACTGCATTTTAAAAATATGTTCAACAAAATATTTAATTACAGAACAAATTACCAATGCTTGAATTACTTGTTTAGTTTGTGACCTTTCAAGCATCACTTGTTCATTACCATACTACCCTCCAAACTGAGACTAAGCAAATACCAACTGCTCCAAAACTTTTCAAACATTACATGTTTTATTAAACATTCCAGTGTTAGGGAATTGCCAAAGCTAAACAGTTTTATTTGGAGAGCAGATTATAGCATTAAAATTGATACAAAATTCAAAGCTGGGGAAGTTAGATGTATGAGTAGTCTAGCAAACTTGCTAATGAAATTCCTATACATTCAGTCATAGGAATTCTGTGCCCTACACAGGGCCTGAATGCCAAATTATTTACTTTCATTTTCCATCTGTCATGGTTTGACACTGGCCCAATGCCAGGCACCCAGAGAAGTCACTCATTCACTCACCCTGCCACAGCTGGGCAGAGGAGAGAAAAAAAATTAATTAAGGATTCATGAGTTAAGGACCAGGCACTCCAAAGGCAAAACAGGCTCGACTTCAAAGTACAAAGTGAATTTATTACTAATAGAGTCAGAGGAGGATAATGAGAAGTAAAATAAGCCCTCAAAACCACCTTTTCCCCCCCAGCCCCTCCCTCCTTCCCACCGACAGCACAGGGGACAGGGTGTGGGGGTTTTGGTCAGTTCAACACCCAAGGTTTTCTTCTGTGGCTCAGGAAGAGGGGTCCTTCCCCTGCTATGCCGTGGGGTCCCTCCCTTGCCAGAACTGCTGCAACGTGAGTCCCTCCTGAAACTGCTGCAACATGAGTTCCTCACAAAACTGCTGTGGCATGGGTCACTCTTCCATGGGGTCCAGTCCTCCAAGGACAGGCTGCTCCAGCCTGGGAACCAGGGCCTCCTCTTTCCATTGAGTCTCCCACTGGGTCACCCCCTCCTCCAGGCATTCACCTGCTCTGGAACGTGCAGCTCCCCCAGGGGCTGCAGGTGGATCTCTGCATCCCCCATGGATCACCAAGGGTTGTGGGTGGATCTCTGCATCATCTGTTGATCCCCATGGGCTGCAGGGGCACAGCTGCTTCACCATGGTCTTCACCACAGCCTGCAGAAGAATCTCAGCTCTGGTCCCTGGAGCATCTGCTCCCCCTCCTTCTCCACTGACCTTGGTGTCTCTGTGTTGTTTCCCTCACATGTTCTCACCTTCCTGTTTTCTCTACCCAGAATTAGCACTGCCTGCACTTTATTTTGCTTTTCTTCTCAAATATGTTATCACACAGGCGTTTTCAACCTCTCTCATTGGCCCAGCTTTGGCCAGCAGCACATCCATCTTCAGAGCCATCAGGGATTGGCTCTGCTGGACATGGTGGAAGGTTCCAGCAGCTTCTCACAGAAGCCACCTCTGTGGCCCTCACTACCCAAAACTAGGCCATGCAACACCAACACATCTTCTGACACTGTTCTGATGTTTCTTTGTCTTTTCACACTTTTTCAGGCTATCACCATACTTGATTGGATTCCAGAGAAAGTTGCTGAAAATATGGACAGAACTTTATGAACATTCAGTATACAATTTTACTCAAAACAGCCTTCCTTATTTAGATTCTCAAATGAATCATTAGTGCCTCTGTTTAATTTAGCCAATCCTGAAACCAACAAAAGGCTCAATTCAGCTCTTAAAAAGCTACTGACCACAATATTGGCACTAATTTAAACTAAGAAACAGAACCCAGATTGGGATCAGACTGTAGCAGAGGACAGTCTTTAAAATAATACAGCTCTTGCCCACAACTAGGTATCATTTTTATTATTCTGTCTTTCATTTCTTTCTCCTGGTAACAAATCTCTGTAAGGAAACATGGCTGCACTTCATTTTGTATTTAATAATTAGACAGCCTGGTTCTCTTTATTCTAAGCATAAAGCAGGTGATTGATTTGCTTCTACACACTCTGTTACTCAACAGCCACACCTATGTTGAGATCCTCTAATATGCTCACAAATTAATCATTACTCACACACCTTCCTTCAAGAACAAAAAGGTAACTGCCAGCACAGAAGGGTTAGATCCACACTGAACAAGCCACAAAGCATACTTCTTAGTAATTGCAAATCCCCCTATAGCAGTTGAGGATCAAATAAAATTTAACAGTTTTATTTATAAAGTTTGTACCGTGGGTTTTATATGCTATTCTCCAGTCATGAATCTGCTGAAAAATATTACTTAAGCTCAAATACAAGCTTCAAATCATACAGCCATAAAAACAGGCAGTATTTGTAATACAAGATAAAACCAAATTGCCTTTAAATATCCCACAGTATTTTCCACAGAAATGAAACTGTTAGCTCTAATGTACTGGCTAAGATCCAGTCTGGGTAATTATGTTCTCTTACCTGAATTTCCCTTACAGTTATTCAATTTCACCACCTGTCCTAAAACACTGTGAACATTTAACTGAATTCTGTTCCTGGCGCTTTATATCAGAAAACTGATATAAAGCTTTCTGTTTCAGCCAAGTTTCACAGGAAGAAAAAAACATTCTCTATATAAACATACACACATACATATATATATACATATGCGTGTATATGTACATATATAAATGTGCATGTCTTGCTGACCTCAGAGGAGTCATCTACAATTTTTCTCAGATTCCATAAGCTTCCTTAAAATGTGACTCTCCCAAAAGAAAGAGAAAAGGCTTCATGTCAGATCCATCAGCCAGATTGTCTTAGAGGCAGGAAATTATGGTATCAATCCCAGGCCTCCGAGGCCATCAGATATGATCTAGTGTCCAGCAGTCTGTTTTGGAAAAAGGAGTCTGAAATTGGGACATTCCCAGTTTTTGCAACAAGTGGAAAACTTGAGATTGTGGAAACAACTTCAATAAAGTTGAAATGTCATTGTAGGCATATTGTATTCACTAACCTCACTGAAAATCTGGGAAATGTTTTCTATTCAAAATGACTCTGTTTACAGCATGGCTGGGGCTTTTGGGACTGCCAGGGAGGTTGTCTTCTGTGCTTTCTGGACACCAAGGTATTTGGAAGCAGTTGAGTTTCCTCCCCTCATCCCCGCGCTCCCTGCCATGTGTACACACACTCAAAAAGACACCGATTCAATCCTGCTGATCAGACAGCCCAGTTTTTTCCAAAATCTCATTACTAATCAACACAATCAGGATGTGGTCTCATTAGGCTGCTGCATTTCAGCCCAAAGCTGTCTGCTGATTAATTGTGTATGTCAAACAAGGTGACGTTTCTAAGGAAACACTGTAATTTCTATTAAATCAATCTATGCAATTAAAAAATAGTCATGCTTCTGAGAAGACAAAACCATCAAGTTCATTCATTCTCAAGTACAGATTGTAATGTTTCTGTATCCTATTTTAATAAGGAAACTATAAGGAAAAAGTGGTGTAAGGAGATGGTTCAATTTTGCTACTACACTAGGGTTGTCATCCAAATTGCTCATTAAAAAATACTGCCACATCCCTCGCAAGTATCCTTACTGCCTACAGGTATTCCAGGCTTTTGAGATGGCCTTGCCTCTCTAGAACACAGGTAGAAGCACCCAAGAGCCAAGATGAATATTACAACCTACATCTAGGGAACAAGATCTGGGAGGATTACTCTGGCCATACATAGCTGGAAAGTTATTAAATTTGTACCGAAAATACAGACGAATTTGTAGAGAAAAATCAAACTAGAAATCTGATGGTGGAGAGTTGATAACAGGTTCAGGTCTAAACAGATGTCAGTGGCTAGAAACTTATTTATAGATCAAAATCAGTACTGAAGTATACTGCTTCCCATCTGAAGTTACATGCATACTTCTATTTCAAATTTTACATTTTAAAAGTACAAAATAGTAACAACTAAAACTATTCAACATTCATAAGAACATAAGAGAAGTTATAATTTTCCTTCTCTGCAAGAAAATCGTGACTCTATGATTCCTCATATATACCATAACAATAAATAAGTTGTAAAAAAGTTTTACTCTGTAAAGTTACTGTTAAACAATCTGATATTCATTATGTACACAAGCACTTCTTTAAACCTAAACAGTACGTAGTCCATCAATATGCATATATGACACATGCACATTTTACTCGGTTAACTTTCAAGGCATTCCCTAAAATTTCATGAAGACCTGAATTAAACTTTCATAAAGCCAAACTTACTTTAGCAGTGCTCAAAAAAAACCCTCTAGACTTTTACAATCTGTAAGACAGAAACATTTGACAATAAATGGAACCATTACAGAAAGATTGAAATAACAGTGAGGATGTTGGAGGTTGGTGGGGGGTTTTACTCTCCGTCTTTTGTGGAGAATTTTTCCCATAATCATGTTAAGGAAGTTTGCCAGGCGACTCCCTCAGCTTTTAATTGCTCAAGACAAAAGGGATGGGTGGAGGCTGTCTCACTGGCTGAATCGCTGGCGGGGTTTTGGGGGGTCTGGGTGGTTGGTTATCTTTTTTTCCTAGCTTGGGACACGCTTGCCGGTCCAAACACTGAGGAGAGAGGTTTTTTCTCTGCGGTCAGACCTGCCCTGCAGCCTGGCCCTGCTACAGCCTCCTGCTTCTGAGGACAGCGCTGAGAACTGGGACCCAAACAGTGAGCAGAGAGTTCTTCCCTCACCCTTCTCCCACCCGGGACACGGCCCTGCGGCCTCCACCTCCGCCTCCTGCTGCTGTGAGGGGCCCGCCCCGCTCTCCGCCGGGACCGTGCCGAGAAAAAGAGTGTCCGGGACTGAACAAGGGACTGGGACCGAGTTTTGTTCTGTTTTGTCACTGATTTTTCATAGCTGATGTTGTTTTTGTTTGTCTTGTAGATACATCAGTAAAGAACTGTTATTCCTAAACCAATACCTTTGCCTTAAAACCCCCCTTAATTTCCAAATTATAGTAAACTGGGAGGGAGGGGATTTTCACTCCATTTTCACTCTGCCTTTTTTCTGGCAGTACCTTTCCCCTAAACGAGGACAGAAGAAAACAAATAATATGGCCTGATCAGCTTCAAAGTTCATAACTGTAAATCCACTTAATTAGATATAGAACTACACTACTCATTGTGCTATTTAGTCACTGATACATCTCTGACTTGCTCAGCTCATAATGATGTCAGATTTCTGTTCATAATGAGGTGCAGTTTTTCCCAAAAATTGGAACTCTTCAATCATAGTACCTGAAGAGAAGAAAACTTAATAGAGACAGCTTTAAAACAATCAGTGCAAAGACAATTTGTTACAAATTATTCTGCTTTGAACCTCAGTAATTTGCAAACTTTGCAAACATTTGTTTATGGTTGGTAGGTCCTGATGGAGTCATGAAAAAGTACAAAACCTACAAGAAATCAAAAAAAGGACAAGTAGTGAGGAACAGGCTGACCTAGAACTAAATGATGAATTGGCCTCTGAAGCATTTTAAGAGCCAAATATAGTAACACTTTTAGGTTTCATTTCCCCCACCCCTCAAGGCCTGTAATATTTCCTCATTAAGTGGTGCAGCTGAGGAACACTCAGGTCTCTTACTCCCAGACAGAACTATATGTGACATAAGGAATCAATATGTGCACCAGAACCACTCTTTCTCCGAAGTACTCACACCAGAAAGAAATGGTCTCAGCCAATATATTGCAATTCATACATAAATTTTCTAAATGAAGAAACTGTAACTTCAATCCACAAAAATCACTGCAGAATACTAAGTTCATTGTAATTATATGCAGAGCTTCATTTCCCTCCTTTTCTTTAAGAAAATTTCCTACCTTGAAACCATTAAACTTTAACAGCCTGTTTTGACAAGGGCAGAAAGCAGAAGGGAATAGATCACTTGTCTGCAACAACATAAAACAGTGTCCTAGTGATCTATAAAGGCCAATTGTCTGAAACATGTCTCATAATACATGCAAGTCACTTTCCATCTTGAGACTGGCAAATGTCTCTTCCCTCTTTTGACATCCATACAGCAGGTGTTTTAGTGGATATTTTTTTCTCCCTATTTTTTTTTTTGTGGATTTTTTCCTCCTTTTTTAAAATTTTTTAAACCTCCAGTATAAAGCAGGAATTGTATTTCAGCTGTGTTTGCATCATTAGCTTTCTGGCAATCACATAAGCCTAAATTATCCAGGCAAGCAGTTTCATTTATCAAGACCTCTTGCTGGAAAAGAGCAGCAATCAAATCAGTCAGCCCAAATTATCCTTGACATTAAAAAAGGGCTCTAGGATCATTCTAAGAAATTACTTTCTCCTATTACGGAGCTGATTATGTTGTAGATGCCTCCGCCGCATCACAGCACAAAATGTTGTTTAAAATAAAAATGTTTATAAGAGCATGTAATTTTCATTGCTACTGTTTGTTACATTCAATGTTTTATTAAGGCATGCTAAATATACATTGTATGTGTAAGGGTACACGTGCATCAAGTGTATAAAAGTAGTAACGGCTACAACAGCTTGTGCTTCCTTCAGCCAAGCAGCCCTGTGGAGACAGGAAAGCAGCAGCCAGGTCCCAGGGTGAGGGGCTCTCCTAGGGTGAAGCCAAGGAAGCTCTACAGATTACTGCTCTGCGTCACTGCAGGACTGAGGTCTTATCCTCTCAGAGGCCACATGAACTCGTTTGAGTCTTCAGCTGTTCCCAACAGTGGTGATTTCTCACTCATGTCTAGTGCCTCGTGCTCAACTTCTGAGATCTTTATCAGGCCAAATCTAACTGAGAACATATTAGTTTGAAAGCACAGAGAGCTCAAATGGGCAAGGAAGATATTGGGAGTTCTCATGCTTGCCATCAATCAAGGGTGGAGGAAGAAAAAAAGAAGGCATTTTCACAGTCTCACTAATCAGCAAAGTTCTATATGAAAGTAAAAGAAAAGGCTCCAGCTCTTATATTTTGTAATCTAGGGCTCAAAGGACACTGCTGTTTCTGAGATGCTGAGGTAACAGGTTCTGTATTCAAAGCTCACTGATATGGCATACAAAACCAAAACAAAAAAAATTAAAAAAAATTGTTAAAGTGCTTCACAATTATTTCAACCATAGAAAAAAAAATGCACAAAAAGCTAGAGCTGCCAAATGGATAAGGAAAAAACTAGAAGAGATGAAAATGTATGCAAGCTTCAAAAAGAATATTAAAAAATCCTACTGGGAGCAAAAAAGTATTTAAAACTAGAAAAATAGCTTCTACTGAAAGCAATCCATAAAACACAGGATGTGGGAATTCCACCCCCCCGGTAAATACAATGAGCCAAAACAGCAGCTTTGTGGTTAAAGAGAAAGACATTTCTGGTTCAGGGCCCAGCTATGCCAGAGGCACAGTACCTTACCTAAATTATATGCTTATAAAACGAACACATTTTTACCAGATACATACATTTGGACTTAATAACAAATATAGTGAACAGCTTAAAATGCACCATAATCAAGTGAGAATTCCTAACTGATGGTTTTAAACTCAAGATTGCACTATGGTTGGTTAAGTCACAATATTGAAGGCTGACATTGATTTTAGACTCCCTACCCTGCATTTGCCAGACAAGTTTCCTGCACACCCAATGGTATGAAATTAGTTATTATATAGTCTTCTCTCCAGTTGCATGCTATTACATACATTTTCCTGCATAAAGACTTAGGCATATTGTGCCCAGGTTTTCAGATGTTGTTTGCAGTTTCTTTTCCCAAAAAGTGTCCTACTTCTAGACAGGCAAACTAAATTCCAGACAAATATGGTTCACACAGAGTTAGAATTAGAAAATCATGTGTAGATTGATTTGACAGATTATACTGGTTTCTGGCTCCCTCAGTACCTCTCAAACCAACCTCTATAAATCAGTGTCTTGTAAATCTTGCCCTGGCACAGCTCACTAGTACAGTATGCTCTATAGCCACTCAAATCACCATAAGGTGACAGCAAAATCACTGATTCACTGGGAAATACATTTTACAAATAAAGTGATCAACAACCTAGGTCCCCAGAACTGAGTTTAGGTTAAAAAGCAGATCATGAGACCAGACTTAATTTACCTTATCTGGCTCAGCAGCAGCATTTTCATCCTTTCACCCACTGAGCTGGGTTCTCATGGGTGCAAAGCACATTAGATACCAGAAATGGCAACCATCTCTCACCATGCTGTTCCTTTAATTTGGAAATGACACTGAGGGAAAGATACAGGCTTTAAAGTTTTAGATCTCGCCAGCTATGTCCAAGACACAGAGGCATCACACATGTCAGAAAACCAGAGTTTTTCAGTGATTGTCATTATGCTGTCTGGAAAAGCAGACATACAAGAAAACCTCTCCTATAGATACCACAGTAGGTTCATTTTTAGGGACACTGTAGCATTTACATATTTTTTATACATATTACATATTGTATAAACAGGTTCATTTATTTCAGCTCCCTTCTGAACCAACACAGTGGGTAAAAGCTGATCTAAGTGACCCACAAATCTTATTTTTCACCTTGGAAGCCTTTGGTCATTGTTCAAATAACTTTTTTTAGTATACATGAGTCTCCAAAGAAAATTCACAATGTATGACAGTCTAAAAAATCCCCATCAAGTCAAGAAGGCAACATTACTGGGTCATTTTGTCTGTCTTGTAAGCTGTTTTTCACTGTTATGTTCCCACAAATCCCAAACTCACTAGCAATAAAGAAAACAATACACTGAAGAAGAGAAAAAAAAGTTGGTGTCAAGACTATAATTCTTTGCATGATCATCTGTCTTGAGGGAAAGATTTAGTCAGCTAATTATTTTCTCCCTCCTCCCTCCCCCTCACAGTCAAACCTGGTGAGATTCTTAAACATATTTTGCAAAGAATCACTTGGTTCTTTCATCTCTCCAGAAAGAACATGTTGCAAATGAACGTTTCTCCTGCTTACTCCTTCCTTTGCCAAGGGCATCTAATTGTGTCTTTAAAGTGAGAATATGACTCACACATCTAATGGAACTCAGATATATTACAAGTACGGATATACCTGAATCTAAAAACACTTTCTTATTTTTTTACAGCAAGATTTGTAACTGGGTTTCCCCAAAATTTAGATTAAATCTGGGTTTTTTATGTTTTCCCTGTAGCTTAATAAACATTTAATTTTGGCACTGAGAAGTCTTTAGCAGGACAGAGGAAGGACATCATTAAAGAGTAACCTTAGAATCATTCTTGCAAGATGCAGGAAATCTTTTTCTAAACTCACACAGAAAGCAGGGAAAATTAATCTAAATATTAAACCCTTATATAAT
Source organism: Catharus ustulatus (assembly GCF_009819885.2). NCBI lineage: Eukaryota > Metazoa > Chordata > Aves > Passeriformes > Turdidae > Catharus > Catharus ustulatus. Next base: position 6,442,203 of record NC_046235.1, on the reverse strand, counting down.
CTATTCTAGAAAATAAAAATACTGTTATTTGGAAAGAGCTTTTGACATTTTAAGTTGGTTTTTATTCCTACCAAGCTTCAGAGAAAACTGAGTTTTATTAGGAAGTTTCAATTGAGCAAAGGTTCTTAATGACAAGTTTCAAATTTTATAGTCACTCCTACAAATAAATTAAAGAAAATATTTCAAAGCAATGCTATCATTCAGTTTTATATTTTAAAGGAAAGATGTTAAAAATAAAAAAGCAACAAAGAGACATCGCTTCTAAATCCTACTGAGACAACTGAGGAGGCTGCGTGTTTGCCTAAGAAACTTAACAGGGACACTCAGTTCCACCCTCCTGCTCAAACAGGACAACACAGATCAGAAACGACTGAAGCACAGTCATCACAGAGCCAAATATAAGAGCTTTCTTTAATTTCAGGTGATTTAACGAAGGCTAATCCTTTGCTCCCTATCTCTTCTCTTCTGCCTTCAGCAGAAGCATATCACTAACAAAAACCCACCACCACAAATTTCAGAACTTGTATGACAAAACTGCATGGAAAAAAAATTAGGGACAAACTTAATAAAAATGCAAATCTTCCCTTTTGGAAGAATTTTCATACAAATATTAAAGATGATCACATGTACAAGACAACATTTTATAAACTGAAATTGACTGAATACGGTTGTAACTTTCACTAATATGTAATTACAATAAAAGTAAAATAAAATATTTTAAATTACCGGAAAAATTCCCAGCAGTTTCCAAAAGCCATGGAAGAACATACTGCAAACAAAGAACCTGAGAGGGATTTTCCTGAAATCCTATTTCAGAACATATTCTCTATCTGTGAGCAAAGACTGAAAGACACAAAGTCACCTCCATATATGTACCTTTATTGCTGCATTGAGTGAAGAAATCAGCTTTAGTATTTGATTCTTATCCTTTGCATGGTTAGTTTAGCTGAACTTGCCTGTCTCAAGTGTGTATTTTACTGCAGAGAATCTTGGTTTAATTAGTCTCAGGTCACGAAATGTGCTACTTCAAAACCCATCTGAAGAGCAGGCTCTCATGGCAAAGCAAAGTAGTTGAACATAAGATTCCTTTTAAAGAAAACATGACTTTACATGTCTAAATATACTATAAGTTTTGTCTTTGACAGGCAGAACACAACACAAAACCCTCAAGAAATTATTCACTGAACAGAGCAACAGCCAACTGCTCAAAATTTCAGTCAAAGCTCAAAGTAAACTTAGATGTTTTATAATCATTATCATCTTCTCTCAAGATAATCTACATGACAGTTTTTATATGGTGAGGCAGTTAAAGTCAGCTTCTCTTGCTTGTTTCTTCTCATTAGGAGTTACTTTTAGATATATCAAAATGAAAATAACTCTAAAATTATGCTATTTCCCTCTGAGTACTTTTACTCAACAAGTCGTAATAGATTAGGCTGTACTGCAAATCAGTTACAAGTTCATTCAGGTTTTAAAAAAGCCTAACACAGATTTTGTTTCTAACCAAAACTCCAAAATCCCAGTGGTTTCGGTTCTTGCAAAGCAAAGAAACACTCAAATATTGCTGGAAAATACAAACTGAAAATCAAGAAACACTATTTTACTGGCAGGTATTGCTCCCAAGTTATTCACCACAGTGTTTTTATATTGGCACTAGCACCCTCTCTGATCTCACCACCAACCCAAAATCCTGTGTAAGGAGAGCCCTTTCAGCCACTGCACACAACAGTCCTGCACTGCAGACGCAGGGGTTGCATTTGTATTGCAGAGAGGACCTGGAATAGGTCTCCTAGCTTCCAGCTTCCCAGCTGCCATGGAACACAGCAGGAAAGAGCTAGACACCTGAGCAGTGGCCTGAGAATGTTCCAAGGACAGTGCCAAGAAAGAGAGGAACAGCTAAAAACCAAGAAAGCAGGGAGCCAAGGGCTCCTCCTGCACTGAGGAAGGTCCTTTCTGTGCTGCAACTTCTAATTTCCAATCTCCTATTTATCTCCTGTTCTATTTACCATCCTCTATGTTTGGCTAAATTGAAAGGATGCAAAAACATCATGAACCCAGGAGGGCTTCAGCATTTTCCTGTGAATGGGTAGGGACAAATGCAAAAAAAAAATAAAAATGGAGGCACACAGAGTTTCGAAGAAGTCACTATCAAAGCCTGGAAAAACATTATCAGGGCAGATGAGAGAGATGGATCTTTGCGCTAATTTCATAACAGTAGCAAGTTTTTCATATGTATCAGGTGAAAGTACAGAATAGGACAAAGCAGAAGTAGAAAGACAAAACCAGAGAAGGATCAGGTCAAATGACACCCTCACTATTAAAACTGGTGCATTACATTCCTACCAATTTGCAGATTCTAATTCAGGTATTTTCTTTGCAGTGGAAAATGGGGATCTTTTTTTCATGTTACCTGATTATAAGATGCAGAAATGAGTAATTATTTTTAGAGTGATTTTTGGATGCAAATATTCCTAGGAAATAGCTGTAGGAGAACAATTTTGCTATTTGAGGGGGTTATTTGAACTGTACTGACATTCTGAATAACTAGTCCTCTGCATATGAAAAAACTATGATGATAATAAAGGCATTTTGTTTCAATTCTAAACATTGTTTGAACTTGCTGTTTATTCACCACAAAGTAAAACTTAGAAGAAAGACATTTCAACAAAACCTGAATTATTCAAGAAACAGCAAACAACAACTACATTTGCTGTCAGAAATGTTTTGGTTGAAAATATTATATAACTATGGCACCCAGAATTCCTACACACCTTAAACAAGACTTCAATGAATTCTCCTAATAGAAAAACTAGATTACAGAAGTGGTAAGAAAGCATTTGAATGGACAGAGATGAAATCCTTGAATTAGTAATTATTGTGACAAAAATGTGTCAGCAATTCTATCTCCCCTGTAGATGATAAAACCAAGGCTTTCAGCAGGTCAGCTCCAGCTCCTTGAGTTTTTTCCTTCAATTCTCCTCTGATGAAGACATGCATTGCATGGTGAAGCAAAATTACTTGTTAGCTTGCTTTAAAGGACAGGTTGATATGAAATCATCAGAAGGAACATTGCAATTTGCATTTCAGTGGCTTGGAAGCCCTTTCTCATTTATTATAATAATTTCATGTAAGTTCATATTTTATTTTCTAGAGTACCTAGCTCCCTCCTTGGAATCAAATAGTCTTAAATTGTCTTCTTTATTTTCTCTACTCTAGTTGTACTTATGACATGGGCTCAGATTTTGATAACAAGTTATACAAATTTGCACTTGGCTCTCCTTTTGCAACTAATGTATCTTGGATACTTTTAGTGAAGCTAATAATGTAATTTCTGAAACAGAAAAAAATCAAGAAGTTATATAAAAATAGAATTCAAAGCTTATGCCAGGTGTCTACAAAGGCAGTCAGAAAAGTTGCAACTCCTTACCCTGGCATTGCAAGCCTTTGAACTTGCAGCCTTTCAGAGATCAGCTTATGTGCTTATGGCTCAATTCAGCTGGGCAATGAATAAAAAGAAAATGCATTGGAGCAGATAAGAGCCCAAGCAGCTATTGAGTGAAAGTGTCCTAGAAAAGGGAAAGCAAGGAGTAAAGCCCCTTACTTCTGAAAAAATCAAATAGAGAGAAATACATTTCTCCTTCTCTTTTATCTTTTAAGACTACAATGTGCCAAGTCCTACTTCAGATTCTTAACATATTTAACTGTTGGGAGAGCTAAGAGAATAAGAGAATAGTGATTTGGAATAATTTCACTGATGCAAAGAAACCCCTGAACCAAGCATGTTTTCCCTTCATGCCATGAATTCCCTAAAGTTACTACTCATTATCAACATCTTCTGAAAACAGAAGTTCTCTTCCTGAAGATGTTTATCACCGATTACTGCCTGAAACTACTGCCAAAAGCAGGTAATTTCACGGAGCTCTTGGGACAGATGACATCTCTCTAGAGAACATGGCCAAGGTCTCCATCAGCTCATTATCAAAGAAAGGACCTCGATTTTGACTGATCAGGGCAGGGAGAGGCCACATGGATGGACACAAAACTGAAAATCCAAACAATCCATTATGCTGATTAATTTGCATTTTATTTGCAGAATACAAACTTCAGCCTTTCCTCATTTCAAGCATGTTCTCCTTCTCACTTTGTAGGGTTTAACTTAATTAATTAGCTCCAACTAGGAGAAAGAGCTATGCAAAATACTTGAAAAGAGGGCTAAGGACAAAAAAGCTGGATACACAGTTTTCAGAACTTCAAAGAAACAATGTTTTCTTGCAGAGGCACAGAAGGGATTGCCTAAGGTAAAATAACTTGTGCAACAGAGACTCATCCTAAGTATTTAGAAAAGGGCTGACTTGCAAAATACCAAAAAAAAAAAAAAATCTTTATTTTAGTCTAAAAATTAATTATGGCCAATAAGAGAAGCAAAAAGACTAACATGTTGAACTTTAAATGTGAAAATCCTTTAAGGTAAGGCTCTTACAAAAAATCAGTAACCTAAAGAAAAACATGACAAAAGCCAGCTTTCTTTTCTGTGATCAGCATTAAAGTGAAAAGATTTAAGAAATATCTCCATCTCTCCACTTTATATGGGACATGTACAACAGCACTACAAGATTTTAAATGCCTTTTCACTGAATCCTCAAGCTGACGGCAACACAAATAATGGCATATAATAGCCTATCATTATTTTATAGCACTTTCAAGTCAGTAAAAAGTGTGTGTTGAATAAGATCCCAGCTCTTAGAAATTTGCTGTGCACTGAAATTTTCCAGTTTCCTTCTCAAATATTCTTAATAAACCTGAGACAAGAGAGAAAACCAAAACCTTTCCAAGTTATATCTGAGCATTTTCTGAACAAAGGAATAACAGCCTGTACTTAACACTCACCAATTCTCTCAATGTTAATAAAATGCAAATTATTTACTCACCTTTTTGTAAAGCAGTGAATAAAACTATCATGAGTGTTAATGAAGCATCTTTAAAAAGCATCACCTGTCCCTAGGAAGCTGTAAACTGCTATTTACCAGATGGCTCATCTCTTATCAGGTACTAAAATAACAGAAAGACCCTTCTGTGTCTTCTAGGTATCAACTAAAGTCTAAAATATTACTATTCATTTCTTATTGCACTCTCTGAAACTCTTAAGAAGTGATGGAAAATACAATTCTTCAAAGCGGTGAACAAAAAGGCCCCACACAAACCCAGTAATAAAAACTATTTAATACCACAGTAGCATACAAAATATGACAAGATTACCAGAAGAACTGGCTTTAAGCAAATTCAGTCTGGAACTTAAACCAAGTCCAAGCTACAAGTAGAATGAGATTACAGAAATATCTCCCATGAACAACAGTGGCCAAAGAAACCTAAAGTAAAAAAGTAAACTATCGTTTTGCAGCTGTATTTCTTACAACTTGAAATTAGTTGATTGTTCATTTTGGTTACGTGCATACTGTAAAACTGTATATAATACTGAGAAGAGTCCATTATTATTTTTATTAAACTCAAACTGTCAAAAAACCTTAAATATTTCTTCCAGTAAGATAGGACAGTACATTAAAGTAAATCCAATTAGAGTACCTTGAAGCAAGTGTGAATTTTTTACCAAGTTACTTAATAATTAATCTTAAATATCCCAGCAGGGGAAAAACATTTTTTATTTCCTGACATTTTTTCCACTTTTCTGAAACTTCAGCATCACAATTTTGTGTCAAACAATAAAACCTTCTAAACCTTTAATGCAGGTCTGCAGGCACATTCTTGCACCCAACATAACTTCAGTACTCTGCATATTAATGGCAGTAACTGCTTTTCTGTGTATGTCTACAAAAGCCCATAAAAGATTGCCTTTTCCACCTCATTGCAAGTTCTAGCCTGAGAAGATGAGATGATATAATCCTCTTTCTCCCACACAACCTCTTTTTTTTTTCACTTAGTATTTTTTCTTGTCTTTTCCTCAGTGAGGTATCTGAGAGACCAAAAGAGAATTCTTCCCCTACATAAACTAACTTCAATTTCAACTTTCACTCCAATATCAAGGCTGAATTTAATTTTTGCCTCAATGTAGGCAATACTAATCTACTGTTTCAGCTTTCCTTCAAGTTTTTCACTTTAAAGTCTTGAACTATAGACAGAAACACAGTGAAATTCCCAGAGACTTCAGCATATGAGAAGACAAAATTGATACTGAAAGTTCATATTTGCGTTGGTTTTGCACATATGACATTTAGTGAGGAAGTAAGAAGAAACCCACAGAAATAATGTATTTTTTAAAGGAGTTCTGAGAGCTTCCTCTTTGTCTGACAAAAACCAATCAGTGTTTGGACTTTAGAATTGATAACCTGTTAAACCACTGAGAAAGCTGAACACACATTTTAAAACTGAACAAACTCCAGGAAGTTCTCTCCTTCTTCTGCTTGAACACAGGTAACAGGCCAGTCAGGCAGGAGGCTGCTGCAGGGCTGGGCAAATTCAAGGTGAGCTGCTGCTCTTGTTATAGATAATAAATGAATTAAGCCAAATTAAAATAGTAAAATTTAAGCCACAAATGAAAAGGACAACACTGAGCCCGGGTTCGGAGTTGGGTGAACATGCCCCGATGACCTGGCCTCTGTCGCACCAGATACCGCTGTGTTCGCAAATGCCGTCCTGGGAAGTCTGTTTTTTAATACAGTTTTTCTGGCCTGGGGTGAGAGCCCCTTTTGTTTCTGCTGTGGACTCTCATATTCAGATAACTTCTTTTCTTGGTGCTGCCCAGCACAAAGGTTCTTCCTGCGCATTGATGAATCCTGATTAGGATTGGGTCTGCTCCATATTGAGGTGTAATTTTCCTTGGGAGGGTTGATTTTCACTTATGGTAACCGAGGTTTTAGAATGTTCAGTAATTTCATGATTATAAGCCACACCTGATTGTAAGCCGCACCTCTGGGTGTCAGCAACGTTTAGGTCTTTGTCCATATATAAGCCGCACTGGATTATAAGCCGCACTTTGTTCGCAGTGAGGATCCACAGGCAACTTTCACAAAGTTGCCAATTAGTAACAGAATCGCGGGATCACAGGGTTTACTGGCTCGGCTTGGAGCCGTGCAGGCTCAGCTCGGCGCTGCCCCTTGTGGCTCGGTGCTGCCGTGGGGCCACCACCCCCTCGCAGCTCGGCTCGGGGCTGCTGTGGCCATGACTCACACTTCCAGGTTGGCTCAGGGTGGCCATGGCCCGGGGCTGCTGCAGCTCCCACGGTGCAGCCACAGCTTGCAGCTGCCATGGCATGGCTGCAGCTCACAGCTCACACTTCCGCGTTGGCTCGGGATGGCCGAGGCTCGCGGCTCGGGGCTGCCTGTGGCCGCCTGCCTCCGCCCCCCTGCGTGGCTCCTGCCGGCAGGGGCTGCCCTGCTCCCACCCGCTCCTGCCCCCTGTCGCGGCTCACACTTCCGGGTTGGCAAATTTCTGAATGTTGTTCATATATTGGCCGCTCCAGTGTATAAGCCATACTTCCGGGTTGGGACCAGAATTTTAGTCAAAAGGGTGCAGCTTATAACTGTGAAATTACTGTAATTCTTCCCGGGGGAGATGATTGGATTTATGGGAACTGGCATTGATATGTGGTTCTCCCAGGGACTTCTTAGCTCGTCCTGATGGGTGGTACTTGTCATGTCCTTATCACTGATATTTTTCCTGACCAGTCCTTATGCGGTTTCAGGTTTGCCAAGCTAGGTCTGTTAACATGTTAATCAAGGCTTTTGTCCACGGCTCCAGGGTGCTGGAGTCTGCTGAAGCAACCTTTTTCCTGGCTGTGGCTAAAAGTTTCCTTATTTCTTTATTTTATACAATCATTTTATATAACATAAACACAAATTACAATATAACATATATCACAATCTGAACCATTTGATACTGAAACATGTTCATATTGCAAAGCCAAGGTGAATTACTGGTCTGAGCCACCTACGCAAAGCTCAAAGAGTGCTGTGCTTCAGCTGAACAACTGACTCTCCTTGCAGACCTGACCAGAGCAGATTAATTTCCAAAAATGAGTCCATGTCTGGTGCCCAAAGCCCATCTGGAGAGTGCAGTGTATGCAGCAAGCCCAGTTCACCCTGCAGACCCAGCACAGCACCCCACCACTCCATCATTTGTGAAATACGGCAGCTCATTCTTGTGCAATTTAGCATCAAGCCAGTCCATAACAAAAATGCTTTTCTTCATCTGCTTCTTTTTCTGCCAAGAAAACCAGTTGTATTCCTAAAACAAAATATCCAATTTCCACAAAGGCAAATAATTTGATAACAGAAATCATCTGATTTTCCTGTCCAAGCAGTCAGACAGCTCTTGCACAGCTTTAGCAGTTTCACAAGTATGAAGAAAGGAAGGGAATGGATTATTTTTTAACTTAAGGACAAATCTAATAATAAACCTAAGGCACATAAGCCCAGCTTTATTCTTTGGACTTCAAGAGATCAGATAGCCAGTCCTAGAAACAGAGACCGGAGAATTTGGTTCCAAAAATCACTTAAGCAGTCATCTAGAAAAAATGAAGAGCTCTCAAAGCTGTGCTTCCAGCCTTTGGGAAAAAGTAGTAGGGATTACTTAGAAGATGATCGAGCTGACAGGACATTTGCATACTTCGACTGTGCAGTTTGCCATCAAGACGGTTTTGCAAATAGAAGAAATGTAAAGTTTTTACACATTAAGCTTCTAGTTCTTTCTCACGATCTTGCAAATAACTGTTTTTGTCACAAGCTTTCAAAACCTACCAAAAAATGAATTGCGAGCTCATATCACCTATTTAGAAGGTAACATACTCTTACTGCTCACATTTGTTACATTTTCACTGTATCTCAACAAGAAGAGCAAAATTTTCTTATTCCTTCTCTTAGCAATGTACCAGGAAGCTGAGTCACAGTATTATGATGTGAACTAGTTCCTTCCTCAGGAGAAACTCTGAAACACCACTCCCCCTTTTGGTTCTGCATGCAGACAGCAGTGGTAATTGCTTATTAAATAATTCTAATTAAAACCAAGCAGGTTCATCCTAGATTCCCTCAAGTTAGCTCTGATTAGTGGTTTTACACAGACTGTACATCTTTGCTGAAATGATCAAAAGAGAAAATCCCTTTAGGCTGTTACAAAGTACATTCTCCACTCAGAGGCACAAAAGCCACTTACATTTCACTTCAATCCTACCTCTAATGTCCAAGTTCTGCTGTGTCATTTCCTCTGGCTCTTGCAATGTTGTATTTTAGTTATCTGTCGCTGCCAACACCTACAAGTATGAAACAAGAACTAAAACAAAAATACTCTCATACTGCAATGCTTTAATATGGGAAGAAACCTGTACAATATGCATGCTATCAAAGCCTGGCACACTTCTTAGAGCCATTCAGGTCTTCCTTTAAAAAGCTGAATTTTCTCTCAAAACTGAAGAGGATTTCTCCTTACTCAGTATTTACACAGACTAACACATTCTAGATACAAGCAAACAAACAACTTTTCAACTCTAACTACTGGGTAAATACACACCATTTTGTCAAGCCCTCTTATAACAAGTAGGGGTTTTTTAAGATAAACACAGCATTTCACAACTTTTTTCTCTCAGACTAATCCACCACATCTATCCCTTTCAAGGATTCTGCTACAGAAGCAGATTTCTCATTGTACCTTGTAAGACATATTGCACCTACTCAAATGCTTTCCTTCATTTGGCAAATTGCTAGAATTCCAGGGGCAAAAAGTAGATCAGTCACAAAAAATGCAATATCTGGTCTTAACACAAGGCACTAAGGCACCCTATCACATGCTAAAAATACAAGATTTCAATATAATTATTGCACATTTTCTCCAGTGGAAATATACTTTGTGTGTCATTAGTTACAACTCACAGAGTTAGACTGAAAATTCTGAACACCAGTGCAGAGACCTGCCTCTGTCAGTGAGGCAAACCAGTATCAATTACACATTAAAAGTGATCTTCCAGGAACACCAGCAAGGAAGTGATTTTCATATAAAACATCATGCCTAACTCAAGCACACAGTTTAGAAAAACAGAACATTAGAGAAAATAAAAAGCAACCACCTGCTACATTTGGTCGCAGTTTTGGAGACAGGCACACGACTGAACATGCTGAAGCTCATGTGAAAACAGCCCCTGTTTATTGATGAATGCCCCCTTTTACAGGGGGTTCAATTCCCACACTTGAACACCCGATTAGTCGAGGTCTCAACACCGCCCAGCTCACTGGCCAATTAGATGTCTGCATTCAGTATTGAATGGGATTGGCTGGGGTACCCAGCTTGAATTTGAATCCAACCTATCATTGCCTCACCTGGGGACTTGTTTACTTCTACTCTTTAATGAACTAGCCTAGGCAAATTGGGGTTCTGTAACCAAATTTATCTGTGCAGCTTCAGACCAGCTGTAGCTGTCACAACCATCCATCTATCTGATTAGACCACAAGAGTCTTTATAGTTTATCAAAGGTATTTTTCTAATTCAGTTTGCAAATCTTACTCGTAACTGCAAAATACAAAAATCAGTGTGCTAGACAGTGAACACAGCCTGACTGAGATGGCAGCCAGGGCAGCTTCTTCCTTGTTCTTGGACCATCTTCCAGTCTTTGAGAAAAAACACATGCGTCATGTAGATGCAATGCACACAGAATGACTTGTCTGAGTGAAAGCAAGGAGGAGAAGAAAGATACACATCAAAAAGATACAAAGGCAGAATGGTGTATAAAACACCCTTCATTGCTCACCTGCTCTTATAATGCAATGCAACAGAATCTGGATGAAGCCCAAAGAGGAACTGCTCTTACACAGGTATTATTTCCCTCTAAATCAGTAGTTTCTGCAGGATATTAATGAAAGAGGAATCATTCAAATGCAAATCATCAGACTGATGTATTAAATCTTTGCTAATAATTTTTAAATTTACATTAAAACAGTTAAGAAAGCAGAAGCTTCTGAATTTTCTGTATTGTCCTTCAACAGTCATGGCAAAGATAAATTTAGGGAATATGGAACGGCAAACTAGAAGAAAGTACAATTTCCTCCAGAACAAGAATGCAAGCAAAGCTGATACTCAGCCATACCAGCTTACATCTCTTCTCCATCCCTGCCACGGAGTATTTAACTTTGCAGGCAAGCACAAGGCAGAATCAGTTTTAAAACAAAAAAAAACCCCTATAAACATTTTTTTGCTCAACTTTCTCCTCAAATGGCTTCATAGTAGTAAATCACTTCGTACAACTCTTTAATACCTGCCATAAAATAAATGCTAAAATATACTTGGATCACAAAAAACTCCGGCACATACAACATTGCATTTTACAGTGAAGAGCTCTCCTTCCTAAGACTGGGATCTCTCGTCACCATGTTAAGAGCTGGGGCTGGTTATACAAGAAACCTCAGTCACACCTAAAAAAGAACATGAGAACATTCCCCCCAAGACCAGACATAAAGATTAAGTATGTCTGAACTGACAGGAACATACTAATTTATGCCACATATATTGATCCATTTTTCATTATTCCAAAATGCAGCTAGTAGAACATAGACACTGGATACACCTCTTACAAACAAAGCCATATTGTAGTCTACGTATTTTTTAAAAAAGAGCTTAAGACAGATGCCAAGACAAAAATAAAGCATTAATCTCATTAGGTATGTTCTTCTAGCAGTTAATATATTAACAAACTCCTGTCATCAAGTCAAATGTTGAAAAGACTGATCGGAATAAAATGTGAGGCTTTTAAATAGCAAAAATAAACTATTTCACTTATGTTCCATGTGTTGATTCAGTTGCAAAAAGCAGAAGTATTACATGACTCATGTATGTACATCTGAAGCTATTTGATTTGAATACTGAAACTTAACAGTGCTAAAAATCTGAAACGTTGTGGTGAATGACTTTTTTGAAGCTCAAAGTAGCTGCTTTTCATTGTTAATTCCTTACATTATTTAGAACACTCTCTCCACATATTAGAAAGCAGCACTTGTTATATAATCAGAGTTTATATTGATTACAATGTCTACATTACTATTTTTATAATATATGTGACAACATATATTCTAAGTATTTCTACTTTAGAGATTCTATAAATAGTCTATACATATCCTTTCCTTGAAATGACCAAATCAGTATCCTGTTGTCATCACAGCAAGTTGGTTTTTAAAGCCCAGACCAGAGAGGTGGCTGTGACTGAGTCCAGATAGGTAAATTACCTCATCCACCCATCTGCTTCTGCCATGGGACAGAAGGGAAAAGCCTGAAAAGCCTCTGTTCCACCCACATCTCCTGCATCTCAGTCTGATACTTTACATGTCTACAGACTAAAGGGTAAAAAAAAAGCATGATCTCAGCTATGTTCCTTCACTTCCAGTTCTTGGACTGCAGCTGGTCTAAAAGCTGCAACCTGAAACTCAACCAGCCTGTAAGTAGGCAGGTACCTGGGTGAGTGATGATAGGATGGATTTGAACAAATCCCAGCCAATACATTGAACCCTAAGCGCAGATGTATCATTGGCCAAGGAAATGAGTGACTGGGACCTTAACTAATCATGTGTATGCCCAGGAAATTCAGACCCCCTATTTAAGGAGGATGCAGAACAATAAAGAGAGTTTTTTATCACATGGATCACAGAGGGTGGTGTCATCTGTCTCCAACCACGACCTCAGTCAACGTTATACAGCCCCTTATGATTCAAAGCATGTAAACAAGAACACATGTATGGTTTTCAAGACAATATGCAATTAACCTGTGAAACAACACCGTAGAGTAATAGGCAGCATCCTGCTATTGATGGTTGACTCAGGCATTCTGGAAGGCCAGAGGAACAGGTAGGCTTAAATAACATTTAATAACATTTACAAACTGCCACAAATCAATACATTTGGCCAAAGTAGTAAAAATGCAAAGGCATTCAAAACTTGCATAGGACTGAAGTAGCAGGTATACATTTGACACGGACTCGGTTCTGGCAGGAGTTCTCTCCACAGAAAGGAATCTATTTTGTGATCCCAACCTTGCTGTATCAAGCATACCTTGCTGTATCAAGCATACCCAAACATCAAAATACATGGTGATTCCTGTAAATAATTTCAGCAATAATTTTCCTGGAAATGCTTCAACTAATGCCTTTGCCCAAGAATCATCACTAACATCAGACTCATGGAATAAAAATTCTGTCTTAATACTTTGAGCCAGTTAGCCTATTTTGAAAGTTTTTATTCATAGTCTCTCAAGTCACTAAAATTCAAAATTGATAAGGAGTTTCTCTAAGGAAATCTGATGTCCCTGCTGAGTGCAATGAGAACTCTTAAACAAGAGGGGATCTCACAGCTCCCCTAGAAGCAGCAACACAAGTGAGAGCTGTAACACATTTGCACTAAGTCTGGCTCAACACTGTGCATTGGCTCTCTTTATGTGCCTCGCATTGGAAACATCAAGTCAAAGTCTCCCAGATACAGAACTTAATTTTCAGAACCATGATCAACTTTTTCTGATGACTTGTCACATCATAATTTTCTGATATGAAAGAAAGCCATGAACATGTTCAACTCAGCACAAAGTTTCAATACAAGCTTAAGTTTCACATGGTTTTTTACCTACTTACAAGTGAACAGATATTCTTTCAGTGGCCTTTTCAGACAGCTGTTCTCTCCCCACCTTTCCCCTAAAAATGCATTACCTGTGTGTCATAAAGCTAAATGTGTGAAAAAGCAAAACAACTGTGTGTTGAATTAGACACAGGAACAATTCAGTCTTGGCTTCCACTTCTTCTTGCTGCCTACATTAATAGTCATTGTCCCTCTTGCCTGATGAAAAGCATTTAGCCAATCCATCAGAAAGTTTTTTCTCTGCCTCCAGAACATAATCATGCCATCTTTTCCTTTAGCAATTAGAAAATATTGTCACTAGTGAGATATTTTTATTAAGTAAAATTAATAATGAAATAATCAATAAAAATATTTTAAAAGAGGATGTAAGTTTTAAACATTTATATCATTTCTTCAAGTTTCAACAGTGATCTTTTTGTAATGTGGAATAAAACCAGAGCAAGTTTATCTTAAGTGGAGTAAAAAAAGTTAAACAATCTTCATGCACAGCACATCATGAACTAACTGACATCAAGTAAAGAAGGGGAAAAAAGGGAGAAGCATAAAAGCTCACAATGGAAAATGGTTTGCTGTAAGAATGCACAATATGCTTGCTAGAGATGCAAGAGACGAGGCTGCCAGAAAATCCACTTGAAGAAAAAAACTTAATGAGGACCTGCAAATAAATCAGCCAGTAGTGCCACAGGTTCAGTCTCTCCAACTACTTTGATATATTCATCTTGATGGAGTAATCAGCTGGATGAATAAGAAACAAAATCTTCATTGGAAATCAGCTTCCTTTTTCTTGGCAAAGGGACAGGAAAGAAAAAGGGAACCTATGTTTTCTAGAGAGAAGACTACACAGAGGCAAAATGACCAACATTCAAGCCTCAACACCAGGTTAGTTCTCAATGCAGAACACACTTTAAAAAAAAAATATTTACTTCCATATTGTTTTCAATTTGCTTTGTTCCTGAGCTCACCTGCTTTCCATGTATAGAGAAGATTCTAATAATACTTACTAACTATTTGTATTAAGAAACAATATCCATGCTTATACTATACAAGAGTTAACAAATTCCAATAAACCCACTATGAACTCTTCATTTAACTAATCCATCCCAAAAAACTCCTAACCAACACATCTTAAACATTGTTCTGCATTAAATAACCATTGCCCAAGTCGTCCATCTCCTAAGACTATACAACTATTAAATTTTTCCTCCACTTGCAAAAAGGACTTGCACATTTTATTGGCTAAAACTTTACTATAATACTCAGATCTGATTTTCAGATAAAGTCTAGTTCATAGAAATTAGAAATACATGCATGTATGCACTAAAAAAAAAAATGTAAAATTCTGTCTCCATTCCCCTTGTTTTCCTTTCAGTGTTTGGGATCTCCTGCCTCCCTGGGGACCATACAGCAAGAAAAGTACAGTAATTTCACGACTATAACGAGCACCCTTTTGATTAAAATTTTGGTCGGAATCCAGAAGCGCACCTTATACTCCGGAGTGCCTTATATATGGACAAAGTTTGGAAATTTGCCAACCCGGAAGTGCGAGCTGCAAGCTGAACTGTGTGGGGCCATGGGGCTCAACGGGGCTTGGCACCTGTCCTGGTTTGGAGGACAGGTGTCTGCTAAGAAAAGCAGAAACCTCTCTTTGAAATGGAGAATGGAAACCCCCTCCCTCCAAATTATTATAATTTTGAAATTAAGGGGCTCTCAGGCAAAGACATGGGAATTAGGAATAACAGTTCTTTACTAGGGAAATTAAAATAGAAATACAGTACTACAAAGAAATAAACCCCAAACACTGACAAAGTGTCTTGGGTTTCAATACAGGATGTGATAAAAGTATCTATTCTATCGCTATCTGTTATGAGCAGGTGGGGCAGTGATCTTTATCTCTGTGGGAGATATTCTGCTAATGGGACATCCATTGAAACCTGTAGGGCATTGTTCTTTATCTTTGCACCCCCCATCCTTCCTCCAGGGAGTTATCTTCTGCCAATGGCCTATTGAGTCTCACTGTGTGACTGATAAAATTACTTTATCCCATTGCGAGTTGCTCCAGCCAGGGGGGAGAGCCAAGCCTTTCTTACCTAGATAAAAACTGAAATTCTAGGACACCGAGTAGCCCTTTCTTTACTGGACTCTAGAAAAAAAACGAGATTTCTCCACATCACTACTAGACCTCTGGAAGGAAACTGCACCTTCTACAAGACCACTGCTTCAATTGAATCACATCTGTCACTGCATGAAGACTGCAGCCACTATTTAATCAAACTACTACCAACACCCTCCCATGGAGATAGAATAGATACTTTGATCACATCCTGTATTGTAACCCAAGACAGCAGGGCTGGTGTGATTGTTACTAATTAATTACTTTGTTGCATATGGATCCACACTAAAAAAAAAAAAAAAAATAAAGTGCCTTATAGTCCGGTGCATCTTATATATGGACAAAGTTTGGAAATTTGCCTACTCCCCGAGGTGCGCCTTATAATCCGGTGCGCCTTATAGCCATGAAATTACTGTATATCCCAAACAGCCTATAGCCTCAATTTCAGAAAGAGAGGTGTTGGAGAGTGATTTAATTACTGTGAAGATGCTTGGTCCCACTAGGGTGACCCAGAGTACAAGGAGTTTGCACTGTCAACACAGATAAGAAATTTCATCAGCTCTCAATCAGTTAAGATTTCACCTTTGACTTAAATTTCCTTCTAGTCTATTATCACAACCAAGCATTTTATTCTGCAGGGGGGCCAAACCACTCATGCAAATTTAATTTATGGAAATTTAAACTGTGTCAGAAAGTTAATAATGTAGGAATAATGCATCTGTCTCTCACTGAGTTTAATCAGTGCCCATTAACATGCCTGTTATTTTGCCTTTTTGTTATTCATGCATTCTAATCTGAAACCACATTTACACTGAGTGGAAACAAACTTACCCAGCTCATCAGAGCTCAAAGTAAAAACCTAACTTGTCCAAAATTGATTTTATTGAAGTAATTGTATTTTTCTTAATAGAAATAAATTACAAAAGTTCCTACATAGATGTAACAATTACAAATATTTGCAAGTGCACTTTGATTCCATCTGCCAAAAAAAATCACTCAATTTGTTATTTCAGCAAACACAGGTTTTGAAATACAGTGCATTGCAAAAATAAAAATATTAACATTAACAATTGCTAACAAAGGAGAAGAAAATCTCAACAAACGTATTTTAACAGTGGAAAGGGAAACAGCATTTCAGTGCACAACTGAAATGTACAACAGTTGTATTTTCAAAGAGTTTCTTCTAAGCCACGATGCCAGAAGCAGTGGATTAACCTACTTACTGCGGGCAAAAGTCTAGAGTCTATTGCTGAGTGCAGCTGTCAGAACCACCTGCATATCTTTGGCTCCAGTCAAGTCTCAGAAGTAAGCCAAAGGGTGATTTCAGGATGCTGCGGTGTCCATTTTAATTTATTTGCAAAAAACAAAGAGAAAATATGACCAGTAAAAACTGGGAAGGTTGGAAGTTGCTAATCATGTCTGCCTAGAGGCTTTAATTAGACCAAGCTGGTAAAATTTGTGCTTGTCATATTTTTCCAGCATATGCAATGATGTCAGTTTGACCTTTGTTTTCACATTTGCCTAAAATGGCCTTTCCCACCTGAATTTGAGCACATTTAGGTTAGTCAGGGAACAAGCTGCTACTGCCAAGAATCAAAGGCAAGCAAAGCCAATTGTGCGGGGAAAATCAAAGTCTCACAGGTAAAGGAAAAAATAAGCTAGGGACTTTGAGCTACCAGCAAGCTACCTTCAAACAGTTCAAATAAGTACTGCAAAGTTCAGGTGCTTATCCAGACTCTTCCAGATAGCCCTCAAACAGTAATTAGGCTGACTTTTCCTGAAGGTGATCTATTCAAACTAACCATTCTCTGCCTCAGTGTTCCCTAAATATGAGAGAAACTCCACCGGGTTTAGCTATAGGCTATACAGACACTATCCAGAATACACAAGAAACAAAAGTTTCCTTTACAGCACTTGTGCATTCATTCAAAAGACCCCCAAAGACTATTCTGTTTCCACTGTTTTGCCCACCCACAACTCAACATACTAGCCACCAGGCTGAATGGACATATTCCACAAAACCTTCCTCAGCAGACAGGATCTGTTCCTAGGAAAATGCCTTTGTGTATTCTGAGCATACACTGAGAAAAATTCATTTTTTTCTTTTCTGAATCAAGACTTCATGAAACCTGAGCAAAACAAAGTTTGTAAGGCTCATATAGTCTGAGTAATAACAGAACATTCTGATAAGAAGAGCTCCAATATTCAAAGCTCAAAAGCTAGAACAAATAAGTTGGCTTAAAGTTTCCCAGATAAAGTGAAAATGCTGGGAAAAATATCCAGGGTGACAACTAAGTTTATAACTACACAGAAGTATTAGAATGGCTCAGAAAGTAACGTTAGAAATACTTCCATTAGTTGTTTTTTAAATGAAGATAGTTTTAATGGCTAAGTCTCAGCTATTTAAAAATCATTCTGAGCCCTCTCCCTGTTTCTTGCCTTGTGAAGTTGTATGTATGGCAAGACACAGCTCAAGGTTCTTGGACAGTAGCTATAAATGAGTCTGCATCTATGCTTCAACAGTTCTGCCATGACAGCCCCCCACCCAGATGAGATGGCTGGTGAGAAGCCACTTTCCCTCTGTGCAGCCCTGCTCTGTGTGACAGAGCCCTGAACAGAGGTTTGTGATCAACCTTGTGCTGCAGACACTGTGCCAGTTTTAGGTACCAGCTGAGAGCTAAGAACCAGCACAACAGCTGCTCCTAGTACATATCAAAGTGAGTCATCCTTTTAAAAAACTGTTTAGGAATTTCCCACTAAGAAAATGAAGATTTATCTGCTCAGACAAGAAAAAGAGCATTCACAATACAGTCTGCCAGTCTTCAGTTTGTGAGCAAGCTTTCAACAGGCAACAGCACTGAAAACCCATGCCTGTTTCTGTAAGGACAATCTGATTTTAATATTACACACCGTTACAGCTCAGCAACCATATGTCATTATCTGTATCTTCATGGGAGAACCACAAAGGGACCATGGAGAGAACTGATCCCAGCTCTGGACCCAGACACTCTGGACGTACAGCCCTGCAGTCCCACAGAACCTGGCCCAAGCACTCAGATGGCAGCAAAAGCAACATACTGAGCCAAGGTCAAAGTGACTGCTCTGCCCAACCCAGGATCCTCCTCCCAACAACCTGAGGACTTCAGAGTCTCAGATTCTAAGTATTGCCTCTGTTACCCTGGCTCTGGAGTAGCAGATTCAGCACTAAAGAAGCCCCTAAATGGACACCAAACCCAAATCCACATCAAGAAAATTTGGATATGGCTCTACCCCAACCCATGAAGACACCATGATGCAGTATTCCACTGTTGCCGTGAAGAAAGTTCAACATTTAAGCCAGATCAGAAACAAGTTATTCAGCTTTTGCTCATTATTGTTGATCATCCCTATTGCATTTTGGGCTATGCCAGAGGCTAAAAGAATACAGCAAAAAAGTTCCTTTGTGCAATGGAGAATAAAAAGGCCCGTTATTTAAAGAAACACCACACTTATATAGAACAGTTCGTGGAGTGAGACAAGACACAATGTGATTGGTGCAAGGAAGGTAACACCTCTTGAAAACATGCTTTTATGAAAATAACTCTCACATCTCCAGCAGATGTTTCATCATTGGTATTGTTTCTTGTCCTTAAGCAGCCTGAGAACAAGGCTGCTTTCTTGGCTCCCAGTAGTATCCTAACAACACATCCCTAACATTTTAAAACAACAGGATTATGGGCAATAAAGTTTAAGACATAACTCCTACTCAGGATTCACACTTTGTGTCCCACAGGGCAATACTTCAGTATTTTTAATGCTGATTCACCTTGCTTCTGAGGCATTTGTCTTCATTTATTCTAATGGGATGGAGAAGCTCTTTATCTGATGCATCTGACTTTTACAGATAAATTTGAAGTGCAAACACAATTTATAATTCAAAAGATGTTAGGAGTTTTCTTATTTGTACCATGAGCACAAAATCCTACCTGGGATTTGTGTTAGTATGCACACATGAAATCGGCTGGTTTATGGTTTTTAAAATTATTTTAAAACTAAACTTTTTTCAAACATAAAAAATAACAAACAAGCAACTGAAAATAATAATTAAAAATATTTAATTTTGTATTTTGCTTACTTGTAAAATGGTAGTTAATTTAGGCACAGAAAAATACTATGTTATTAAAACTACTGAGTGCTGTCTTGGGTGAAATAACTCATCTATTAGCCTGGGATCAATGCAAATTAATCCACTCAGCACCATGAAAAAGGCTGCTTCTGCTCCTTATGTTGCATCAGAGTAGGAAAAGGTCTGATAAAGAACGGATGAATAGGCAGAACAAATAATTTTTCATACAACTTATTTTAGTAGCAGAGAGTAATTAATTTAGATAAATTACATCAAATGTCCTGCATTTTATATGAGAATTTCATTAAAGTAATGATGCTTTAATTAAGTCCCCCTCTAACATGGACTATCTGCAGGAGGAAATTAGCACTTTCATTCCCTTTTCTCTTCAACACCATAACAATCTCTGGCTATCATCAGCTCAGAGGCATTGGGCAAAGAAATCTCTGCTCTGACTCTGAGCCCATGGAGAATCTGTAACATTGCTACTGATGTAGTATCACAGAGCGGGATACTCCCACCAACATCTTTGAAAATTGCTGCCCAAAGAACTCAGAAATTAAGATCTTCAGTAACACCACAGTCACACAAGCACCATAGTCATAAGAGTTGGTTTGGATGCCACAAGTTTCCTGCTTTGAACACTTACACAAAATTAAACTCTTGCTGAATCAAGACCCGAACTCCATTTCTGGAACAATACCTGTAGATTAAATGGATGTATGATTACAAGAGCCTATTTATTTTCTGGTGCACAATTAATATCTGTGCACAATGGCAGATCCTTGATATGCTAATGAAAACACAGATCAACCTGTGTGCTTGCTATGGAGGTATTTCTACAACCAGGTTACAAATATACAATGCTTTATGAAACCAGAGTGAAAAACATTCAGTCATTTACTGCAAACCCAGTCAGGACAAAGTCATTCTGTACATAACATCCAAAACCATCAAGTCAGGCCATCAGATTACTGTGTAAAATCCCAGAATGACACAGTAACCAGCATTCTCTCCTTATTTAAAAGCTTATTTGAAAGGTGAAATCACAACTTCTCACCTATGACACCCAACAGAGAGTTACTAGAATCCCAGATTACCTGTACATCTGAGGAATAGGGAAAGCAGGTATAGAATAATATTTTAAAGTGTGATATTTAGTAAACAGTTAAAGTGAGTTTTCCAGAGGTCTACCTGAGTTTGGTTTTTCCAGAATATCACAACATATAAACCCTGACCATTTACAATGGCATTTTCAATCATGATTAATGGGACAAGGAAAGAGGTGTCTTTCCCTTTTGTTTTCCTTGCCTCCTGAAAGCAGATTTACCTCCATTCAACAATGTTCATAATTCATTTAATTTAACTTTTTACTAGACCCTCTTCTGACAGGAAAAGGAAAGCTTGTTTTGGCAACAGTCAATCAACGAGCAGCTAAATTGCAAATGTCATTTCCACATCATAGAAATTAACATGATTCAAAATGTGAACCACCAGTTAATCTAAAATAATTTAATTAAGGATGGTAAAAAGCAATGTTTTTGAATTGATTCTTCCACTCTGGGTTTTTTTTCTTCCCCAGTAAAGTGAGAAAAGCCACATTTTAAATAAATAAATACAAGCTACAGTGCCATTACGGAAGCTTTTAATCTCTCAGAAGGATAAAGAGCCATTCTTGCTCCTGACATTTTAAAGGAAATATATATTTATTTGGCCATTAACTGATCTATCAACCTCAATCATTCCAATTACAGCTCACATTAGAGGAAATAAGCATAACATCCAAAATTTGCAGTTCCACCCAGTTCTTCATTAGCTAAAAGACCTAAAAAAGGTGCTTGGTCTTGAAGAAAATCCTGACTTCATAAAATAGCAAAGTGAAACAAAAACATCAAATTGAACAATACGAGATGAGTTAAGAAACGACTAAGGCAAGAAAACAAAACAAAAATAGCTTTAACACACTTAGTTGCTTAAACAGTCACCAGAAATAGGATGCAAAACAGACAGGTTTTCTTGCTACAAACAAGGAGGCCATTGTTCTTTATGATCTACCATTGTTCCCGTGCACAGCAAAGGCTTCTTTTTCCAGTTTAATTTCAGGGAAAAGGGATAGAGAGTACTTTCTTCCTAAAAATAACATTGCATAAACTTTACCAAATCACACATCTTTGATGCTTCCTAGAACTTTCAGCATCATTCATCTCTTCAGTATGGTAAGATTTTCAAACAAGATCAAGTGTATCAGTAGAAAGCAAGAAGTCACACCTCTAAATTTCTGCCTACTTTTAACTGAACTGGTTGTCACATTTAATTTTAATGCAAGTCACTCAAATTACTAATTTAGAATTTGATCACAATACTATATGAGAGTTGCAACATTTTCTCTTATCAGCTTCTTACAAATACTCTATGTGTTAAAGAAATAATTCCCACATCACTTAAAATAACTCAGTTCAAGATGACAATAATTCTTCTAGACCATTATAAACCAGATGATTATGAACATACTTCTCCCTCTCTCCCCAGTCCCAAATACAACTCATATAACTGTTGGATTTTTTTCTTTTAGAGGTCCTTCAAAGACTCCAACTTCAAAAGCATTTATGGGAATAAAATTTTACAGTATGTCCCAAAGTTCCTCAGACAGGCTACTATATGACTATACACACACCCAACAGAAGGGTATCACTTATATTAAAGAAAAAAAACCAAAAAAAATAGAAACTCCAATATATGCATCATATAAATAGACATTCTTAGAGATCTAGTAGTTATGAACAGAATTTGGATAGCAAAGATTATTCCCCTTGTGCTGGTTTTGAGCTTTTTTAAAAATCAATATATATGTGCCTCAATGTATGAGGTGAAGGATTCCTGTCCCCAAGAACAATGAACAAGCACAAGGCCAAGAATAAGCCATTTGTTAATCCTATTCCTGGTTTGCAACAATGCTGGTTAGGAATTTTCTGGCAGAAAATTAGATGAAACCTAAATACCTTGAAACTCAAATACCTTTGATTGAAGAAGGAAAAAAAACACCCATAATGTCTTTCACTCCTCATGTTTTCAATGAACTTCTTTTATTTGATACTCAGAATTGCAGCGAGAGATTTTATCTTGAAAAGATGGAAATTCTATTTAAATTATGGAAGAAAGTAGAAAGAATTAGTTCCCCATCCCAAAATCATGGAGCTTCCAAATGCTGAATCAATTAAACCAAAAACTCACAGACTGATATTTCTCAAACTATTTTTAGTTTTTCCTCTAGTCTTAATTCCATTACTACTTTTTAGTTTCTTCAAAACTGGCTACCTTCTCTGTTCCAATTTTTACTCCCTGCCTTCCCCACCTACCTCTTGTTAGAGACAATGAGAATAAATTTCTATTAACATTAAACAAAACCGCTTTCTATGCTGTAATAATAATTTTTAAATCACAACAAAACCCTACTTATATTTGTGTGGTGGAAAAGCACTAATACTTGGTGTAGTACTTCTGAAAAGATCACTATGGCATGCTCAGGCAATAAGAAGTGGAGAAGTATCACCTTCCCCTTAGCTCAGTCTCAAAACAGATCAACATACTCTAAACATATGAATTATTTGGGGTTCATAATTAGTGTGGTAGCTCTGAAACTGATAATTTGATTTATCAATTGCCACAACATTCTTCGTACTAAGAGAATGAGAGGACATGTCTTCACACGTCCATCTTCCCTATTTATAGAGGGAATACAGTTCATCTTTTTAGGTTACCCTGGAATGCATCCAGAGGTCAGTTGTCAGAGGTATAAACTTCCTCAGAGTACCAGTTTCTTATACAGTTCATTTATAGGACAACTTGTCCCTGATGCCTTATCAACAATGTTGTCAGAGATAAATTTTTAAAGAATTTTTTTTAATAATTTAAGCTATTGCTTTATCTGTCATCACATTCTAAGAAGAGAGGAATTGGGAAAAGCTGTTACTCAGTATTAAAGACCGAGTGAAGTATCAGTTTGCTGTCATTTGCTGTCTCCTCCAGAGACTCTCAGTGATTGACCAGACTGATCCTATGTTGATCCAAGAGAAGAGCTGACACTCTTTCCTCCTTTATCCATAAGCAATTAATTACTGGAGCCTGAAATCACTATACTTAGCCTCTCTTAATTTAGTTGAAAAATAAAACCTTAACTTGCTCCTTCAGTTATCTATATCTTTCTTCAGGAGAAAAAAAAGTTGTCCAACACTTTCAAGGTAAGAGTAACTTCACTTATCATTAGTGTTTAGTTTGTGCAGTCAATCACATAATGTTTTGTGATCCAGTAACACTTTCCCCCTGGGAAGCAGCACATGTACCAAATCTGTCCTGGTGTGGGACAGTGTTCATAAACAGCTTGAGCATCATGGACTATGGTGTGGAGACAGAGGGATGTAATTAAAGGAGATATGGTATGAGCACATCCTGCTCCAGCAATTCCCCCATTTTCCCCTAACCTGGCAGAGCACTATCAGCTGCATTTCGAAACCTACAAAGACAAAGACCAAAAGAAGTTTCCTGGGCACTGGTTGGGCATGGCAGACCCCTTGGATTTCACTACACAGACCAATTCCATGTAGCTGGTGTTTTGATAATGCCTGTCAATGTGAACTCTTGAAGTACAGTAATTTCACAATTATAAGTCGCACTTCTGGGTGTCAGCAACTTTTCATTCTTTGTCCATACATAAGCCGCACCTGATTATAAGCCACACATTACAATACAGAGTGTGATAAAAGGTATCCATTCTATCACCATCTGTTGAGGGTGGGGGCAGTGATCCTTATCTCAACGGCAGATATTCTGCTAATGGGCCATCCATTGAAACCAGGCAGGGCATTGTTCTTTATCTTTTCACAACCCATCCTTCCTCCAGCCAGTCATTTTCTGCTAATGGCCATTGAGTCCCACTGTGGGACTGATAAAATTACTGCATCCCATTGGGAGTTGCTCCAGCCAGGGGGAAGAGCCCAACATTTCTTACCAAGATAAAAACAGAGGTTTTGGGACACTAAAGGAGCCCCTTTCTCCACTGGACTCCAGAGGAAAACCGGATTTCTCCACATCCCCACTGGAGCTCCGGAGGGAAACTGCACCTTGTACAGGAGCACTGCTCCAACTGAGCCACATCTGTCACTGCAGGAGGATGCAGCCACCATTTAATGGGACTGCTGCCAACACCCTGCCTGACGGGTGTCAGGTTGTACTCTGACTTTGTCAGGGTTTGGAGTTTGTTTCTTTGTAGTACTGTATTTCTATTTTAATTTCCCTAGTAAACAACTGTTATTCCTAATTCCCGTATTTTTTGCCTGAAAACCCCTTGATTTCAAAATCATAATAACTTGGAGGGAGGGGGTTTACATTCTCCATTTCAAAGAGAAACTCCTGCCTTTCTCAGCAGACACCTGTCCTCCAAACTAAAACAGCAACTTTTCGTTCTTTGTCCATATATAAGCCGCACCAGTTTATAAACCACACTTTGGGTTCGGACCAAAATTTTAGTCAAAATGGTGCAGCTTGTAATCATGAAATTACTGTAATTCTGGTAAACACGGTGCATGCGGCAACATGTTAATCACTTCCATCAAACAGACCAAGCCCAAGAGCAGCCACACATCCCAGAAAATACAGACTGCTAGAATTCAGGGAAAACACAACATATAACTTGACAGTCTAAGTAGGAATGGTTGAAGCATTTAGAAACTATCAAAAAAGCAAAGGCAAATTGTTCTAAGAGTTCAGCTAAGACAGAGCAGTCTCTGAAGATAAAAATCAGAATAGGTTGAAGAAATTTAAATACATAAAAAGACTCATTAAAAGTCCTTTTCTTTACACCATCTCTCAAAAATCAGACAGAAGTTTTTATTAAAATAACCATTTTCCCAATAATGATTTAAAAAACCCCTGTACCCTCATTTTATATTTGTGACCTAAAGTGCCCAGACCCTTGGAAAGTATTTCATAAGAACTAATAGATGCATAGAAAGGAGCCACAATAGTTCTCATTAACTGGTCATTATAGCTACATTCCAACACTTACCAGATTACATAACTTTTTTTTTCTTCCTGCGAAAAGACAGATACATTGTCCTGAGAACTGCCATGCTCAAAGAAACTGCCATATCACAAAGAAACATTTTTTAAACCTATACATTTTACAAAGAAAAGGCTGATATATAATTGCATTAAGTTATGGTTTAAGCACACAAATGTACCAAGTAGCATTAAGTGGGGGAAAAAAGATGCCTCCATGATATTTTTTCATAGCAGCTTAAGTTTTAAAGGTACTTCAAACAGAAGCAAGGAGAGTTTTGCATACATCCTCTTCCAGCTCCCTCAATAGCCACACTGACAACCCCAGCAGCTGCCAGCTCTGCTCTCTGACCTTCCACAGAACAGCCCAAAGCCCCACTACCCTTTCAATCCCAATCCACTTCTGTGGCCACAGAAGGACTCATGTTTTCAATGGTGAGAGGAGTTATAATCAACTCTTCTCTATGAGAGGATGAGTACAGCAAAAAGGGTACTGGATTCTGTCACTCACAGCTCTGGATTTATTTATTTAAAAGCTGAAGGGCTGAGTGCAGATCCCGATCTCCCCAGGCCAGTAAGGTTTGCATGTTTCTGTTTGAACCTTGACTCCTTTCTTTCCTGCAGTGTTGGCAGTTTCATTTACTGGCTTGCAATAAGCAAAAATCAAAGCCTGCATCTGAAAGCAGTGATCTGTACTACAGCAAAATCTTGTCTGCCTTCAGCAGTGCTGCACCAGCATTCAGACACAGGAAATCACCCTCCAGTACACAAACACAGAAACTTCTCTTTTGTCAGAAAAGAAAGTGCCATATCATCTCTCCAACAAGGCAAAGCACTGTGAATTACAGAGGTTAACTAGTTTCATACTGGTCTCAGACCTGAAATTTTAATTTCCAGTTCACGGACAATTTCCTTAGTTCATTGCCCTTTGTTAGATCCAGACTATAATTTTCTTTTAGTCAGATTTAGTGTAATTCTTTGTATGACTGTGGGAGAAGTATAAAATACCATTTCAATGCTGGGCATGTATGCACTTGGACTACAAACACCAAAGGGCACTGTAGTTTACAGTCTAAAAGGTGTAACAGCATTTCCTTCTCAGAGATCTGTGTGAAGACTGTTCCATTTGTGTTTTGCAAGACATTTCAGCCCCAGAATGATAAAGGTAGTACTAATCCACACACTAAAAAGTACACTTTTCTCTGTGTTTATTCAGTAACAAGGTAGAATTCTGTTTTCATCATTCAAAGATATGAACTGACAGAAAGAAGTCATCCATATATTCTGGTGAAAGCATTTCTATAGGGAGTATATTTTTAAAAGAGACAGAAACATTTCCTAAGGAAGAAAAAAAAAGAAAACCTATTTAGTAAAGAACAGCTATTAAGAAGAACTGCTTCAGCTTTAAGTTGTTCAGCATAGAACAAACTGCCTGCCGTAGCACACAAAGTAAGGCCTGACCACTTCTCAATCATTTCTTTTGCTCATTTCCTACAAAGGGAAAACCAAATCCACACAGAGTGATTGAAGAGATCTTTTAGAAAAACAAGTTTCTTGAACAAGTTTGTTTGGACTTTCCTGTTGAGTCTTCCTCTAGAACACAGTTTATGCTAGAAGCAGATTTCTGTTGCAGAAGAAGAACAAGATTAAGAATGTCAAGCTTTGCTAACACCTTAATGAAAAATTACCTACTCAGGCTTGTTAGATCTTTTTCCTTTCAATTGAGCTGTGCATTGGGATAATTCATTGCATAGCTTCCAAAAAAGCTTTTAGTCAGCAGCACTTCTGTCCGCTTTAGGGTAAGAAAAGTCTATTGCCTCCATCTCCCATGGAGCTTTAAAAGCAGGTCTGATTTCTCTTCATGTGGAGAGCTGCCATTTAACTTTCACGAAAGGCCAGACTAGGGTTAGATCTGAATCTGTGGCTAGTCGAGGAGAAAAAAAAAAAACAACACAGGAATGAATAACGTCAGCCAGAGGGAAATGCTAAACAATAAAAATACTGCATCATGCAGCTTTCTTTCCTTCTTCCCAGTGCACCAGCCTCTCTGGAGTTCACTACACTGCAGATCTTTGTTATTGCATCACTCCTTTCCGTACTCTTATTCAAGGAATTATCTGTAGGTTTAGAAGAAAGTGACCACAGGTTATCATTGTATTGCTCTGATGCATGAGAGGAAAGCCTAAGGTGTATTGTCATAACAGCCCATTCAACAAAACCACTCCACTCTCCCTTCTCAAGAGAGGTGACTTGGAAACAAACAGCTCTAGGATCCGAGCACTAAAAGCTAATCAATCACGAGAAAAAGCAAACCTGGTCTAGACCAGTTAAGCCAGTTCACCTTAGGGCCAGATGCACTGCAATGAAAGTGGACCTGTAACCATACAAAATTACAATTGGCTTAAATCACTGTAGATTCATACTGTGAGATTCCCTTTGCATGTCTAGATCAACTAAAGATCAAGGGTGCAAGTAGCCAGATTATTTCATTCAGCTCATTTCATTCCAAAAGTGCATCCCCATATTACCTCAAAATTAAGTCAGGCACATGCTTACGCCCCTCATCTATTAAAATTCTTTAAGTTATATACTAATATGAGAGCAAGGATGATGATATTTTGCTGCATGATAGGACTACTATCAGGACTACTATCCCTTATTCTGAGCTCTGAATTCACTTACTTTCCTACAGCCACATAAATGGATTTCCTGCACTGAACTGAATAGTTACTGCTTTGCAGTTCCCAGTCACAAGTTTTCTCTCTCAAATTTCCCTGGTGTATTGAGTGTTCTGCTGAAATATGCAACATCAACTAAGTATTTTGCAAAGCTGTATCTAAGACAGATTTTGGGGGTCTGTCCAGCCTCCTCATCCCCCAAAAAGAGATTGAGAAAAAAAAAGACTATCCATGGATATGAAGTTTTAGAGTCAGGGACATATTAGATCCATTCATAGCTGCCAAGATTTAATCCTTGTGTAACCCTGATATATATAGAGATAGACAGATGGAAAGATAGATAGATAGATAGATAGATAGATAGATAGATAGATAGATAGATAGATAGATAGATAGATAGAGATATATATCTATATAGCTATACATAGCTGTATCTATATAGATATATATATACGAGAGAGAAAGAATCACTTACATAATTTCAGTAATATATAAAACACAGTAAAGTGTATTTTATTATAAAAGAATATAGGCAGCAAACTACTTGCAAATACTGTATTAAAATGTCAGGTTAGTGCTGTTTCTCTTGAAACTGGTCACTGAGGGCTTTTTTCTTTTTCTCATCTTCATCCAGGAAATTACTACATTTTCAAAAGTGTATTCTAAATTTCAGACCTTCCCTCTTCTAGGTCCTGCTGATAAAGGTTGAAAGATGAGTAATCATCAAACTCTAGAACTGGAATGGGCCACATCCTTCTCAGCCATCCTTCCATGGAACAATTTCTGTTTGACATAATTTAAAGGAAGTTGTGAATTTAGTGAACATCGGGGTCATGCTGCACAAGCGAAAACAAAGTTAAGACTCCTTTAGTGATCCTTCTCGAGCCCTGAAAAGCTCCAGGAAGAAGGGTTTGGGTGCTGAGGTAGAAGCACGGAGAGCATCCCTGCTGCAGCTTTGCCTCCCTGTGTTTTGCCAGCAGCGCTGCTCCGGCTGCCGCACTGCTGCTGCCTCCCCTCCTCGCCAGCTAATTGCTGCACTAAATCCTGGGGATTAAGGAGTTGTGAAGAAATACTGAGGGATGCAAGACTTAAAAGCTGAAGAAAAGAAGTGAAAAAAAATGTTCTCCTTTCATCTGCTGCCATCCCCTCTCTCTCGCCCTTAACCCACAGGCTGGCAGCCGCAGTTGGGAGCGGCTGGAATTGCTTCTCCCGGACAGCACAAGATTGCCACCTGCAGGGCTCGGGAGCCAGCGCGATGGCTCTGGGGCAGCGCCGAGCTAAAGAAAAGTCAGCACAAAACAGGTTGTATTTTCCATGAAAACTCACTCAATTTTCTCTTCTTTTCCTCTCAGAACATTAATCTACTGTTCTCAAGAGGAGAAAAAGTTAAGGGGTCTGTGCTGTGGCACAGAGAGATTAAGCAGACATGATAAAATTCTTCTACATATTCATGCCCCAGTTCTTATCATTTTCTTATAGCTCCTGGAGATTGTGATATGCTCTTACCTTTTAATTTTTTTAAATAGTTCATATTTTGGAAATAAAGTAGAAGCTGAGAACATATCCACCAGGACACTCACACATGGCAGACAAGATAATAATAAAACTGACAATGACTTTCAGAAGGAAAAGAGACTTTTATTACTAGTTTTATCTTGGACTGACACTGAAATGATTTTTATAAAAACTATCAGCATGCCTGCTTCTGCAGACAAAAGCCTATACACCAGTGCACCCACAAGGAATACTAATTCCATCTAAGCAGGAAGGGGGGAAAGATACTAGAGATTTACTTCATATATGCTCTGTTTATTTTGAGTGGACATAATTTTGGAAAAATTCTTTTATCATTATGTTTTTCTCTTTAAAACAACGTAGAAAAAATTGGCAAAGTGATGACCAATATGTGACTTGGTAGGAGGCATGAAGGAGTTAAAATGGTTAATTCTACACACCTCATACACAAGGAACAGTTAAATGGTGAACGCTTTTCTGCTTCAGGGACCAAGCAAGCTGGAGGAAAAGCCCTTCACAGCAGCAAATCTAATCCTTAAAACAAGAGCTACATTAAGTCATGGCTCAGAGCATATACTGAAGCTCAAGAAAAACAAATGCTACAAGGACACCAATACCATCTACCAATGAAGCACCACAAATGTAAGCTTTTCAAAACTAAACTAACTACATTTAACAGGATCCAACCCTGTAAGGATAAGCAAATACACTTAATGTATCAATGCATCAAGCAATTTCAAACTCAGCCTGAAGCAAAATCAAACAAACAGCTGGTGATTCTGGACTTACAACAGTACAATGACTTTCTGGAGAACTGTATTTTCTGTATTTCTATGCTTTATGAAGAGAAGTCAATCAACCCACAAAACTTACTCCTAGATAACACATCAAAAATCCAGAAGCTTTGCAAGTAAATGAAAGCATCTTCATAAGGAACTATGCACTGTCCACAGAAGGCACATCTTCTGAAGTCAAGAAATATAGGACAAAGACATTCAATTGAATGTCTATTTCCTTTTTCACTGCTTTTTCAACTTCTAACCAACCATTAGAGATTTTAGCAGTTTACCTAGAACACTGAAATCATCCTGCTGCTTTGGTCAACAATAAATCAAGTGCCAGAAACCAGTGATATAGGAGTAACATGGTCAATAGGATAATAAAAAGATTCTAATAAAACTAAGTAAATCAAGTGTACTTCAGCATAACATTTTAACTAGATTAGATAAGCCACTTCAAGGAGGGATAGAGACATGCAATTCTAGGTTGGGAGAGGGGGCTAAATGACTCTGGTTTCATTTGGTAAGCTTAGAACTGGGGCATTTTTTTCTGGATACACTCGCCTGCCTGTTAGTGGCTTGTGAGAAAGTGGTGAAACGCTCCATGACTCCCATCCTACATTGACTTACTCAGATAGCTTGCTCATTTTCAAACAGAGAAATAAACACTATGATGGACATGAACAAGATAGGTCTTCCTGAACACTGAAAGCTTCAGCTGAAACAAATGGTGATGCTGAGCCCTTTTCAGTCTTTATGAATTAATCTAGAAATAAAAGCAGGGACGATTTCTCTTGGAAGGCAGTCGGGAAAGGACTCTTACCAGCAGAGCAGCAGCCTTTCTTAAAGCAAAAAACCATGAACTGAGCAGTGTCAGTGTCAAGAGAAATCACCAATGTGAAACCAGGTTGGCAAGAAGTCACATGAAGTGAGCTCTGTGTTAGTATAAACCATTGCAGTTTATTCTGTCTGAATGAGGACATTCCTTTCCTTCCCCAGCCACCATCGACAGTTTGAAGCAGAGAACACAAACTCTAATCAAATGCACTAAGCAGAAATAAGGTGAAAGAGAAGCATTGAGTAATTGCTACTAGGAATAGCAAAAGATTCAGAACAAATTAATAGGAGACAAGCCTGGTCAGAGCCAGGAACACAAATAATGGAATGATGTCACTGATGGGCAGAAAACAAATCCCACAGACACAACAGCAGATGGACAAAACAAGTGATAGCACAGGGCCCTGAAACTAGGAAAGTCATGACACTTTGTTTGAGCTCTCAAAATAATTTTTTTTTTTTCTTCAAAAGCAAGGTAATATTATGCTCAGAGGGATTGAGAAAATTTTAAGATGGAAGAAACATGGGGATTTTTTGACAGAAAAGGAGAAAAATGGGATACCTGAACTGCAATCCCTGTGCCTTTAGCAAATTCCTCTTTCTTCTAAATGCTGAGAGCTGTCAATAGCAAGCAAGCTCTGATGAGAGGAGAAGCAAACATTACTACTTTTTTCCCTAGTAAAGAGGGCAAAGTAGTCAAGAGTTCTTAAATAGACTGCATTGAAATACCTCTGCTTATTCCCAAGCATTGGGACCAGGTTTCCCTGAATAAGATGATTCTAAGCTCAAACACAGCACATGGTCCAGATTGCTTGTGAATATCTGAGAGACAAGCCCAGAACCTGGGGTGCGCACCAGCTGTAGACTTCCAGCACAGCCTCCCCTAGCAGTTACCATACAGTTCCCCTTCACCCATAAAGGAGAGCTAACAGCTCCAGCCAACCAGCATAGTATGTGATTCATAATGATTTAACTATCACAGCAACTTCAACAATTCTGTAATTTCCCAGTGTTTATCAGAAAAATGCGTCAAAATATCCAAGAATAATAAAAGCACAGGCTGAGAGAGACTGGGTAATAGTTAATACTTTGACAAAAGCATGACCCTCCTTTCACCCTAGATAATTCCCAAGTATTTTTGGTAAAACTGTCTTACATAATAATGCATAAGGAATAAATTTATTTCTTCTACTTTTCTCCTTTTACCAGAAGGAAGCAAAAAAGCACACACACACACACACAGAGCTCTATTTCTAGTTTTCTTTTAGAATAACAGGGACCTTTGCTCTTTTCTCAAGAGCCATAGCTGGAAATAATGAGGAGGGATCAAGGGCCACAGCAGTTAGTTACAGCTGATAAAGCAGTCCCATAAATGTCAAATCTGTGCAAGGCTTGTGTTCCTTACCCACAAAGGGTGCATAACAGATTTATGAACTTTGCAGTCCCAAGAGAAGATCTCACCTGCCTCTGCTTGACAATTGCTTTTATTCTCCTCAGCACTGGCTTCCTTGTCCTCTCAGTTCCTATTACCAACTGCTCCCTGTATCTCAGACTGCAGAATACAGGGGCGGGGGGAAGCCAAGCAAAGCAAGAAACCAAATGTCCCTTACAGGTAGCCAGCTGCCTTTTCTTCTCCACATCCAAGGTTTCTGACCACCCATACTTCATTAAATGTACTGGCATTCCTGCTCAGCTGAGGTTAACACTATTTCCATCAAAGAACTTCACACCTGCCTCCTAATAAATCCCAAAAGACAGACCAATATCCCATAATAAAATAATCTCCAGACATATTCTGAGAATCTGATGTGCTTATTGTACTGAGGCACCCAACACTGCACACCAGGATGGGGTCACATCAGTGCAGTGCAGAGTGGGACAATCTACATGTTATACCTACAGCACACCATGTCTGCTTCCAGAAAAACATACTGTCTTCAAGACACATCCATTTTCTCTGTATAAAAGAAAATTATAATATGCAAAATTCAGATGAAAAACCGTATTATTAGGATGCTTAAAGCAACATCCTCTAGACAACCTGCATAATTGGGAACAAGGCCCAAAAGGCACAGATGCCTTCCTAAAATTATATTCAACCAAAACTTTTGCTCATAATGTCAAGTTTGATCATAATTAATGCTTTCTGGCAATGAAGGCTGAGAAATCCAAATTACATTATGAGTCAATTATGAGTCAAACTGACCACAGCTACGTGGCTAGAACTAAGTGACCTGGCCACACATGCACGCAATTCTCACGTATCAGAGATCAAAGTCTACGACACCTTCCAAGGAAGGGGAGAAGGTCAGCAATAAATCGTTTCTCCTACAACAGAGCACAGGTGATACACATCACAACACCAGCTGCCTTGCTGCAGCGTATTTTCTTGCAACCATTCTACCTGTTGTCCTAAATTTTATTAGTCTAAATACCACAACAACCTTGAAGCCTTGTACTGACAAAAATCCTTTCTACCACATCAGCATTTTGCATAATGTACTTTAAATTCAAATCATTTGGGAAAATTGTAGTTAGTTTTAATCTTTTCTGTGAATAATTAGCAACTTGAAAACAAAGGACACTTGGCTCTCTGCATTGACATGTGTTCCACCATCAAGACATCTGCATTTTCACCAAGGGCCTGTTCACTGAATTTCTGTTTGTTCAAGCTGAAAAGGAAAGTGAAGTTTCAAGGAAGAATCCAGGCCCAGTTTAAACCATGTTAATGTCCCACCATATCAGATTAGTTTGGCTTCCTAACATCCAACTGCTCCTTACACGAGGCTTCAATGGAAAAAGATGTCTGTGACTCTTCATATGGATGCCTTATACATCTTGTTTATTTAAAGCAATGAGATGTCATTTTTCTTCCTTGTCTAGCAAAAAGGGAAAGCTCCATCTTCTAGTGTTTTCTTCCAAGAAAACTGCATGAACCACAGTTACCATATAAACTACATATTAAACATAAAACCTCTCATGGTTGGGGCAAACAATCCAAACTTCTGCCAAGTGCTTGTGGACTTGTGGTACAAGAAGGACACAAAGTTGAAGTGAAGTCTCTGAAGACTCACCAAACAGTTCTGACTTTAACACCTCTCACCTTTAACTGTTCTATCATGATATTCTTTGAGAAATCCAAATTCCTACTTTGCAGGTAGGTACCATCCCAGAGAAAATATCCTTGGCCTGAAAAGCTTGAATTGAGTCATCAGTCACTTACAAAGGTCTAGCCCAAAATATTTATTTTAATATTTTTAGAATTTCCTTCTTTCCTGGAGAAAAAAAAAGACAAAACCAGAATCAGTACTGGATAAAGTAGAGGTTCAGAATCACCGTCATGCAGGCTCTAGTAACACAGTCATGGGCAAGGAAGTATTTTGGTTGACTGGCTTTGGGTGGGGTTTTAAACTGAGAGCCATTTCACAGTGTGATAAGAACAAATCCATAGCAGTTCCTAGGACAAGGCTGCTGAAGGTCAGGTATAATTTCAAACAGATGTCTATTCCAAGAATACAAAGAAAAAAAAAACCAAATAATTTCTCCCCAGTGTGGCATAAAGATAGGAAAAAGGAGTTTCTTTTTTTTCTTCTAAACTAGCATGCAGGAGTACTGAAAACACAGCAGTACTAATAAGCTACAGTGCAAATCGGTAAGCAATTTCTGTGATATGACAATTTCCTTCCCCCACCCCTTTGGAAAAAGTCTAAGCTTTGAATAATAATTTATTAGACATTAACAGAACATGGATTCTAAAAATTCCTAGAGGTACTAATAATTTTTCAGATTGTTTCAAGAAATGTCAGGAACACTTCATCCCCCCTGCATCCCATTCTTCAGCTAGGGTGCAATACAGCCACGGCTCAACAGCCAATAAGAGGAGACATGAAAAATGCAATTCCATGAAATTATACAGATACCTGAGGCAAGGGAAATTAAATTACCAGAGCCAACACTGGTAAATGTTTTGTGATAAATAATAGTCTGAGGGTCATTCTTTCCAGCACTAGCTCCTTGAAAATGCAGGGCAAGATGCAAAAAGAGAATTACAATTGCAAATAGTAGAAGTTACTTGAACAAAAATAGGAAGAGGGAACATGCCAAGGGGTGACTGTGACAATTCACATTTCTTGTGTAATTCAGAAGTTTGAAAATTACAAATTATAGAAAGCCATTTTCTTTAATACCTTAAGTATTTAGTATATTTTCAGAAAGTACAAATAAACAGAATCAAGCTCCCTATTCTCGAGTATCTCCTTTAACCTATGATAGCATAAATAGATTCAAAAGCATTAAAATGAGAAAAGAACGACTAGATTTGAAGCACCAATATTAAATCATTTCACACACCACACTGTGTTTCTTGCACTGGTTGGTAGATGACACATGAAATTAATTTTCAGACAAATAAGGGTACAGTGCAAACACTGTGAGAGAGAAAGAAAGGGGAACTAAATGTGGTAGGTTAACTTTGTCATTCCCTCTGCTGTGTGTCAGACAACCTTTGTGAAGTGCCTGAATTGTTTATGTTATACCTCCAGCTTTGATCTTCTTTTCCAGTGGTGCAACAATCACTATTAGACCTGTAAAAAAACACTGCTGTGGTTTTTCTAAATGTCAAAAAAAGAAAAAAAAAAGCCTATGAGATTGAATTTGTCAAGGTTCTTGTGTCATAAACTGCATCTACCTTAACACTAGTTACTCCATATCTTTCCACTTTTCGTTCCACAATCATCTAATGTTGTCTTCCTACCTTCTCACTTATACTTTCAAAAAAGAAAATCCTTTGTCAGTCTCTACTCTGTACAGGCACTTCTAAACCTTCAATAATTCATTAACTGTCAGAATTAACATAAAATACCTAGAATTCAGGACAAAATCATGGGAAAACTTGCACCAAAAAAATCACTTTGAGACCTTCCTCCCCCTCTCCCTTCCATAATTTGATGCATAATGTGGTTGGTTTGTGTCTTTAACACACTTAAGATCAATATTCACTAAATATAATTACTAACTGTTTTCAAGCCTCTTTTTCCCATACCAAAAGCTGAAATCTAAACTGCAATCTTTTGCTGCTCAGGAATTGCATTTTAACCTTTGCATAAAATAAGGATTCAAAATTGTTCACCATTGCAATTTCCCTTTGGAGTGCCTAAAATTACCAATATGTCCAATGTTCATCCGAAAGAGCTTAACACACAGTATCTCCTTTCAGAGCAAGGGGCTTCACCTAAATTATAGGTTAAAAGAATATGGACTAACAAAACGTAATGTAATTTTTGGTGGTAGTTTAGTGTAGGATTAAGTTAAGCCTTCAGTGAAATTACAGTAAATTTGCACTTAAGTATCAGATCAGAGTTTCATTCAGTATCTTTTACTGAATTGAAATTAAAGCTTTTGTTTCCAAAGACAAGCAATCACACATGCCACAGATTCATTAAGCCAGCACTTCTCCTACTTCTTCTGATATCGGTTTCATTACCAAGATCTTTTCACTGAATACATAACACGGGGACATAAAAATCATGTATTCATTCCCAAATCCCTTTAACACTTTAAGTTCCTTAGTTCCGTAGTTATTAATCATTGATTTGTACACTTGCCTTACCCCTGGCCTTTAGAGCTATGGAAACCAAATACAGAATTTTTACTGCATATCCTACTCCTTTTACTGCTAAAATAATGAAACCTTATGTAAGTTAATAATTTCATTATATAAGTTTATTTCACTATATCTTTCGGAAAAGCCATTCAAGACAGAAATATGAAATCAAATATCCAATAGAATGACATGGTAATGCTAATTAGCACGTTAATGTTTAATTAGATTTAACAAAAATACTGCTGGGAACTTGAGAAAAGCCATAATACTGATGGTCGTTTATTAATAGAATGATAACATACAACAAGGCAAAACCTGCCAGCAATGAGATGTCAGACTATAAAACAGTCCCAAGAACAGATGACTTTTCCTGAGATTTAAGCTTCCTATAGTCTTCACAGTTCCTCAGGGAACCATGTCAATTATACCATCATCAATGTAAATGGCATTTTAAAGAGTCTGTGCAATGAACAGGGAATGCTAATGCTCTGAGGTGCTGGTGTTCAGCACATTCCTCCCTAAAAGCTCTGTAACCTCTTGTGCGTCTGCTCACTTGGTTCTAACCGTGTCATTTTCTGATGAGCCACGGGCACTTCCTCTACTTTTGTCACTCAAACATCAGCCATTAAAAACAACTCATTTTACACTGTCAGAGCAGTGTGGAATGAAGCAGTCGCAGCAACAAGATGAACTCCTGTACGGAGAGTGTGATACTGTGAAGTCTGCTGGCTTTCGTGCTTGATAGGCTGCTCTTATTAAGATAAAATGTTTTCTAAAGAGCTACCATAAATAGAAAAGTAAAAAAAGAAAGGAGTGACAGAGCATAAAAACACCTAATACCGCTACATAGTATGAGCAGGAAATGAAACGTTGCATGAATTTAATTACCACTATTCAAAAAAAAAAGAAATTAGTAAAAATTTTTTTAAAAAATATCCCAGATGTTCATTTTCAAAGAGCATTTGATCTGCATCCTCTTGATGACCTGCTCAGCAAATAACAGGGCTCTTCTGGGAAAAGATGCAAACAAGAAGAAAAAGAAGTAGTCTTGCAAGTCAAAAGGAAAACACAGTATTAATGAAAGAAACTAGTCTATAAATCTGAAAATTAATTAGAACCCAGCCAGTGACCACACTGCAAAACTATTCACATGTAATATATCCACTTCACATTTACATATCTGCCATGGCACAAGCTGGCTTGTAGCTAAGCATTTAATTTGGCCATATATAAGAAATTCAGTTTGATTAGCCTGGTTCGATAAATGAGCCCCTAGGTGAACAATGATAGGTTATATTCAATCTCGGAGATTCCACCCGATGACATTCCATCGTAAACTGCAGACACCCATTGGTCAGAGAGCTGGGCAGTCAGAACTCCCAACCAATCAGTTGTCACGAGACAGAAAATTCAAACCCCCTATTTAAGAAGGAAACAGAACAATAAAGGGGTTTTTGTCACAGAGATCACAGAGGGTCCTGTTGTTTGTCATGACCCCAGTTAACACTGTATCTGGTGGCTGTGATCTGACTTAGCCATATTCTGCGCACAGAGCAGGGGAGACTGAAACGGCATTAAAGCCAGGGCATTAGAGCCAGGAAAAGCCAGAAGATGCAAATTATTTTAAAATATGTTAGAGTCATGAAAAGCCAGAAGGCTGGAAATTATTAAAGGTATGAAGAGCCAGAAAACGCCAAAAATAGACTAAGGAATACTGAATGGCATCGCAGCTGGAGAAACAGAAAAGCTGAAAACCAGAAGAAAATTTCAACCTTGGTGATTTGTCTCTGTTAAAGTATGGAACATCTAGTTGTTGAAGTATGGGCTGAATTTCTACAGGAGTGGGATGTAGATTATGAGGAAGAAACTCTTTTAGACTTAGTATCATGGACAAAAAAATGGGGAATGGAACCAACTAAAGAGACTGCATTAGACATGAACAATTGGACATGGACTGAGAAACACTTAATAGATGCCACTTTAAAAGGCAATCAAAGTGCAGTTAAAATTTTAAGACCTTGGAGGTTCATCTTGACATTGCTAAAACTGATAAAATCCAATTTGCTTAGCAGAGCAGAAGGTGGTAGCCAGACCCAGGCGGGTGGCATCGAGCAGGGTCTCATAACCCGACCACACGGACCAGCCCCAGCGGGTGCAGGGCAGGAGGGCACAGTCAGACCCCAGCAGGCAGCAGAGCAGTGGATTGCATAATCCCTCCATGTGCAGTGACCCTGGTGGGCAGCAGTGCCAAGGGGGATGACCCAGCACGCAGGGGGCAGCAGGCTGAGCCTCAGCAGCGAGTGGAGTCACAGCGGGCAGCCAGCCCACAGCCACGACAGAGACTCTGCCAAGCAGTGAATCCCCAGCAGCTGTCAGAGAAGAGCCCATGCCACAGAGCTGCTGCAGTACAGGGCTGGAACACCCTGTGCCAGCGCAGCCAAGCTGCTGTGCTGGGTCAGAGCACTCTGTGCCACCCCACCCTGCTGTGCTGGAGTATGCAACAGCCACTCCAAGCTGCTGTACTGGGTCAGAGCGCTTCACACCTGCCTCCAAGCCACCACATTAAAAAATCGCCCAGGGTCCTGCTGCCATGCCATGTGGCCCCCGGACCCACCTCCTCTCCCCTGGTGCTGGAGTCAACCATGCCCCTCATCACCATGGACATGCCTGGACCACCTCTACCCAGAGCTGATTGGCTTGGCAAACTCAGTTCACAGGAAACTCATATGGCATTTTCCCCTACCTGCCCAGCCCCAAAGGCAAACTCTCCAACCCCTCTGGCACACACTTAACTGTAAAACTCATCCATTCCTATATGTAACTGCCATTGTTCTCTTCCGCACAGTGTGACAGCAATGGTTACTGCTCACAGTGCCAGGGCAGCCTCAGTCAGATTCACCAGTTTATAGATATCTGTAACTTACAGAAATATTTTAGTTCCCACACAAAGGACTTTATCGGACTGAGATACCATTAGGTATAGAATCATTTTTGTGTATATACACCAATACAATATTTGTCATTACTAAATACAAGCTAATTTGGGGAGGTTTGAGAGTATCTACATAGTATTTCTAAAGGAGTTTAATCTTTTCATCTGGATTTATTTGTAAAGTAAGAAAACAGGTTGAAATTTTACCCAGCTCTCCAGTTTATACTACTGTATGTATAAACATGGAAGACTATTCCACAATCATTCCCATTTTTCAAAAACCCAAGCACAAAAACATCACCAGAAACCACATGAGCTGAACTTTACAAATCCTCCACGGAACAAGAATCCCTGCTGCAGACAGTTGATTTTAAATTAGTTTTTAAATTAGCAAGATAATCCCTATTTTTAATTTGATATTTCAGTAAATGTTTCTATCTATCTCCGTTTTCCAAGTGCACTTGAAAGCTTCTAAGTAACAGCAGTATGCCGATTTTTAATTTTGCTTTCACACCACTTGATTGGATTCAAATTCTGTGAGGCAAAATGGTATTTGGCAGCAAATGACACAAGATGCCACTTGGCATCATATTCTGATTTTTAAGCAGAAACTGTTGGAACGCTTAAAATCCTTTCTTTGTCTTACTATACAGGATCTGAAATATAGGCCTATAGCATTAATTGGGGTTATGGTTGGAGACAGAGACATGACCCTCTGAGATTCATATGAAAAAAGCCTCTTTACTCTTCTCAACACTTCTTAAATAGAGGGTTTTAATTTCCTGGTTCATGACAGCTGATGGGTTGGGACTTCAGACTGCCCAGCTCTCTGACCAGTGAGGTGTCTGCAGCTTAGGACAGAATGTCATTGGGTGAAATCCCTGTTTGGACTTGAATATAAGCTATCATTGTCCACCCAGGGGCTGACCCATGGGACTTGGCCAGGGGTCCTATTTAATAACCAAATTAACTGTCAGGTACAAGCCAGTTTGCACTGCCACACATGACTCCTATGTCAAACAGAGGAAACCAGCACACTAAAACCTCCCTTTTCTGTAGATTGGAAGGACATTGATTAGATGAAGTGGGGGAAAGTTCAAAATATCGCAGGGTAATATGTCTGAAAATTAAGACCTACTACCTATTCAAGAAACACTACAGACAAATAGAGACTTTGCAATCCAAGGACTCATGATGGTCAGCTCAGGAGCTACATGCATATTTTACAGACCACTGCCACCTCAAAACAGAATTTCATCAACCTATGGTTACATTATGAACACCACATAAATCAGGATATTTGACTTCACTATGTTCAGCCCACATAAACACTTACTCTATCTCAGTTGAGCTGCAGTACCACTGAGTACTACAAATATTATTTTCATGCTTCCTCCATCCACATCCCACATTCTACTACTCTGTGCTACCCTCTCCCATCTCAGTGATTGTCATTTGTATGGCAATTTCCTCTAATAGCTTTACTCAGCTTCCAAACTGCACAAAATGCTGAACAAAGAAGAACAAATAATTCAAGCACCCTTGTCCTAGTTTGTAGGACAGGTGTCTGCTAAGAAAGGCAGGAGCCTCTTTTTGAAATGGAGAATGTAAACCCCCGTCCTCCAAACTATTATAATTTTGAAATTAAGGGGCTCTCAGGCAAAGATATGGGAATTAGGAATAACAGTTCTTTACTAAGAAAATTTAAATAAAAATACAGTACTACAAAAA
Organism: Catharus ustulatus; assembly: GCF_009819885.2. Classification (NCBI taxonomy): domain Eukaryota; kingdom Metazoa; phylum Chordata; class Aves; order Passeriformes; family Turdidae; genus Catharus; species Catharus ustulatus. Next base: position 6,400,248 of record NC_046235.1, on the reverse strand, counting down.
ACAAACCCCAAACACTGACAAAGTCAGAGTACAACCTGACACCCCGTCAGGCAGGGTGTTGGCAGCAGTCCCATTAAATGGTGGTTGCAGTCCTCTTGCAGTGACAGATGTGGCTCAGTTGGAGCAGTGCTCCTGTAGAAGGGTGCAGTTTCCCTCTGAATGTCCAGTGATGATGTGGAAAAGTCCGGTTTTCCTCTGGAGTCCAGTGGAGAAAGGGTTCCCTTGGTGTCAAAAAATCTCAGTTTTTATCTTGGTAGGAAAGGTTTGGCTCTTTCCCCTGGCTGGAGCAACTTCCAATGGGATGCAGTAATTTTATCAGTCACACAGTGGGACTCAATGGCCATTAGGAGAAGATACCTCGCTGGGAGAAGGATGGGTTGTGAAAAGATAAAGAACAATGCCCTGCCTGGTTTCAATGCATGGCCCAGTAGCAGAATATCTCCCATGGAGATAAGGATCACTGCCCCACCTGGTCTCAACAGATAGTGATAGAACACGTTCTTTTGGTCACATCCTGTATTGCAACCCAAGTCAACCCTCAAGAGGACTACAGAACCCCTTAGCAAGCATTTTATAAGCTCCTGAACAAACAGTATTCATTCTGCAAATTATCCCTAAGGTCACTGAATTCCACAAAAGCCAAAAGCAAACCCAACAGAGAGGAATGCACAAGGAACACCTTTACTGTTGGGGGAACACTCATCTAGCTGGACTACAGAATCAGATGAATGGAGTTTAATGCTTTCAAGCAGCACTAATTCTTACTAATGCTTGCTTCTGGTAATCAAGGAGCTTATCAGAGAAAAAAAGAACAGAGCAGTGACAATACGTGTCTGTTGTGGGTTGGCGAGTTTTAGAAATTTTTTCCATTATTATGTTAAGCTAGTCGGGATGGCTCTCCTATTAGTTGTTAAGAGCTGGAGACAAAGGAATGACTGAAGCAACCTGATGGCCCCATTAGGGAAAGGTGGAGCCCTGCTTTTGTTTTTTCAGCAAGTAAGAGGACAGTGGGGGTAGGAGAACTCTCACAGCTCGCTGGCCGAACTCGAGGAGAGAGGTTCCTTTTCTCCTGATGGGATCAGGCTTCTTGGATTTGGACTGCTAAAGCTTCCTGCTTCCTCTGAACAACTGGGAACTGGGATGCCCACGGTGAGCAGAGTTCCTTCCTCACCTTTTCTTCCACCTGGGGCGGTGCGGCCACCTCGCCTCCCAGCCCCTGCAGCAGCCGCGACTGAGAAGCCGCCCGCCCTGGTCCATCGGAGAGCCATCGGTGACTGAAAAAGGGACTGGGACTGAATTCCGTTCTGTTCTGTCACTGTTTTTTTTTTCTTTCATATAGCTGATGCTGGTTTTGTTTGTCTTATAAATATATCAGTAAAGAACTGTTATTCCCAACCAATACCTTTTTTTGTGCCTGAGAGTTCCTGAATTTCCTTTTCCTGGTAATACTGTCCCTTTAAACCGGGACAATGTCCCAGACTTCCTCTGGTACTCCAGGGAAGGAGACTCATATTACACAACGTAGGACTGTTCAACACCTCTTGATATTCACACACGCTACAGCAGTCTAGGGGTATGGTTCTCCACATCTGTTTCAGCCAGCATAGACTCAATATTATTGAAGATGAGACCTTTAAAAATCAGTAATGGAATTTGGTTCTGAAGATCCAGAAGGACCCAATATTAGTGCATTCCTCTGGTTTATTACCAGGCATGTAGACAAGACTCATTTCAATCTCTACTTCAGAAATGCCCAAATAGCCAAGGCTTCAAGCCAAGTTCCCCATAACTGGAAGCACAGGAGGAGGAAATACACGCTGGTGGTTGGCACCCAACCTCCAAGTTCTGACCACAATCAACATCTCAACCTTTTCAAATCAAACTTTTCTTGAAATTAGCCTATCCTAAGAAAAGCATTTTGTCAAAAATATCTTAGCCAGCTCTCATTCACCAATTAAGCATTTAGTCTCAGAGAGGCAGATTATTTTGTTCTGCTTCTCTTCCATACAGCTTCAGTAAGAACACACCTGGTTCACTCAGGCAGTTCAAGACTCACTAACACACCTTCTACACAGCTGCCTCAATTCAGCCACACATTTGAGCACAAAGCATGCAAGAAACAAGAGCCTGGCACTTGTTGGGTTTATAGACAAAAAGTAAGATTTCTTTTTCATAGCTGACAAAACTGTCAATAAACATAGATTTAGGAGCTTGAATATCACTAAATAAGCAGTAGGAAAAGACACCATCCATTCAGACTTGACAAACATCAGCTTCATTTGTGATTCTAAGTTAGGAGCTGTGGAAGTGTCCACCCTGTAGTGAAACACTGACTCATGAAAATAAACCATAGAACAAAGAAAACAAATAAATGAAAACAAAAACAAAAAAAAAAACCCAAAAAACCAACCAAACAACAATAAAAGATAAAATAAACCCTTTGCCTAAAAGTGACTGTGGTCCCATTGCAACTCAGCTTGTGAGGTGTGAAACAGAAGCTGTTTTCAATATAAGGAGTACTCACAGTTACACTGCAATGTTTACTGCTGCATTGAAAACCCTTGCCCTGCTCCTTGCATTCAAAAGAGGTGTAAGAGTATTATTCATCTGCTCTAGGGTTTGCCCAAGAGTACTGAGGAGTCCCTCAGGTTCATCACCTGTAATTACCCTTTTGAACACTGACCAGAAGTCCTGGCTCAGACACACTGTGTTGAGCAGCACACTAAAGAGAGACTTGGAATAACTGTGGAGGGGAACAAGTGCAAAACAGCCTCTATGTGATTTTATGTTCACTTACTCTAAAGCAAGAGCCTGCTTCTGTGTCTCAGGAAAAATCCTACAAAATCCACAGTATTCAAACCAAGAAACAGCACACTTGAATTTTATAGTTTTTCCCAGAACACCATCCAAAAGACACAAAAAAACATGGCCACTCACACACTTCTAGAGCTTGTGCCAGAAGGAGCTTTCAAAATGTTGTATTTCAAAGTGCTAAAATGATTGCTCACAGAAACAAAGCCAAGTAAACAAAGGCACAGAGCACAGATGAGCCAGCACTGGACAACAGCCAGCACTGGAGTTGTATTTCATTATATTCCCACTCTGACTTTTGCCTCAAAAGACTTTCTGTCCTCAGTCCAGTTCCCACTGATGCGAGTCTCTCCACTGATTGCAGCAAAAGGTGGATTGGGCCTCAGGGTTTAAGTTTTAGACATGCTGGATGTGTGCTGACTTCAGCTGTCATAGTGAATGCTCAGCAACACATCTGGAAAAGCAAGTCCTCTGCATGTAAAACAATTCTGGTCACATCATCACCTCACAGAAGTCACAAAAGCATAAAACTACTTGTACTAGAAAGACAGCCCTGAGAAGGATGGTGAGAGAGGACTTCAACAAATCAGTCAAGAAAACTAAGACAGGCTGCAGACTTGCAGGAGGTTTCAGAAAAACACACGCATCCAGTAAAGTTCTTCTCTATAAATTGAAGCATTCAGTAAACTTTAAACTACAAACCAAAGCATCCTATAAACTGAAACGTTATGAATGAAGATGAGGAAATTTCAATGCAGGTCTGCATGACTTTCAGTAAAACCTTTTATTTCTTCCTAGTTTATAGGTATAATAAGCCAGAACTTATATTTTCTTCTTCAGCCAAAGACGGCTGTCTTCTATTGAAATTCTTGTTTCCATTAAAGCATAAGTCACTTAGGTACTTAAAATGTACTTCTGCAATATTTTGTTCACATATATCCACAACACATTGAACACTGTGTCAGTTTTACCCTTAAAATACTATTTTTAGTACATGAGAAGTTACATGAAAGCATGTAGGAGGCCATCTACAACATGGTAGGCACTATAAAAAGCATTTCTTTCCTGTTTCTTTTAGTACCTCATAGACTCAAACCACATTTTTTATGGGCTGGGAGGATATGCAGAAAGTTCAGTTGTCCAAACCTACTGGGGAAAAGTAGGTCCAATAACTACCTGTTATAAATAAGTGATTCCTATCACATGGAGAAAATACTTGAGATTTTCTGAACAGATCAGTAGATCTCTGTTCAAAGACTTTTAATTTTAAATATAATAAATAAAAAAATAAATAAAATCTCGATCTTCCTTTCTAAATCCCTTTTGCCTGCCCATAGGAATAGCCTTCACAGTTACAAAGTAAACACTGCAATGAGTTAGAGCTTATAACCTCCCATGAGTACTTTATGAAACCTACTGGCTTTCAGTGCTGTCTCAGAGGTGTTCCAAATAAGAGTGACCAAAAACAAAAAAAAAAAAAAAAAAAGAGAAGCCAAGTTTGCTTCTGATGAAAGATACTGAATGAGGATTTAGGGATTCACCAAGAAAGCTGCCATTTATCCTTCACTCATAGGTAAACTTTGACAAGTTACCAGTTATTAAAACTTGGAGTTCTTGCATTATGTCTAGTCAGTGCCTGCTGCAGCGATGACTAATAGGTACTAATAGGGGGGTAGGACTGCACACATCAGTATCATAGCTTCTGGCTGGATGGTACGGTGTTAATAACTTTCTATGCCCAGGGAAGAACTGAATACAAGTGCCCAAAATGGTTTCCTTCAGTAAATTCTTCATTATCTACGGCCTATTTACAAATGGTGCCATTAGCATTTGAACATGCTTCTGCTTAGCAGGGAATCAGCAATGCAGATTTTGGGTAAAGCTCAGGGTGAAAGGAAATAAAAAGAGAGAGCTGAAAATCTTTGGCAGGGCATAAATTCCTTACACATTTCTAGCAGCAGGATGGGCCTTCAATACAATGCAATGCAGCTCTTGATTGAGGCACACAGGTCCAAGGAGATTTATCAGCATAGCAAGTACTGGAAATCACAAATGTAGGCAAGAGGTTAAAAAGTCTTGGACCAGGAGAGACAAAAGTAATTGATAGTACACCATCCTGGCTACCTAGTCCTGCCAGACAGAATAATTTAGCACTATAGGACCTTACAAATTACAGGTTATATTGTTTGTAGTTCACATTAAAAACATTCAGATTATTTCTATTAGCCAGTTTTTCAACTTACTCTTTTCTCAGGTAAATCAAGACATTATCTGTTAATGCCAAGTTTATGGAGGTAGCTGTTGACAGTCCTTTGATTTCTGCTTGAAGTTCTAAAATACTTCCTAACAAAACCATACTTTTTTTACAAGACAAGCAAGAAGCACATTTTCTGTTTATCTACTGGGATAAACAAAGCAGTATTTGGTAATTCATAGCTTCCTTAAATTATTTTCCTCAGTAGGAACTGATACATTCAATAAGTGAGCACTGAAAGGAAGAAAAACAAACATCTGACGTGCTGCAGGTCTTTATCTCACAGCCATGATTATGAAGACAGCCTTTATAGGTCTTCCCCTGTCAGTCTGAAAAAAGTTCCATGTTACAATTAAATCAGATTTGATGTAAAAAAAGAAAGGTATGAAACAGTGAAGTGTAAAGATGCTCATTACCCTGAAAGAAAAATGAAACTGCACACAGAGTAATTGCATGAACCACACATTCTCATATCACCAGCCAAAACAATCTTACTGATAGATATTTTTAAATCTGACATTACCTTGTAATAACATTTTCAAACACTAGTTCTTTCCTATTGATTTTCTGTGCAATCCATTACAGTGAATGCTATCACCTTTGAGTCAGCTACAGGGTTTTAACCTTCCTAGAAGTCTGGGAACACAAATATGACAGTTTTTCTGAGCAGCACTGATTGCCACATATTTTAAGTTATTCTGCAGAGGAATATGAAAAAAGAGCTTATAGATGCATAATGTATAAGCTCATTTACAGGAAGCAAGGAACAAATCAAAAAGGGAGAAGTGACACCTAAGAAACTGACAGAAGCAACAGCAATTTTGTTAAGACAGATAACAACACGGAAATTTAACCTTACGTAAAACTCTCTTTATTCAAAACAGATATTTTGAAAAGCAGCCTTTTAGTTTGCAAACTGTGCTTCCCAAAGGTAATGAAGAGTACCCAAAATGAAAAGGAAAGGCATTGCCCCTTGTCTCTGAGACCTCAGCACACAGATAACCTGTCAATGCTTCAAAATGTAGACTTCCCTCCCACAAACATCCAGTGCACATGGAGAACAGCACTAGGCTTCCTGGCCAATACACATATTCACAAACCTCATGATAAATGGTAAATAGAAGGTTTGCAAACAGAATGCTACTATAATTCTCCATGCTTCTGCAGTTCCTCAGACCTAGACTCATGCTTGATTCAGATCAGCAGCCAGCCAAGTGTAAATGCTTCCTAGGGAAGAGTCTCCCAAGCCAAGATCAGAATTAATTTTATTTCACAACTTTAACTTGAAAACCATACTATGTTACAACATAATAAATATCCAGCCAGGAGTCCATAAATATTTAACTAATCAGTATTGGTTTTGTTTCAGGTAGGTTGACAATTTACAGCTGCATGCTTAATGAAGCCCAGGTTTTCCAGGCAGCCACAAAGCTCAGCAAAACACGAGAGGGGTGTTTTCCCTGTCCGCTTCCTAAGAAAAGATTCCTGAACTCCTGTCACTGACCACTGTGTTCCAACCATGCATGTACCAGGGGCCTCAAAGGAAGAAGCCAGTCCCTCGTGGACCCCACTACTTGAGGGACAAGAAATGACCAGTAGGGATGCTTTAACCTACACATTCCCTACAAAGAGAACATCTGCAGAGTGCCTGGAGATATGCAGGTGCCAAAATGGCACCATTCAGCACACAAGGTATATTTGTACTACAAACAAATTACTGCACAAAAGTGTAAAGTGAAAAGTGCCACTTGCTCCTTTTGCACATTGAGAAGGCAGCGGTCACACACAATACAGCACATTTAGCCTGCAGTTACACCTTGGACTGCATGCAGACCTACTCCTCCAACACCTTCGCCATCTCATCAGAAGTTTGCTGCCTATGTACTTTGAAAACGTGATTATGTTTTTATACTGACTGAGTTTAGATTCCCACCTCCAAGGCCCATCTATGCCACTGCTTCCTGCTTACCAGGTATAGAAAGCAGGAAGCATTATTCTGTGGTACAAGACTCCACTGGCATACTAGTAGATAAATCCAACGAAGAAAAATTTAGCTAGATAAATTTCTTAAATTATAGTTAAAATTATTTGCAAGCAGAGCTAATGTACTTCATCTTAAGCTCAATATAAAAGCTCTGCCTAGCAGTTAACACTCAGAACTGAAGAGTGGATGTGCTCCCTGTCACTTCAAAGCCAGTGACTCTACCACTTTTCATCGGCCAGGGATTAGACATCCATCCTTCACATTGCTCTAGCAAAGCCTTCAGGAAACTCTCATCATGTACAGTGGTGTTAGCAGGCACATAAACACAAACATCCCACCATTCAACAGTCAGCAGCAGTTGTGCTTGCAAGGAGTTACTCTTTCACTTCATTTAATAATCTGCCAAGTCTTCTGCAGGCACCTCAGCTCAGTCTTCTGCGCCACTATTGGCTTGTGACAGCAGAGTTGCCAGACTCACTGGAGCACAGGCTTATGTAAAGCTGGGCAGACACAGAGAACAAACAAAACCAGACTGGACATATTATCAGCAGCTTCTCAAAACCGTAATACTCAATTACATAATTCATTCTATTATTCAATCCAGTTCTTGTGCCACCTCAGCAAGCTATCTGTCTAGTTAAAATCTTATCTTCACTGCTACATTAAGTGCCCCAAAAACCTTGTCACTAGATGCCATATCAAAAAGTCCTCAATTGGTAGGGAAGTCACACTTCAAAATACAACATCCTTAAAACACCTGCAACAACGTACATTGTTCTCTCTTAAATCCATTAATATTACTCAATAATGAAAGGCAATTAAAAAAAGCATGATAGGTCTTATGTTGAGTCAAGGGGAAAGGAAATTACTCATCTAAAACTTCCATACCTGCTGCTGCAAAAAAGCCACATAAGGATGTAGCAATTAAAAGTACAAGATTTAAGTGCATGTAAATAGATTTGGTGGGTATCAAACTAAAGGGTAAAATGAAACACTATGTAGAAAAAGTAATCCTTTAGCAAAAATTAGTCTTCATTCTTACAAAACTTGAAAAAATTTTCATTCTTGCAAAAATTTGAAAATCTAGAAAACTCCAGATACAGATTTGCAAACTCTATTTATCAAATGAGTGCATCTTATTCCCCTCAGCAAGTTGTCGTGATTTCTTCAAAACTCAAAAATCCTTCTAGGGGGAGGTTAAGTTGAAAGTCCTCTATGTAAAAATATCTCCCTTCACATTCTTTTCTCGTATTTCTCAGCCCTGAATTTATAAAAGTAATTCCACAACACATTCACTGAAACTCCTAATATAAATACACCAAATCTCACAGTCTGTAACGAGTGTTGCATTAAACATGAGCAGGGACTGTGCAATCCATGAGCCACCACTGCCCTCAGCTGGGAGAAGGCTGAATCTCCCGTTCTACTGGGAAAGACTTTAATTTTCCACACGATTGTTTGTATCATTCATTTTGGCAGTACAGATCTGAGAATACATACTGTCATTTACATTTTCCTTCAACTTTAAGTGTCCCCTCTCAACAAAGGGATTCATTTTAGATCCCCAAGCAACACAAGGAGAAAAACCTGCTAATACACCTGAGTAAACAAACAAACAAACAAAAAAAGTCACCAAACAAAGAAACCCACAGCATTTGCTTCTACTCGAGAGGTAACAAGTGATTTCAGTGCCGAATCCATCTACATACAAATGCAAACACCAGCTATGCAGTGCAAACAAATCAAAAGCTGAAAATAACTGGAATTCAGATAAAATAGAAAGAGGTAACAGAACAAAAAATTGTTACAATGGGAACAGCTTAAATGTGCTCCACTGTTATTCATAAAGGCATAACTACTCAAGGGAGGATGAAAAACCAAGCTAAAGAGGGGCAGAAGGACAAAAACTGATATTGAATAGGTATGATATCCAAAAAATGCAAGGAAATGGAGCCGTGACAAGAAAAATTTGAATAACCATAATTTAAACAAAATCGATGTGTCACAAACAATAGGGAGTCAGATCAGTTTAAAGGAGCAGAAGGAATAGCACAGCCTTGACCCACTATGACACAGAAACAGAAAAAACCCAATCAACATTATTTTGCTCTCCTCTTAAGTAAATCACAGTCCTATCAAAATAATTTAGTATTTTTAACAAATTTGGCTGTTAACATTTTATTTATAGCAAAAAAAGCTATTTGAAATGCCTCTATTCCACAAAACATACACTCATAAAGTGCATTCTGTGCCATTTAAGTTGATTTTTAAACGCTCCATATACAAGCTGGAGTCATGATAATATTTTTAAGGAAAACATTCAGTTAGCTGTTTAGTCTAAATCAATCCCTAGCAGTATCATTAAATATTTGCCTATTTATTCCTTCAATGCACTAATCATCTGGCCCTTTTCAAACAAAAAAAAAAAAAAAAAAAAAAAAAAAAAAAAAAAAAAAAGCTGTCATCTCTTCTCAGTCCCTCCCAACTGGCAGCCCAGTTCCTAAAACTGGCAGCAGAATCTGAGGCTCACAAGCTGAATTCACAAGCTGAATCACTGCTGGTTTCTGCAGAAATTACTTGTCTCAGCTGTTTCAGATCTTGTAGTGGGAGTGTGTCACCAGCAGAATTCAGTGAGGCTGCTCACAAGCATTTATTTATTTAACGAAGGAAGAATGTTTTCCATGTTTTCAACAAACAGCTGGCAGCTTTGGCCAGCTGTGAGCATGCTGCAGGGTACTTACTCCCACTACAGGATTACTGAGTACTTCCAGCACTGTTTGAGCCTCCACAGAGTGGTATCAGAGATCACTGACCAAAAATTTGGAACTTGATATACCATAATTTAAGAAAACTATGACAAAAATAAGTAGGGGCATATACAGGTTGGAGGGCAAGATAAGAGTAGCACTGAGGTACTGCAGCATCTCTTTCAAAAATCAAATTTCACAGCACCTCTCACGCCCGTATATTGAAAACTGAAAACTGTACTTCTTTTGCCTTCCTCTGAGACCTGCTTTTCAAACGTGCAGCACCAGACAAGCAGCACAACAGGACTCATGTTTACCTCAGAGACAATACTGTCACTCCAGCTACATTTGTCTGACATTTTACATTCGCACATTAGGAAATTACTATTTCTGGATTGCAAAATACTGTCTGAAGGACAGACATATTATATACCATGCATTCTAAAGTGGCAGGTTGCTATGGTTTCCCCCTGCAAGAGCAAAATTCACTTCATCAGGTTATCTGAAGATCTCCACTACAACCAAAAGAGGCCATCAGGGAAGCAGCCTGTCCTTTAATCACAGCTCTGCCTTTGTGAACACCAGTCCATTTTTCTTCTGAAACAGCTTTTGAAAAGAAGAATGTAGCTCTGCACATGAACTGAAATATCCTGATACTCCATATTCTGAGATAAGCTCTAATCACAAAGCTGGCCCAACACCATGGGTAGTGACTGACTTGGCAACTGCTGTACTGTAAACCTACAGTTTAATAAAAGGTATTTAACTCTCGGTTGCTTAAACTACTACCTGAACTACCTAACTCATTTGGTAAATCGTATTAGGAATTAGCAGGCCCTCTTTTTTTGAAAGTAAGACACAGGTACAGGACAAAATATTTCTTCTTTAAAAAGACACAAGCCCAGCCAAGGCAAACTCCCATGACCAGGTGTCACCTTGCTTCTAGAGGTTGTGGCAGGAATAACATCTTCAAGCAACAATCTTTTCTGTGTATTTTTGCTTATTTCCAAGTACTACATGATCCATCAAACAAAAATTATTTGTTCATGCCATCTCTTTGGGCTCTTCAGCCAAGCACAGTGCCAAAGATCCCCAAGTACTGCTTTTAGCAAATTTTTTTCAATCATTAAGCGCTCCTGAGCTCTCAAGTAGTGATTCAAGTTGCATTAATTTGGGTTTTATCAAAAAGCTGACTTTTTTTAAAAGGCAAAATAAAACTTCCAAGTGCAAGTGATTGACTTCCTAATTTTTTTTTTCTTAACAAAAGACAAACCATGTATTTTCATCATGTCAAATCTCAGCTTAGAGGGCTCACCAACTGTTATTCCAGAGTAGTCAGAACAACGAGCCCATTATCAGTAAGCCTAAAGCAAAAGTGCAGCACTCACATAACCACTGGAAACATTCAGTCCATAAGCAAAAAAAAAAAAAAAAAATTAAAATATTGAAAGATGAAACATGACTTTGTACTGTCTCGTAATGACTCAAGTATTTCTAACAGTTCTCTCTGAAGGAAACTGGCACTTTCCCCAAGCTGCTCCTCTTAGGGTGATTAACAAAAACACACACAATTTTGCAGTTATTAAGCATCATAAGTGCCTGGTCTCAGCTTTTCTTGTCTGTTCAACAAATTACCTATGTTCCAAATCCAGCTGACTTTTCCTAAAAAAGCAGTCCTGAATCTTCTCAAAGTGGGAAAAAATACCTGGCTGAAAATTATAGGCAGAGAAGACATAACCATGAAGAGTACATGACTGCTGCTAGTTTTTAAGTTTACACTGCAGATCCATGATTTCATACCCTGTCCACACCCTCTTCTTCTAGGGCAGCTAACTACACAACAGTCATATTCACAATGCTTGCTGATGCTCTTAAATAAGGCTGGGGGAAAGGAGTGTAAAACAGCAAAGCAGTTCCCTGAATTATGTCAATATAAATACAGTAATTTCACGCATATAAGGCGCACCCTTGTGACTAAAATTTTGGTCCTAATCGGAAGTGCATCTTATACCCCGGAGCACCTTATATATGGACAAAGTTTGAAAAATTTGCCAACCCGGAAGTGTGAGCCTGCAGCAGCCCCGAACTGAGCTGAGCCCGTACGGCCCTGAGCGGCAGCACCGGGTGGGAGAAGCACCAGATGGGGGAAGTGCTGGCCCAAGCAGCAGTGCTGGGTGGGGGTAGCACCACCCCGAGCAGCAGCGCCAGGCGGGGAAGTGCCGTCCTGAGTAACAGCACCAGGTGGGGGAAGCGCTGGCCCAAGCAGCAGAGCCAGGCGGGGGCCGCCCGGCCTTGAGCGGCAGCGCAAGGCAGGGCCAAGCCCACCCAGCCCTGAGCCAAGCCCGTAAACCCCGCGATCGCGTGATTCCATTACTAACTGGTTACTTTTTTGCATGTGGCTCCTCGCTGGAAAAAAAAAAGTGCGCCTTATTACACCGGTGCGCCTTATACTCGTGAAGTTACTGTACTTTGGGGGTAAAATATTATTTTTAAAATCAATGCATCACAAAAATAGCTCAAAGAGATCACATAAGCAAGCATATAACTCAGATACCAGATACAGACAGGAGACTAACATTTAAATTACATATTATTCCAGTGCAGTAATAGAGAAAAAAGAGCTAATGGACTGCCATTATCCCTATCCAAAATAGGGGTTTGGGCATTATCTTTGCCCAAAATAAGGCAGAGAAACCCCTGAAAGTCTCCTCAACCTGGCAATTTCACTCACACAATATACAGTAACAAGCTTTCTAGTTTGAAAAAGGAGATATCCTGTCATTACCATGTAATTCTTCTTTATTTAGAAAATAAAGACAGAAGAAAGCATAAAGGAGATATTTGACTAAGATTAGTGTAAGAATATCAATAGGTAATTACAGATCCTAAATCCTTTCCAGGTTTTGGTATTTATGAAAAGTTTTACAATCTCCATGGTCTGACAAAGTGTCCTTCTCTCAAATGGTTTATAGCAAGGAAATGCAGAGCTCACTGCCTTTCTTTTTGGCCTGAAGAGTTTTTTCTGTTTAAAATCTGAACAATGCAATGTAAGGCAAAACTCACAAGAAACTTTTGAATTAATTTAATCTACATTTCAAACAAGTCACTCACTGTTGGGGCTAACTGATGCCCCCTCTGGTCTCTGTGACCTTTCTTCTTTGGTGAAGCTTAGACCTCTAAATTCTTTACATTAAGAGAGTGGGTGTTAGATACATAACAACATTTAAGAACCTGGATTTCTGCAGGTTTTGAAATGGGGCCTTTGAAATCAGAATTCCACAGTTCTCCTGAGCCTAAACTTGACTTAATATTATGAATATACTTTTACCTAAGGCTGATCCAGATGAGTCCTTCACCTCCCACCTATATTACCAAGCTCTTGTACTTAAATCCATCTCAGAGATCTTTACTCTCTCCTCTGACATATTTGATAAAATGAGAATCAGTAAAAGAGTAACAGCAGACAAAGCAAATCTCCTACAGGATCTTATATTTACTTGGGAAGCTTCACCTCTTTCATTTTATTTACCTTTCTTTCTTGTGTGCACTTCTGTACAATTACGTTAATGAACTAAAGACAATTGTTACAATAAGGGAACAAACACAAGAGAAGGGGCAGGGAGAAACCTTTCCAGCTGTTACAGTAATTTATTTTTTTAACTGAAATCACAGGAAAAAGAAATAAGAAACTTTACATTAATTTTGACGCTATAGTCATAAAACACACAGCAAAGGGTGAAAAGACAGCATTAATTTATTTAGCTGTCTTGAGAATGTGGTGCCAGAAGCTATATAGCTCTTTTTCTATAGAAAGTAACAGAAAAGCTGAGGCAAATGCAGGCAAAGACAGGGCAGAACCTCACCAACAAAGCCTCAACCCCAAAGCAGGAGCAGAGCCAGCCTGGTTGTAGCCATGGGCTGCACTGTCATCACCAGACAAACCAGGGGACACCACAAGTCCAAGGCCCATCTGGGAAATCCAATAAACAAGTCTGGCCAAGCAGGGGAGAAGGCCAGCCACAGTCCTTCCTAGACCATAGCCTTGAACTTACCTGAGGCTCCTGGATCCTCGGGCAAGGAGTATGGGGTGGAAGCCTCAGGTGAGACTGATGCACATAATTAAGCCCTGCAGGTGCTGACTGAGGCAGTGAGGATTAAACAGACACAGAGATTTCTGAAAGACACCTGACACAGGTTAAGTAGAAAAGAGATGAAGACACCACTCCAGCAACTATCCACTCTGCTTCTATGGCACTATGTGACCCTGCACTCCCAGCACTTCTCAGCTTGGCACAGACACTGGGAGCAATGTGTGCCCTCAGTCACCAGACCAGTCCACAAGAAAACTGTTTCCTTGTCTCAGGCATGACAACCACTGAAGAGGCAGGACAGACAACTAGGAGAGAAGATGTAGCATCATTACTATCCAGTCTTAATCCTCTCTCCCCTCTCTGCCAGAGCTACAACCAAAGAGCTGCAATGCATTTCAGAAGCTCCTAGTGCTCTCACTGTTTGCAGCACCTCTCTTGAGGCATCTTCTACCCACACACAGCAGCCTGCAGAGCAGATGGACTATGTACGCTCACTTCAGCCACTCCAGCATGAAGTCTGGCAACTCAACAGCACTTCCCAAGCTGCTGCCCAAGTTGCTACAGTAACCCCATGAAGGTGTTTTGGGCTTCTGTTTGCCAAGTGCCTCAGCCCAAAGAACATTTTTAAATCATAACTTCTATGTTATATTTAATCAGCATGAACTGCTTTTCTATGCTGTCATGTCAGTCCAGAATCCTTACTGCAAGAACAAAAAACAGGCCAACGATTTTGCCTGCTGTCAGTGGTTTCAAACCAGATCCATGGCCTACTGCTTTTTACAGCACTCCTTTAGTCTATTTTTAAGAGCAACTTGAGAAATAAAAGCTATTTAAAAAAGCAGTGTGAAGAGATGTATCGTTTTCTTCACATGATTATTATGTGCATAGTAACGACAGGAAGAATACACAAATGTTTTCCAACTCTTAAAAAAAAATAAAAAAGAACACTTCCTTTGCAATATATAATTTTGAATTTTAATTTAGATAACTCAGACTTAATTACTGGCAACATAAATATCCATATTCATGACATCTGATTTATTATAATCTTTATTTCTGATATGCTGCATCTGTGAATACTTGAAGTACTTGAGTTTGCATTAATGGGCAATTATATTGGAACTTCATCCAATAGCAACAGATTGATTTAGAGTTTGTAGCACTGAAAAACAATTCATTTTGTCTCAGATGGGCTGTGGCATGAGACCTGGGATTGATGCTTCCACTGTCATTTTTTAACCAATTACTTTTTCCTATCTAATAAGACACTCAAATCAAGGACATTATAATGAGGGTTAAACCAGTGCCTTTTAGATGCATTCTCTCAACTAGCAGTTGCAACGGTCTGAGGAAAGAAAGGAAATGGACAGAAAATAGAAACTCAGATTTCATTCAAGTGTTTTAGAGGGGAAAGAGGCACAGGAACGGTATTTGGTCATTTCACCTTCACATTCAAGGACTCCCTCATGCCGAGCCTTCCAAAAATTCAAACTCTTGCTATGAAAAGCACATTTTTCTTAATAATCTCTGCATCTCTAACTTTATTTCCTTCTAGTCTTGCCTGCTGGAAGATTTTCTGAAGTACAAAGATTCTTCAATTTCCACAAATGTAATGATAAATGATAGGAAGAATTAAACGAACACAAAATATATGTGCAGTACAATAGGAGAAAGTAGCATGAATATTGCTTTTGATGCATATATTGAGTAAATAAGGCGATAAAGATCATGGATGCATGAAGCAGTCTCTCTTTTACGGCTCTTCAAAGAAAGGAGCACAACTGCAGAGGCTTCCCAGAGAGCTGCTGTCTCATCATCCCCTCCTTGGTGACAACAGGGCAAGGAATATTGGTAAGGACAGTCATTAACACAGCGAGGACGTGCCAAAGTACTTTTAACAGTGAATCACTGAATTCAAAGCAATTCAAGTGGTTGCTTTGGTGAGTTCTCATTCTTGTGAAAACACACACAACGTCCTTGCCAGTAGTTAACCAGTGTTTCGAAACAGTTTAAACCTCACACATATGATTTTGCTAACATATTTTTATACCTTATAGCCAGTCTCCATGAACATCATTACTTCTAAGGCATACAGGAATAATGAGAACAACTACAGTTTCCTATAGTTATAAAACAAAGACCTACCTCTGGGAGGCTCATTTCAGGCAGAGGGGACTTTATTCACACCAATCATAGTTGTCTCACCACTTAAAGTGCAACTCAACCTTCTTTTATTTGAAAGAGAGGCATAAAGGACTTGAGAAGCAAAATTTACGGTAAGTGCAAAACAAACATGCTCAAAAGCAGAATATGTAGAGACAAAAATCCCACTCTCAGACTACATAGGATGACTTGGCTTGTGTGTTCAAACGTTGGCTATCAACAGAGCTAGCAAAAAGTGGTACCAAAAATACTGGCTAAAAAGCTAAATAAATCATTCAACCTTTTGTTATAGATAATAACCGAACAAAGCCGAATTAAATAGTAAAACAGCAATTTTTATTTTTGCAACCGAAAATACAGTCCTGGGAAGTCACAAGCGAAAACAACAGTACTGAGCCCGGGAAATTGGTGCTGGGTGACACACACGCTGATCTGACCTCTATCGCATCAGGTCTCCCTGTGTTCACACCGCCATCCCGGGGAGCCCAGCTTTTATACAGTTTTTCTGGCCCGAGGCGAGAGTTTCCTTTATTTCTGCTGCAGATTCTCATATTTAGATTAAATCCTTTTTCTGGTGCTGCCCTGGACAAAGGTCCTTCCTGCGTGCTGATGAAGGCTGTGTCTGCTCCATACTGATGTGTAATTTTCCTAGGGAGTGCTGTCTTCTCGCTCACAGGAACCAGCGAGGTGATCGGCAGTCTGATATGTGGTACTTGACAGATACTTTATCGATGATCTTTTCTGTCCATTGTGGAGATCGCCGGGCTAGGTCTGTTGATATGCTAATTACGGCCGTTGTCTACGGCCCCAGGTGCTTGGTGTTTAAGAGGTTCTTTTTCTTTTTATTTTATTTCATGCAACCTTCTTATATTATATAAACACAAATTATAACAACATATATTACACTTTCTTTCAGGAAGATTTCTAAACATCAAACAAGCTAATAAACTTCACTGGGAAAAAAAGTATTCTTCTCAGTATACTTATCACCTAGGCTTTATTGCAAACTTAGTCTTCCTAAAATAATTTCTAAAAACCATAAAATCCACCTGGATTTCAACTCTTTCATGCCCTCCTGAGATGTGCAGAGTACTTTCTCCCATCAGCAAGACGTGTATATGTTCAATATCTCCATCAGTACTGAAAAAAAACAGTTTAGAGCTACGTATCACTTCATGTATTAGTGACATACCAACATGTATTTTCTTTGAAGAGGGAAAGAGGTCTGCCATACTAAAAACTTTGTTTTTCCGAAAAAGTCAATTCATTCCTCAAGAGAATTTTAAGCCTTTCAAGCAATTCACAATAACCTTCACAAAATATCTTGAAAATTTTAGGCTGAACTGGAAATAACACCTCAACAACTTTAAGAAAAAAACCTAAGTACCTTTAAGCCCTTTAAAATACCATCCTAATGGTCTGCAAAATGGATTCTTCAGCCATTGTTCAGTCTTTTTAAGAAATTGGTAATCATTTTGGATAAAGTAGCACATAATGGAACATTAACTGAATAAATAAAAGCCTCGGGCCTCAAGCATGTCCAAAACAAAACTGTTTTACAATATGAAACTCCCTTTACTCGCCCAGAGTCTGTTCAGGAGTGGAATATTTTCAGCTCCTGTAAATTTCCAATGCTGGTTTGAGTGTTGGATGTGTCATGGAATTATTTTCTCCGCACTCCTGGGCTATGTGTGGATGAAATTATTTCTGTTGCACATCCTGGCCAGGATAAAGCTATGCCTTGATTCTTTAACGCTAGAAGTGTTGTTGGAGGGCTTTTCTCTCTGCAGGTTCGGTGACAACCTCACTTTCCATTAAGATACCAACATACAGGAGCGGCTGGAAAGGGTTAAAGACATGAACTCTTCAATGCCTTGTACCTGAGAGGTTTCAGCCGTGCTGGAGGTCAGTAAAGCACCACACCCTGCTAACCTTCAGCCCTGGGGGAGCGGATCTGCCCTGGCCTGGAAACCCAGCCAGGAGCCATCGAAAGGGTTTAGAAGACATTTATGCTTTAAAAGCCATTTGCACCAGGGCTGCGTGAACGCTCAGGAAGCGCACAGCGCCTCAACGAGCCAACCCACCCCAACGGCCTATGGCCAGGCCTTACCCCGGCGGGCGGGCCCAGCGCTCGGGCCGGGCTAGTCCGGGCCAGCCCTGCCCTGCCCAGCCCTGCCCAGCCCAGCCCAGCCCTGCCCTGCCCTGCCCAGCCCTGCCCTCAGGCGCCGCTCCGGCCGAGGGCCGAGGGGAGCCCGGCGCGGCCCCAGGCGGGGCGGCCCGGGCGGGCCGGGGGCGGGGCCTTGCGCGGCGGGGCCGCCAGAGGGCGCCACGGCGGGGGCGGGGGCGGCAGCGTGTGGGTCGGGGTGCGCGCCGGTGCGCGGGGCCGGACAGCGCCCGGCCTTGACCGCGGCCTCGCTCCGCGCATTCTGGCCTGCCTGGCCCCTCCACTCCCGGGCAAGGAACGGGGCTGCACAGACACGGTAAGGGCGCGCGGCCGGCTCCCGTCCCGCCGGCTTCGCGTTTGGCATCCCCGTATCGTATCGGTCCCGTCCCCTCCGGTGTTCTCCCATCCTTTCCATAGGGTGGGTGTTGTCCCTCCGTCCTTCCATCCCCCGGCGGAACCAGCAGGTCGCTCGTCCGCCGGCAGAGCCCCGCGGTAGCGAGGGGCAGGCCCGGGCATGTCCCGGGAGGCGCCGCCTGCGCGGTCCCGCCGTGCGCCGCTCGCTGCCGGGCTGCGGGCCGGGGATACCCCGGGGCGCTCCGTGCGAGTGCCCCGACTGCTGCAGCTTGGCCGTAGCGTCTGCGAGGGTTTTGGTGAGTCTGCCGCGATTTAGCTGCTCTGTTAGCTGGCGTTGTTTCTCGTGGCAGATGATCGATACCCTGGCGGGCGGCGAGGCTCGGGACCTGCTGCTCGAGCTCCCCGCAATGCTGGAGCAGGAGCTGCGGACCCAGCCCCGGGCCGCCGGCCTCAGGCTGCTCGAGGCTGCCCACGACAACGGCCTGCGAATGACCGCACGGCTGCGAGACTTCGAGGTGAAAGATCTCCTCAGCTTAACTCAGTTCTTTGGCTTCCACACTGAGACGTTCTCACTAGCTGTGAATTTCTTAGATAGATTCTTGTCAAAAATGAAGGTAAGGCTTCTTGAAGTATAAGCTCTCAGCCTAGTTCCTATTCGAAGCTAGAATGTTTTAGGTTTAAATAAAGGTTAAGCTCCTGCCAGAGATGTTTGGTTGCACAGAGCTAAAAAATGGTGTTCTCCGTTCAGGCTTTGGTATTGTTAAGAAAGGTGCTTCCTCTGGAGAAGGAAAAACTAAAGAAAGGATGCACATGGGCTGGGAAACAGGACGTGTTAATGGCTTAGACAAAGACAGACTGCCTGCCTGTCCGGTTGCATAGATTCAAGAACACCTTAAATTACTTCTTATTTAACTGCCCGTTCAACCTATCAATAAGCCTTGTGTATAATCGAGATACTGTTGAACACTTAAAATCTGGTCAAACATTAGTTAGCCCTGCATTCTCCCATGAAGATGTGATATGCTGACCTGGATTGTTTTTAATTGTGTAACAATTAAAGACAAGACGGGATTACCACTGTACAATCTGGACAAGAACAAAAGCTTGTTTTCCTTGTGTGTTAAAACAAAAATGAGATGGAATGGATGAGAAAATGATGATTTTAAAGACTTATGAATCCAGAATAAGCAGTAAAAATCAGGACTGCATTGTTTATGGAATAAAATAAGACAATTTATATGTACATGTATATGTTTGAGTATATATGCTTAAAACAGAGTTAGAAACCCCCAATTTTTTACTATCACCCAATATGTACAACACTTTAAGTCCTAAAAGCTTCCTATTAGGCTATTTTAGAACCCTATTAACAAGCCAGTTCTACCTCAATTAAAATTGCTCTGCAGTCTTGCTTTTTAGATGAATGAGATACAATTTACAGTGCCTAACTGTTTTCTTGTTTGGTTAAATAAAGGTAAGAATATTTGATAAAAGGCTTAGTTTTCAATCTTCAAAAAGCAAAACAACCCCTTGTCCCCCATAATTTTTTGATTAAATAGATCAGTGCTTACAATTTGATACTTGCATGTTGTAATAGCGGATCAGAGGCCTTCTCTGAAAATAACAATTCATTTTCCTTTAGGTACAGCCTAAACATGTGGGCTGTGTTGGACTCAGCTGCTTCTACTTGGCTGTGAAGGCATCAGAAGAAGAGAGAAATGTGCCCTTAGCCACTGACTTAATTCGAATAAGCCAGTATAGATTCACGGTTTCTGATATGATGAGAATGGAGAAAATCATACTGGAGAAATTGTGTTGGAAAGTCAAAGCTATAACGGCCTTCCAATTTCTACAGCTCTATCACGCATTCATTCATGAGAATTTAAGCTGTGAAAGGTACAATAGCTAATCCTGATTTTGCTATAACTGCCTATGACCAGAGAATGTAGAATATAGAAAAACAAGCAGAGAAATTGCTTGAGTAATTGGCCTTTCTGTACTTTAAAAATCCCACAAACTTTTCACCTTACTCGTAATTGTCATAAATGTGAGCATCTGTGATTTAATATTATTGTAATTTTAAATAATGTTTTCATAAATGGAGTATTTCTCTCTTTGGCAAAACCCGAACTTGCTCAATAATAATGGTATAATAAGTCTCTGCTTACGCTGCAGTGAAGTATTGCCTCATTGTAAAGATTGCAAAATCTTGTTTAAAAAATATTCCTTTTGCTAGTAAGCACTGAAATTCCTTGTTAAGCCTGCTTTGGTAATGCAGCTCTTCCTCAGTGTAACACAGGATTTATTTTTGGCATTGGGACTGTCAAAACTGAACACCTGTTTGAATGTAATCTGGGACAAATGAGGCTTTTGTTTAGATAATGAGCATTCTTGCTGCTTCTCTGAGTTCCCAGAGTCATGCTGTCTTGATCAAGCTTGCATTCCTCTAGATTCACTCATCTGTTTTTGTTACAGGAGAAAATACCTTAATTTTGATAGACTTGAGACCCAACTTAAGGCCTGTCACTGCAGACTCATGTTCTCTAAAGCCAAGGTAAACATCTTGAAAGTTCAAAGAAAATTAAACTGCTGAAACTTAACAAAACAGTGTTTAAAACATAACAAAACAGTGTTTAAAAACATCTCTCTCTCCAGCCTTCTGTCTTGGCACTGTCTATTATAGCACTAGAGATAGAAGAACAAAAACTGCTGGAGTTGACAGAGGCATTGGAATTTCTACAGTTACATGCCAAGGTATGTGCAGATAAAATTTCAGGGGAGGGTGGAAGAAAAATGCATGAAAAGAGCTACACAGGGGGAAAGGGACAGGTGCATTGGCATATTGGTTTCTTTTGTAGCTTTCTTGTGATGTTTTGTTGAGTTTTTTTCATTTGGCCTGGGATATTTGGCTGCCTGTCTTGTTGAAGAAGCTGAAAGTACATGTACAAAGTAAAGATTCAACTAGTTATTAACAACATGTCTTGTTGTGTAGATAAGCAACAGAGAATTGACCTTCTGGAAGGAGCTAGTGTTAAAGTGCCTTATGGAGTATTCCTCAAGCAAGTGTTCCAAACCAAATGTGCAGAAATTAAAATGGATTGTGTCTGGACGTACAGCTCGGCAGCTTAAACATAGCTACTACAAAATAACACATCTTCCTACCATTCCAGAGACCATCTCATAATAGGTACATCCTTGTAAAATCGACTTCTGACCTTTTAAAAATCAGCTTCTGATAATATAGAAGTAATATTGGCTGTTAACTACCTCCAGGGTCCTTATAGGTTACCTCCTGGAATCGAGTAACATCAGTGTAGTTAGCCTGTTCTCATGTTCTTGCTTAAGCCAGTCTTGTACCTGAAGAAGTGACAACCTGATTAATGTATGAACACTGGAGAAAGAACTGATGTGTGTTGTGGTAGCAGGAAGGTTCTACAGACATTGGGATCGCATTCACTCTAAAATGTGGAGTAAAGCTTGGAAAAGCGGGGAAAAAACCCTTGCATTGCTCCTATCCCAAAAAGAATGCAGCCTGTGAAAATGAGTTTCTTGCAATTGTTCACTTAAGCCACTTACAAGTAAGACAGTTTAATACAGTTTAACTGCTTAGTGAAGGCTAAAATCTGTAATTCAGTTATTTCTGTTACTGTAGTTTTACCGTGTAAAAATTGTTAAGTTCTTCCTTACCTACACTTCACATAAAGATGGGTAGCCTCTGGAAGTAACAGCTGTCTTGCTGTTGTCTTGTCGTGCTTTGTTTGGCTCTTGTAGAAAGCACTTCAGCTGACTGGTTTGTTTGGGTTTTTTTACAGGAGTACAATAAAATGAGAAGACCATCCCATGACCTTGTCGATAGGCACACTAATGTTTGAGAAACAGTCTGAACCGTGATCTTAATAATGAAGAACTCAGCTCATGGAAAGAATATGTAACATCTCAGACTAAAGGTCCTTCCAGCAAATACCAGTTCTTTTCATGATTAATTCAACAGTACATGGTGTCAATACTTGGTAGACTGTTTACTAGTCAGTGAAATAACACAATCCCAATACAAGGAATTTTAGCACCTTATAGTTTGTAGAGCAGCTTGTGTAATCTAACTTTGGTTTACAGTAACTGAAGGTGCTGAATTAGATATTAATTTTTAAAACCTGGTTCATTTTCTGAGGATTATGGGATACCAGGAAAATCTGATGTGCAGTGCTGTAGTGTATTAAGAAAGACTAATCCCACTCAACAACAGCAAGTGTCTGCCAGCTCACCTGGTGTGCTGTTTGGGCAATACCTTGTGTCCACGCGTTCCTGCCAGGATGGGCACTGGCCTCCTACCACAGACACATTAAACATTAGCCTATGTGATAACCCACTGAACATGTTGAGTAGGTAGAGCAGGAGAAAAGAGAAACTTAACTGCGTTCTATTAGGAAAGGCAATCACTAGCACAGCATTAGTAACTGCAGTATTTTGTAAGAGCTGTAGTTTACCAATGCCACAAGTTATCTCATTGAGTGTAAAAACTTGGTGATACCTAAGGAAGACTAAGGGAAAGAACTGGGTCACATGTAACCCTTTCATGGCCTAAATATGACCTTAGTTTTCCAGAATTTTGCTGTACTAGAGGTAAATGCTGATGCTGAACAGGCACATTGTTAAGAGTTACAGTATAGGAGCAGGGCTAGTTTCCCATCTCAGCCTGTGTGTAGGAGCAATCCAGTTGAGAAACACTGAAGATTGCTTCAACTCTGATGTCTTTAATGGTAAGCTTTGTAAAACACAACTGTTCTGAAGATCAGGTCAATATTTGAGGCATTCATGTTTCTAGAGCTAACAAGGAAGTGAATAATAAGAATGTATTATTGTGTGTTAGATGAAAAGAGGTTCTGGGAGAGTGTTGCTAATTTCTTCTTGAATTCAGCATCACTGTGGGACAGAGGCTGTTGGCAACAGGCTGTTAAACCTGATTGTCATATGAGCTGATGGAGTGGAGGAGAGATCAGAGTGTGCGATGAGCTGTTAGCCAGCCACCCCTTCCCTGTAATGGTACCAGCCGAGGTGGAAACCATTCTCTGCATATCTCAAATGAGTTAAAACATTGACAGAAGACTCCATACCAAAGCTCTCTACTGGACAAATCAAGTCTTCTCATGAGCTCATAGGGGTGATTGCACTGCAAAATGTGTAACTGGGTATCACACCTGTCAGTGCTGCCTGGGCATTGTGCTGACCTGTGCAAAGTGATTCAAAGTGTGGTCAGCCTACTGGGAGAGGATGCAATGTGCAATTCTAATTGTCCTGTCTTGAGATATGTACCTTTAAATTAAAAATTGAAATAAGCTTAACTAAGCTTTTTTGTTGTTTGGTTATGAATAAATGTGACATATCTGAACAGCAACTGGAGAAAAATTTCCAGGCAGGAGCTGACATAATGAACTTTTTTGTTTCCCCCCCAATTTATTTTTATAAGAGGTTGAGGCTGCATGGGAGCAACTAGACAACCACATGAGAAAATGGTAAATATTTTAATAATATCTGTTCTTCAGCAGTGAATCACAGATATGGATGGGACCATGGGTAGCATCACCTGGTCCCACCTCCTTGCTCAAGCAGGGTCATCCTAGAGCACATGATGCTGGATTTTGTCCAGACATTTCTTGATTAATCCCAATAAGGTAGACTCCATACCATCTCAGAGAAACCTGTTCCTGCACATAGTAACTGCACAGGAAAGAACTTCTTCCTTATGTCCAGGTGGAACTTTCTGGGCATCAGTTTCCAGAATCACAAGGTTGGAAGAGACCTTCGAGATGACTGAGTCTAATCCAATCCCTAACATCTCAACTAGACTCTGGCACCGAGTGCCACAATCAGTCTTTTTTTAAACACAGCCAGGGATGGTGACTCCACCACCTCCCTAGGCAGACCATTCCAGTATTTGATCACTTTCAGTAAAAATCTTTTTCCTAACACCTAACTATATTTCCCTTGGTGCAGCTTAAGAATTGTGTCCTCTCGTTCTGTCAGTGCTGCCTGGAGAAAGAGACCAACCCCACCTGACCACAGCCACCTTTCAGGGAGTTGTAGAGAGTGGTAAGGTCACCCCTGTGTCTCCTTTTCTCCAGGCTAAACAGCCCCAGCTCCCTCAGCCGTTCCTCGTTGGGCTTGTGTTCCAAACCCCTCACCAGCCTTGTTGCCTCCTCTGGGTGTGCTCAAGTGTCTCAATGTCCTTCCTAAACTGAGGGCCCAGAACTGGACACAGCACTCAAGGTGTGGCCTCACCAGTGCCAAGCACCTCCCTGCTCCTGCTGGCCACACCATTTCTGATCCAGGCCAGGATGCCACTGGCCTCCTTGGCCACCAGGGCTCACAGCTGGCTCATGTTCAGTTGGCTGTTCACCAGTACCCCCAGGTCCCTTCCAGCCACACCATCCCCAGCCTGTAACACTGCAGGGGGTCATTGTGGCCAAAATGCAGGACTCAGCTCTTGGACTCATTAAACTTCATCCTGTTGGACTCTGCCCCTCCATCCAACCCTTCCAGGTCTCTCTGCAGAGCCCTTCTACCTTCCAACAGATCAACACATGCTCCCACCTTAGTGTCATCTGCAAATTTACTAATGAAAGACTCAATATCCTCATCCGTGTCATCAGTAAAAACATTGAGCAGAACTGGCCCCAGCACAGACCCCTGAGGGACACCACTGGTGACTGGCCCCCAGCTGGATGCAGCACCATTCACCAGCACTCTTGGCCCAGCCATCCAGCCAGTTCTTAAGTGAGTGAAGAGTGCTCCTGTCTAAGCCATGGGCTGGCAACTTTTCCAGGAGTCTGCTGTGGGAGACAGTGTCTTGCCAAAGGCCTTGCTGAAGTCCAGACAGACAACATCCACAGCCTTTCCTGCATCCAGCAGACGGGTCAGCTGGTCATAAAAGGAGACCAGGTTGGTCAAACACAACCTACCCCTCCTAAACCCCTGCTGGCTGGGTCTGATACTCTGGCCATCCTGTAACTGCTGTGTGATGATACTCAATATAAACTGTTCCATTACCTGACCAGGTACTGAGGTCAGGCTAACTGGCCTATAATTACCAGGATCATCTTTCCCACCCTTTTTATGAATGGGAGTCACACTGGCCAGCTTCCAGTCATCTGGAACCTCACCAGTGAGCCAGGACTGTTGGTAAATGATGGAGAACGGCTTCGTAAGCTCATCTGCCAGCTCCCTCATCACCCTGGGATGGATCCGTCTGGTCCCATAGATTTATGAACATCCAAGCAGCTCAGCAGTTTTCTTCCTCCTCCTGGATAACAAGGGGACCATTCTGTTCCCTGACACCATCTACCAATCCAGGAGGACAGCTGTCCTGAGGACAAGCTGTCTTTCCACTAAAGACTGAGGCAAAGAAGGCATTAAGAACTTCCACCTTCCCCTCTTCTGCAGTTACTAAGTTCCCTCCTGCATCCAGTAGAGAACAAAGGCTGGTCTTAACAAAGGTTGGTTGGCTGCCTCTTGTCCTGTTGCTGGGCACCATGGAACAGAGTCTGGTCTCTGCTCTGAGCCCTCCCTGCAGACGTGGACAGACTGGGATGAGGTCCCCTCTTAGCTGTGTCTCCTCTGGAGGCTGAACGGCCCCACCTCTCAAAGCCTTTCCTTGTAGGAATATCCTTCAATCCCTTCCACAGCCTCTGCTGGACTTGCTCCAGGAGCTCTATGTCCCTGCTGTCTTGAGCAGCCCAGCTGGACACAGTACTCCAGATCTGGCCTCACCAGGGCTGAGCAGAGGAGCCAGATCATCTCCCTGACCTTCTGACAATGTTTTTCCTGATTCACCCCAGGATATAATTAGCGTTCTTGTCCCTCAGGGCACTGCTGCCTCAGGGACAGCTCACTGTCCATCAGGACCCCAAGGTCCTTCTCCACAGAACTGCTCTCCAGAAGATCAGCCCCAGCCTGGTACATGGGGAGATTCCTTCTCACGTATAGATAAGCAAGAATAAGAAGATATCCTTGCATTAAGACAAGCGGTAGATTTATAACTGATTTGTTTACTATGGTGTTTCTAAAAAGAAAAAAACACCGAAAACAAACATTCTGCTTAAAGTCCTTACTTTTTTTTATGTACACCTTTCTCTATAGTCTGTGTCTTAGTATCACAGCTTATAAATCAGCTGCTAACATTTTGTCTTCATTCTGCTGGAAAAGATCTTCTTTCTCTTCACTGAAGTAAGTAATTTTGACAACAATCCATTGAAGAGATCACTGAAGTCTTCAACAGTTACATGATTCCAGTCCTTAATGGTAACATGTAATTTGTCTAAAGGATCACATATAAAAAGTTCAGTTTTCAAGACTAGAAAAGTCTGGTCCCCCTTTGCTGTAGTTTCCAGAAATTTCTGCTCCACTGAAGTCAAACCCAGGGTTCTGATGGAATTAAAATTAAAAATTGTTTAGTAAGTAAATTATTTAGAATAAAAATGTTTTTTAAAATCCCAGACAACCCACAAACAAAAACCCTAAATTGCTTTATGTTAGTATTCTGCCATTGTAATAAGAACATATAATAATCAACTTGTCATACATTTATCACAGCCCTAAAATCCTTGGAAAATGCATCAACAAACTCTGAATTGTCAGTTTGGTTGGCTACTGCTGAACTGACTTTGTAACGCTGTTTTTGACTTAGCAAGTAGTCAGATCTCCCAGAAAAGAAATATTAAGCAAAGTTTAAGGAAGAGATCTGGCTTTGAAATAAGTACATGCCCTGATGGATAACAAGGTTCATAAAACTACTGTTCTCTGCTGCAGTACATAGCCTGCTGATTCAGCTGGCAAGTCAAATGTAATTCTACACCTCTGCAGACAGGTATAGGAATAGTTGTGTGCCAAAGGGATAGCAAAACAATTTAGGCAATTTTAGTAAAAGCACAAGGAACATCTTTCCCACCTAATTATTCAATCTTACATTATAAGCAAACATATCCAGTAGAGTTTGATGTTTGTATTTTATTGTAAATATGGCTATGTCATAATTCCAGATAATAACAGAAGTTGTGTGTAGCCTAACAAGTGAAAAGTTGTTAGGAAGATGCAATTACTAAAACAGCAATAGCACCTCCAAACTCACCTGAACTTATAACCCTGCAGACAGAGTACAGACAGAAAAATATCTTAAAAGCACAGTGATAAAACCCTGTAAGCATTTCATAGATATTGAATTATTGAATTGGAAATTAATACATTTCCATGGCATTTGCTCAGGTTTCTTGGCCATAATGTCTGTGTGCTAACAAAAAATATAAGGAGTAATTATGGTCCTGATTCCTTGGGTTTTAGCACTTATATTTTTCAGATTCTCTGCTGCTTGGTGTGTAACTCTGAAACTTCATATTCAGTCTTAGTAAGTTCTCTTCACAGGGTAGTTAGACAAAACAATCCCTTCCCAGCTAGAGAATCAAAGACAACCCTTACTCAAAAAGCATAAACAATGTCGAAGGGAAGGGGCAAGCCAGGGGGACTTCATAACCTGGGGCTGTGGTTGGAAAATTGACCCCAATGTGTAGATGAACCAAAACTTATACAAGTGTAAAAACTTGTGACAGAGATACATTTTGGATTCAACCCGGGTGCAGCCCCAGACAGGCTCTTGTACTGCCCAAAGTGTATCCTTTTAAGGCCTTTCAATAAATATCTATTTTATTCCTTTTAACTGTCTAGTCTCTGTTCCACATCAGCTTTTCTAGGCATCAATCCTTTAACTTACTTCTCTTTGGAAGCGCTCCAGTGTAAGTTTCCTTTGCATCTGGTCCTGTACCCAAGGATCAGCAGCATATTCATTTTCTAACAGAGATGTCCAACAATTTCCAGCGTCTCTATTTGTCTTTGTTAGAACAATTCGTATCATCTGCCTGTCTTCTGTTGAATGAAAACACATAGAACAACCTTTAATCTCAGTCCTACATGTTGGTTCTTTTCTTGGTTTGGTAAATTCACCATTAACAAGCACAAGACGTGAAGTAATTTAAGTTCATAATGCCAATGCCAACCTAGTTCTTGATAAATAAACAAACATTAACAAGAAAAAAAGGGCTGAAGCAAAGATAGTCTGTATTGTCATCTCTCCCCAACTGGCCTGTAAGATGCTGAACCTGTTTTAAGGGATTAAACACAGTTCAAAAGTACTTCTATTGCAAACATAAAGTCTTGGAGATATTCACAACAAAGATTTAATCTATTAATATAGGCAACTCTGCTAAGGCAATAATGAAAAATTTGAGATCAGGCTTTACAGAGAGTTATTACCAACAAAAGCCAGAACTAAGTTTTAGCAACATATGAATGGATGATTATTTAAAAGAGTGTGTATGGCCATAGAGAATATACTGGAGGCATGTTTCAAAGTAAATGTGCAGGGTGTTTAGGTCCACTGAAGTGAATAAATACAGCAGTAGAAGTGTATTTTGAATGTTATTTGCATACTGAAAAAGACTGGGCTTTGCTTCACAATGTATATTAACACCTTTAATTTCAATGCCTAAATTACTAAATTATCAATACATATTTAAAATAAATATAATCGGAAAACACTGGGAGGCACAGTCCACAAATATGATTGCCAGCTCCCAAAATATTCTGAATACTTTACAGTATTTATTACATAATGGCCTGATATGCTTTTTTTCCTAATTATATGTAGGAACTTTAAGTGTGATTTTTAAATTTCTTTCTGATTCTCTTGGACTGTAGATTTCGTCATTCATTCAAAAACTATAATGCATAAAAAGTAGTAATTATGGAGAGTCATATACCACGTAACTGTATCATAACTGTTTAGCTTTAAATGAAGGTTTGAGAGAAACTTCTCACTATATGGAAATGTTTGTAACCCATTGATTGCGACCTTCCAGGATGTGGCATTTTCTCATTAACCTTCATCTCAAGTGCTTTTGTAATACCTCAGTTCCCTAATCCAGCAAAAACGACTGCCTTTTTACAAAGCTATGGAAAGAAAGTAATCTTTCCCATTAATAAAGAGGAGGTAAACTATTCTGCAGTGTCTATTGGAAAGTTTTACTGCCTTTATAA
The DNA here is from genome assembly GCF_009819885.2 of Catharus ustulatus. Classification (NCBI taxonomy): domain Eukaryota; kingdom Metazoa; phylum Chordata; class Aves; order Passeriformes; family Turdidae; genus Catharus; species Catharus ustulatus. The sequence goes on along the minus strand of NC_046235.1, from coordinate 6,370,601 downwards.
TGTCACTTCAGATGCAGGTTATTACCTAAGGTCCATGTTCCTTCATCAGTTACTGTAGAGTCAAAAAGTTTACCCTGCAAAAGACAGGTATAGTATTACAAATCAGTAAAACCTCTTCAGCATCCAGTTTACATTGAGTTATGAAGTTTTACTCACAACTTAACCACCTTGTATTCTGTTGAAAATGAATAGGGCGATCTGGCCCTACACGTATACACTTGCATGTAGCCTGTTAAAGAATTATTGCTTGTTACACAATTATTTTTTTAATTATATTTCAGTATCTGGAGTCATTGAAAAGGCTTGTGTTTCTCAGCAGGTAATGCCACTTTTAATAATCTCGTCATGAAAATGCAAATGTTTTTGCCAGGAGTAACATTGAGCTCTGGTGCAGGGTACAGGTAGTATGAGCAGTTCACCAAGTACAGTAAATTCACGAATACAAGCCGCACTGACTATAAGCCGCATCTCTGGGTGTTGGCAAACATTTCGGTTTTTGTCCATAAATAAGCTGCACCTGAATATAAGCCACTCGTTCGCAGCGAGGACCCGCGTGCAACAAAGTTGCCAAATAGTAACAGAACGGCGGCAGGGCAGGGTTTACTGGCTGAGCTAAGGCTGTGCAGGCTCGGCCCGCTAGGGGCTGCTGACGGGGCCACTGGGGGCCAGCCACCGCTGCCACTGGGCTCGGTCACCACGGCCCGGCGCTGCCCTGTGGTGGCAGGCAGTGACGGAGCCCCCCCCCGCTCCCACGGCAGCGGCGGCGGGCGGGGACGGAGCTTCCCCGCGACTGTGGCGGCGGGCAGGGACAGAGTTTCCCCACTCCTGGCGTGGCGGCGGCGGCCGGGCGCGGAACCCGCGGAGCCCGCTCCCGGCGCGGCGGCGGGCAGCGACGGAGAACAGGGGCGGACCCCCCGCCTCCTCCCCGAGCCGTGGGGATAGCAGCACAGAGCCCCCTGCCTCTCCCCCTCCAGAAGTAGGGAACTCCCCTGCCTCCCTCCCTCCCCCCACGCTCCCGGCGCTGAGCTGACCCCACCCGCCGCGCAACACATTAACCAATTTGTAACAATCGCGAAATCCTGGGTTTTACTGGCAGGCGCTCGGCTCGGCACCCTGGCTGGCACTTCTGGGGTTGTAAATGTCAGAAAATTATTCACATATTAGCCACTCCTGAATATTGGCCGCATTTCTGGTTTGAGAGCAAAATTTTAGTCAAAACGGTGCGGCTTGTATTCGTGAAATTACTGTAAATCTGTGTTTAGGCTGCTTTTTTGGGTTGGGTTTTTTTTTGTTTTTTTGCTTTCTGGAGCAATTGAAGCTGTGCGCTGAAATGCTGTCCACATTCACATTAAAATCCATGTGAATTTGTATCTTTGGTATCTTTGTTTTTCATAGAAGCACAGAATGATTTGAATTGGACAGGACCTTAAAGTTCATCTCATTCCAGCTCCCTGCCATGGGGCAGGACACCATCTGCTGTCCCAGGTTGCTCCAAGCCCTGTCCAACCTAGCCTTGAACACCTCCAGGGACACGGCATCCACAGCTTCTCTGGGCAACCTATGCCAGGGCCTCCCAACCCTCACAGGGAAGAATTTCGTAATAATATCCAACATGATACTGTCTTCTGACAGTTTAAAGCCCTTCCCCCTTGTCCCATCACTACGTGGCCTTCTAAGAAGCCCTTCTCCAGCTCTCTTTCCATGTACTGGAGGACAGGCACCATCTGTAAAACCTCGTGCAGCTGAACAAAATTGTTTCCAACAAACGTCACTTTTAATGTATCAAACCTGGGATAAAGAACAGAGAGGCACCACAGGGCATGGGTGTGCAAACCTTCTCCCAGGTGACTAACGACAGCACACGAGGGCGCAGCCTAAGCTGTGCCAGGGCAGGTCCGGGAGGGACATCAGGAAGAAATTTCACAGAAAGTATGACAAGACGTTGGATCGACCTGCCCACAGTCGGAGTCACAATCCCTGGAGGTGTTTAAGGCAAGCCCACATTCGATTGACACAGCAGACAACTGTGCAGGCTGGACTCGATGGCCTCAGAGATATTTTACAAGCGAACTGAGCCCGTGACCCCCAGCGCCCTGCGGCCTACGCGTCGGGAGCAGCCGCTGGCCTGTTCCCCCCGGGCTGCCCACGGTACCTGCAGCAGCTCCTGCCCGCACACGGCCAGGGAGATGTGCCGGCTCCGCAGGCTGCAGCGCACGTCCTTGGCGCGGGTGCCCGGCGGGACGCGCACCTCGATGAACACCTCCTCCAGCGTCTGGTACCAGCGGCCCCAGGGCGTCCCGCAGGGCACCACCCCGCTGCGCTCCTCGAACGGAGCCGACATGGGACACGCCGGCAGCGCTCCGCACCGAACGGCACACAGAGTGAGCGAGTGAGTGAGTGAGTGACTCCCGCACACAGCGCGTCCCGCACCGCTCCGCGACTCCGGCCTCGCTCCCCGCCCCGGAGCGCCCGCCGAGCGCCCGCCCCGCGCACGCGCGCCGCCGGCCACGCCCCCGCCGGGCCCGCACGCGCGCGTGCCCCGCGCCGGGCTCGCCGATTGGCCGAGGCGGGCGGAGCGGTGGCAGCTGATTGGCTGGGCGGCGCGCGCTGCGGCCGTTGGCCCCTTTGAACGCCGTGCAGCGGAGCGCTAGTGCCGTCATGGCCTCCGCGCGCGCGCCGCTCTCCCGCCACCTTCACCGCGATGGGAGCGCCGGTACGTGAGGCGAGGGGACGGAGGGAGCGGGGGGGAGCCTTTCGGCCGTGCTCAGGGGCCGGGGACTGACCTCACTGTGTCCCTGTGAGGAGCAGCCCGTAGCGCCGTGCCTGAGGACCGACTGGGTTCTCGCAGGGGTTCCCTTCGAAGGCAGAAGGTCCCGACTTCGTGTGTATCCCTGGCATGCCAAATACTGTAGTGATCGTGTATTATGTACATAGTAACTAGAGCGATGCCTTGCTGCCTCCAGTTCCGTTGTAAGAGAAACGTGCAGAGCTTGTTACGAGAGCGTTTTCTGATGTACGAATTTCTCACACTGAGGCTTTGGCTGTAGATTTGCCTTAGGTGTGTTATGACCCTCAACCCATCGAAGCTGAAAATCCTGTCATTTACCTTTATTGTTCTTTGCTGTTCTGAAAATCTAATTTTTAGCACAAACCCCCCTTCAAGGATCCCATAACGTTAAGCCATCAGATGGAGTGGGAAGTTTGCGGTCCTCTGAAGCATGCCAAGGGGCTGGGAAACAGAAGAGTAAGTAAAAATTGCACAGAACACAATAGTAAGATAGCTTAAGATGTTGCAATTATTAGTGCTATTACTGCTCTGATGTTGAGAAATTGGTTTCTGTTGCAGAGGCTCATTGTCTTCCTTCCAGCTCAGAGAAGGAGCTGTATAAATATCTATTGGAATCTTCCAAAAATAGGTTTATATGTGACTTGTGCTAATTAGGGGGGTCCTCTGGAGGCCAAATAAGCTACTTATTAACTTAGGGTTTAGAGGTATTTTCATGCATTTTTAATGTCTAAAGCATCCTTCAGTTCAAAACTGACATTATGGATCTAGATCATGTCAGGGAAACTTGGCAGAAGTGGAAATATCAGAAGTGTCTGTCACCTGGTAGTCTCTCTCTAAACTTTTGTCAAGTGCCCAAACGACTAATATTGCACTGGAAGTTAAAAAGCAGCTGGTATTGGGTTGAGAAGTTGATAGCCTAACAACCAGGTGGAATGTTGTCTTTTGTACGCACTCAACCTCATCTAGTTTAGTTATATTTGCCTCCTTGTGTGCATGCACACCTTCTTCCTTCACCACTCTCTTCTACATCCTTCTGTAGGTAAGACAAATCTGAGCAGCGAGAAGAGTGCACCCACCCCCGTAACTGCAAGGAGACTCACATCTCTCGGATCCACGGTAAGACTGCTGTAGTGCTGTTAAATCCCAGCTAAATCTCTGATGGCTTAAACAATGCAGCATCTTCATACAGTTGTCATTGATCTACCCAAGTCAACTATGAAATGTATTGTTGTAGTTGTGTTCTGTAAGACCTAAGCAGGAAAAATGAAGTTGCTGTATCCTTGGGAAACACATGATAATTAAATTGGGACTAAATAGAAGCTTGTTATATTTGGTGCTACACTCTTGAGATTTCTTTTCCTCTTGCTCACCATGTAATTATGGTGTGGCTCCTTCTTTTTAAGTAGATGGTGTTCCTGCTCTCATAGGCTAGGGAAGGCAGAGTGGAAACCTGGTGGTTAAAGAAACAAGGAGGGGATGGTACTGCAGGTGTAGGTTCTCAGTGTCCTATGGATATAGATTTCAAGATTAACAGGTTAACAAGCTGAAAAATTATAACCCTGTTGTATTAATTAGCTTCCTGAGTACTGATGATGTAGGATGAAATTCTGCAAACAAACTTGAGGTGAAGTTATTTATGTTTTTATAAAGCTTAGGTATGCTAAAGTCTCCAACTTTGTTAATCTTCTTATCTCTGTAGTTATGAGCTGTCCCTTCAAAGTAATGCTGATGAGAAAGTAAAAGAGTAAACCCCATCCTAACCTGATACTTTTCTGCCCTGTCTGAGACAAAGGTTTGCTCTTTATTTGGTGTCTATCTTTGTAATATTGTCTGTATGAAGCACTCACTCTTGTATTTAATTGTGCTCAGCTACTATGAAGCTAGAGATTTCTAACACATCTCTCTTCCAAAGCCGGCTAATGGGATTGTGAAGACTAAAAAAGATCTTATGCTTATGAAAGAGAAAAAGAAACAGAAGGCTCTGGAGAAGGAGGTATGAATCCATTATGTGAGTGAAATCCTGTCATGTCTCCCACTTACAATAAAAAATACAAGCTGGTAGAACTGGCCTCTTTTGCATCATGCAGCACACAAGTAGTTTACAAACATCTCTGTGCAAAAGAAATATTGGAAGATATTATGGATGTACAAAGCTAATGGAACTGCATTAATTCCTGCTGATCATGAGCAACTATTCTGTCACTCTTTTTGAAAACAGAGCTAAGTCCTCTGTTGGCTGCTACAAAAAGGTTCTGTTTTATTGAACAGTCTCTAGCTGAAATTTTTTTCTCATTAATTGTCATACTTTTAATGCTTAAAGAGGCACCCTAAACTGTATCAGTACATTTGTGTGCTGATTGGTGCCTTGTGTCTCAAATGTCACATTCTGCCTTTTTGTCTGTCACAGCCAAGAAGGAGACTTGGCTTCTGTTGCCCATTAAAGACTATTCTAACATGTTGTATTGGCTTAATAGATAAAATAAGTCAGATGAAACATTGCCATTGTATGATGCATAATAATAAAGAATTGTGGTTGTTATTTCCTTCATATGAATGAGAGTTGCAGATACATATTCTGAATGAAAATAAATACGGTTTGGATACCTATGCCTGTGGTTTACTTGGAGAGGCTAAGTTCTCCAAGTAGGACTATTTTCTGATAGTAGGAAATAAAGAAAATACCTCATGTTTTAGATTCGTGCATTAGCAAGAGAACGTGGAGAACAGGATAAAAAACTTAAAGCTCTGGAAGAAGATCTTGTAAAGATTGAAGCAAAGCTGAGTGCTGCAGTTCAGGAGAAAACCTCTCTTTCAGCAAATCTTGCATGCCTGAAAAAACAGCTTCTGGAGATAACAAGAAGTAATGAACTACTAAAGTCAAAGGTATTCAGACAAATAAGTGCATCTTTGCTTTGCCTTTGCTGTTATTGAGCTTCCTGTGCACGAGGAAGTTGCTGATCAGCATCTGTTTTGATGTAAAGCATGTCTGCTTTGGGATCTTGTGCCTTCTGTCCAAACACAGAGCAGAAGGAAAACACTTGGAAAGGGTTGTGTAAACAGCAATTAATACAAAGGAATTACACATTTATCTTCTTTCCTAACAAGCTGTCTGAAGATGGTTTGCAGAAGAAAATGAGCAGTCTGTGTATGGAGTTGATGAAGCTCAGAAACATGAGGGATGCTAAGGAAAAGGTATGACCATTTGCACAGGATAGCAATTCTGAGCTGCTTGGCAATAAAACCAGGGATTCTCAGTATAGTTTGAAGCTCTTGGTGGTAGTTGTTTAACAAGAGGCTGATATCTTTACAAAGGGATACTTGTAATCACATTTAGCATAGTAGCTGGTGCTGTCATTAAATGGGAGTGATGATAAAATTTCAGTTCACCACTGTTTCTTCCACGATGCCTTTTTTTTTTAACTAAATCTCATTTTAATGTTAAAATGTGTGTTTTGTTGTTTGCTTTAAGACTGCACTGGCAAAGCAGGAAGACATGGAAATGAAGCTGCAGGAAGTACAAAGGAATCTAGAGCATTCAAAAGGAGAAGTAGCACAGTTACAAGAAAAACTGTAAGTGCTAGGAAAGGGAATTAGATGACATGATATGACCTGGCTGTGTTTCCATGCTTATCTTTTGTAGTAACCAAAATAAAGGCTGTCTCCCTACTGAGAAGGAACAGACATTATCAGTGTTTGTAATCTGGAATAAATAGGATGGAATGATGTTTTAACAACTGCTGTGGTTTGATAAAACAACCATTAGAAACATTGTTTCTCTAGTGTATCTAACATTTTTCCAAAAGACAAACCGTATCGTGTCAACCCTTTGTCTTCCAGTGCAGTATGGGTGAGGGGTTTTCTTGGTTATGGGAAGAGGTATGTCTTTAGAAAAGAATTGCTTTTCAGATTCAATGAGGACATTTGTATGGATGGGATATTTCTGGGCCTTTAAACTACTAAGTTAGGAATAAGCAAGAATAGAAAAGCATTAGAGTAGGAGCTGAAATCCTAATTTAGCAGCCAGGCATTTGGCATGGATTTGATGAACGCATTCATGTTTTCCTGAGAAGTGCATTAAAGAGCTGTTGTGGTGCCTTCAGAGCTATTTTGATGTAGACACCTGCTCTGAAGGAAGGTAACTGCACAGTCTCTTTGTTTCAGCAGCTCTATGAGAAAAGAGAGTGAGTTCTAGCTCAGCACTTTCTATTCGGCCAAAAAAATGTCATGTGTGCTGCACAGTAACAGTGCATAATGTGTAACCTATTGCTGAGGATAGTGACCTAGGATGAACTTCCAAGCTACGTTTAATGTCAGATTGGCACAACTGGCACTGCGCACAAACTTGCCTGTTAAAATACACAAAGATAATAATGCAGATAGTGCAGGTCACAGAGGGAGGAGATGCTGATTTGCTACAAAAGCTACATTATGTTAATGCATGTTTGTGTTATATTGCTCATGGCAAAATGTGGCTTAGTATCTTTACTACATCATCTCTACTATATCTTTACTACATAATTTACTACAATGAGAAGACTATCTGGAACAGATATGAAAAGAGGATAGAATCACTTCTTGGAGCTTTTCAGCCAAACTGGGAGATGCAAAGTATTTCTTACTACTTAACTCTGAATTTTCTTAAATATGTCATAAAAACTGTCTGGTTTTAGGTCTGCTACCGAGAGAGAGAAAGTTGAAGAAAAGTCTGACACTGAAAAACTCCTGGAATATGTTAGAGAGCTCAGGTAACAACACATTCTTCTTAAGAAGGCTGTTTTCCTCTTGGAAACCAACACTCCTGAAAACTTTCTTTTGTGTTGATGTGTAAGCTTACAAACAAAATTGAGTGGTAACAAGTGCCTGAATTTTCTTCTACAGTACTGTTGCAGAAACAGCTGAGAAGTACAAACTGAAAATCATCCAGGTGGAGGAGACACTGAGTAAGAAAGACCAAGATATTGAGATCCTGAGGAATACCCTCAAAGCAAAAGAGGAAGAGTCATGTAAACTGCTGAAAGAACTTAATGAGAGGTGTCAATTGCTTCAACAAGAGAAAGGTAATTGTTAGTTCTTGGACACTGTTCCATATGTGGGATCACTCACATATCTTAATGCATCTCAAATAGATGTTTTCTAAAATGTCAATTTAGACTGGTTTGTTCCAAATGAGTAGTCAAGTCTCTGAGCTCCAGCTAGAAACACCAAGGAATGTTTTTAACAACAGGGAAATCACTTCACATCTGGCATCTGTTAATTGGTGTTTCCATGGAGGGTAACTTGGTTCAATAGTATGCAATGAAAATTGTAGGAATGGCTTTCATCTTAAAGGTGAGCACTAAGAAATTATTGTTCCTTAGGCTTCATGGAGAAGTGGTATAATATTGTGTGTATTCACTGCTAGCAGTGAGGTTCATTGAGGTGTTAGGAATGTGGTAAGGCTGCTTCTTCACCTCCTTACTCCTCTCAACTGCAGCAACACTGCAATCTGAGATATGTACTCAGGTTTCTGTGCCTTCTGTGTGCTATTTTTTGGAAGAAGCTTTGGGGAACTCATATTGTTTTCCCTGCCATACTGCTCTTCTGGTGAAGGCTAATTGCTTGGTCCAAACACTCCTGCTGTTAAAATTATTTTAAAGTGGTGTACCTCAAGCCAATTTTTAGGAGTTTCCAGATGGGTTATAGGTGTAGGTTTGTTTTTGTGGGGGGTTTTCTTACCGTGTTTTTGGTAGTTAGGGGAAAACAAAGATGGAATAGAAGTATTGTGAATAATACATATTGTAGCTATATGAAGATAGAGAAGGGAATTTATGTTATATTGACAATTTTTCTGGGCAGAGAAAGAGTTGTCGGAGGCCAAAGGACAGTTCCTGAGTATGAATGCTGAAATAGAAGACCTGAAAAAAAAAATTTATTTGGTAGAACAAGAACACCAAAAACTGCTTCAGAAACATCAGGAGGTCATCTCTCAACTGCAGCAAGAGAAGGTAAATACGGGCTATAAATTAGTCTAAAAGTAGATTGTATTCCCAAGGATTGGCACTAAAAAATGTTGTTTTGGTTATGCATGAGATGTGCATTCCACAGATTGGGTTATCATTAATAATAGCAAAGTGGGTACTGGCTTGCAGAACCTTCTGTGGTTTAATAGATCTAAGAATCATTGCTGGTGGGATGGGGGTTTTAGTTCTTCCCATAGATTCGAAATTTAAGCACTGCAAATTAGCCCTTTACTACCCAGAAAGTACTGGTAGTCTTAAAATCTTTGTATGGCAGGAGTCATCTGCATCAATGCAGCAGAAGTTACTAGAGTTTGAAGATGAAGTAACAAGTGAGAGACATCTTCTGAAAGAGGAGCTGAATGATGCCATGAAGGAGCTGAATAAATTGCATGTGAAGGAGAAGAAAGCTGAAAACCTGGTGAAACGACTGGAACAAGAAATCAAATCTCAAGATCTTGAACTTGCACAGATGAAAGAAGAGTTGAAAGGGTTTGTGAGAGAAAGTTTCTGATTCTTTGAAAGGAAAAATGTTAAATTTGTAGTGCAAACAGAGCTTTTAAGTTCAATTCAGGTTTTAGAGACCTGAGCAGGTTTGAAGTTATTTCTTGCTGATTGTTAATTACTGATAGTAATGAGATCTAATCACTAGCAGTAGGAACTTGAGTCAGTATCAGTAGTAACTTGAGTCAGTTTTACTTTGTTGTAATTTAAAACAAACAAACAAAAAAAAAAAGCCAGCTGGGATTTGCTTGAGAGGCTAGTATTGTAGAGCTCTGACCTTGCTGTGCTGGGTAAGCTATGTGCATATTGTATTGGCTAATTCTTTTCTGGAGAAGGCAATGACAAAAAGATTTTCAAGCCAGTTCTTATTTAACTTTACTATTAAGTCTTCAGTCTATTCCATAGCTCCCTTGGAAAATAAGGGGAGGGGGAAATCCTTAGTAATACCTGTTTTGGAGATTGTGCTTTAGTATGTGAGAAGCTACTGGTTTGTCACAATTAATTTACTGCTGCTGCTTCAAGCCTTCTGTAACTGATAGCAGCATCTGGTGATGTGTTCACACAGTGTGCAATGCTGAATTTTTATTTCAGGAAGAATTTGGAGTTGGAGCAAATCAAGGCAATGCATAGCAGTGCTGTATTGAAAATCCAAGAAGAGCATAGCAATACACTACAGAAACTTGGAAAGACTGTTGCTGACTTTGAAAGGTATTTAAGTTTTATTAATGTATAGGTCAGACATTATCTCTAAGATGACAATAAAAGGTACTGTTTATTTATGTGCCTTGGTACTTCACACTGCATGAGTGTTGGCATGGCATTAGAGGAGAGGATTTTGTGATAGTATTTGGTGGCATTAAGAACTTATTCCTTGAGTACTAGGCAAGTATAGTGGCATAGTATCACTATCTAGTTCAGGAAATAGGATTTTTTTTCTTCCAAAATGTAACCAGTTCTGTGGGTCCTGAATCGCAATGATATTTGTAACTAGTGATGGTGTTCTTGGCACTGAACAAAAAGACTTGTATTGACTCAAAATTTACATTGAACTGAGAGTACTTTCTTACAGTTATTGTCTTTAAATTATTTTACCTTAAAATATTCAGGTTTAGAAAGTATATAAAAAGTAATACTGTTATTACTAGGTATGTGTGTCGCCCATGAAGGATCCTGTAGGATATTTGCCAATGCCGACTACACACAGCTGTTGCTTTGCAGCTTAAAATAAACTTCAGAGAGAGTAGGTCCTTTGTGTTTTTAAAATACCTACAAAAATATAGTAATATCTGTATCACAGAATTTGTCATCGTTTTACTGCTTATGGCTTTATGGAACTGTGTTGTAGTTTCCTTCTTACCCTTGGATTTATCAGTGTCTGTACACTGCCATATCTTCAGATTACAAAATCTTTGATACTTGCTAGCATCAGCTTGTACTGCTCTTGTAAGGTGTGAACACATAAATCTGTATTTTGCCTGAAGTAACATTTTTTTTCTCATTTGTACTGTAATACCAGCTACAAGAAAACATCATCTGAAGAAATTTCCAGCTTTAAACTGGAGAATACCTCTCTGCAAGAAGAAGTTGCCAGCCTAAAAAAAATAGGCCAAGAGAATCTGCAGTTGATTCAAGAAGCAGAATACAATAAAAACAAAACAAATGAAGAATGCGCAAGGTACTACAGAAAAACTTTTCCTTAAGCTAAGGAATGCAAACTGAGGCTTGCCTTTCTAACTAGAATGTCATGTGATGCTCTAGAAGATCAGATCAGTATTTGGTGTAAGCTGAAGTTTCTTGCTTTTCCTATGCAGAAGATGGAAAATACTGACAGACAAAATTTATTAAGTTTATATGTATTAGGAAACTGGTCTGTCCAATCAATTGTTTTGACTTTTGTCTATTTGTGAAACATAGAGGAAAAGAAAAATATTTGAATGAAAGATGTTGGAATATTGTCTGTTTCAGCATAAATATCAGTTACAGTAATTGCTCTGCAAATAAAATCCCCAGGGTAGACAAGCAAATACTTAATGCAGAATGTGCTCTTTGCCACTCCAGTCTGAATGATGTCACCTCAAATTCTGCTCACAAGCAGATGCCAATTAATCATCCATGAATTGCCACAATGTGGTGATGTAAACTGAGTTCCTCTCCGCCTAATATGGGGCGCCACACTGTAGCTAATGAGAAATAACACCCAAGAAGTTGTGTTAGGCTAGTAGCTGAGGACATGCTTCTGACTGTCTAACAGCAGTTTAGCGATCCATGTTTTCTATGGCTCTTTGCTGGTTAAGACACTGCCCTTTCTTTCCTCCCACCTGCTTAATGTCTCCAATTTCCATTAAAGCTGGTAAAAGAAAAACTGAAGAGGTATTTCCTGGCTGAGGTGGCAGGAAAGAGATGAACAAACAGCTGGGGCTGAAGAGGGGTCAGTGCTTTTAGATGTTAGGGTTTTTGAAGTCTTGCATACATCCACACTGAACAGTCTTGATTAGTTCCTGCTTGAGCATATCTCTGCATGTAAAGCCTAACCACTATACTGCTAAAAGCTGTTGGCTTTGAACAACTTTAAATGAGCAACATGATCTTTCTTTGCTTCAGAAGGACTGCTTGCATCCTTACAGGAACAGGTAAAAATGTTGCTCATCTTAAACTTAATTGCCTCCTGCACTACTGTTTTCTTTGTGGCACAGTTTCCACTGTAGTGGAAAAAAAGGAAAAAATCAAGGGCTCATTAAGAAATTTCGGTATTTTCCTCAGGATGCTTTTAGAAATCCAGACCAAGCTTGCACTAAAAGAAGCAGAAACAGAGAGAACAAAAGAGTCTTGCCTTGCAGAAATTACTAAACTTCAGGAAAAATTTGAGGAGCAAACTGAAGTTCTGAAAAGCGAACTTGAAGCAGAAAGATCAAGGTGACTTTCTCAAATTTAAACTGTATATCATGGTTACAGCCAAGTTTTATTGAAAAGAAGTGCTGAGAGCTAATGAGGAACATAATAAAACTCTGCTTCTTGCTTTTTAGGAAAACCATAAGTGAAGATGTGACCTCTAACTTAAAGAAAGAGATTGAGACCTGGCGTAAACTATATGAAGATTTACATAACAAAGTTAAGCCTTTTCAGGTGTGAATTAGATGTTTGTTAGTATCTGTTGACATAAGACTTTTGCAGTTGGCTCAAGTTCTACTCTTGAGAAGTAAATATGCTACATCCCATTGTAAGACATTTATTCTGCGGTAGTTTCCTAAGTTACTATTCAATGAGCCAGCTATTCCCCTTCCCAAAGTAATCTTCCTTGGTAGATTTCAGTTCAGTAAAATGTTATGCTTAGTTGAAAGATTTCTAAGATGTTCAAATGTATTTCAGCAACAACTAGATGCTTTTGAAGCAGAGAAAAATGCCCTACTGGAGGAGCATGGGGCAGCCCAAGAAGAACTGAATAAACTGAGTGATGCATATGCTAAACTACTTGGCCACCAGAATATGAAGCAAAAAATCAAGCATGTTATGAAGCTGAAGGAAGACAATGCCCACCTGAAGCAGGTTTGTGAAATGAAAAATTAGAAATCTCCAAGTTACTAATGTGCTTTGTTAGTTGCTTTAAATATTTATAGACTAATCCTGCAAGCTACTTTCTTGGTTCTAAAATTCCCTGCACGAAATAGATTACAATAAAAATACCAAATGTTTTATTTATGACTGGATTTAAAACATACAGAGGGATCAACAGTACAAATAAATAACTCTACTCTTAGTTTGGTTGACTTTTCTTACTTTTTTTTTTTGGTGTCCTAGAATAAACTTTCTACTGAAAGTTTCAGACTGCCATGTTGCTTAGTGGTATAAGTACGGTGTTACAGCATACCTGTATGTGCTGCTGGTTTCTCTACACCTGTATGTTTCGGTTGGGTTTTAATGCCACCAATAACTGTCTGTGTTTAGCATTAGGCAAAATTGTTCCCTCAGTAAATGATGATGCAAGCTCTTCTCCTGTTCATCTAACTTCCAAGTATTGTTTTCCCTAGGATGTCTCAAAACTGCGTTCATTGCTGGCCAAGGAAAAGCAAACCAACAGACATCTTCAGGAGCAACTGTGTGCAGTACAGGGCATTAAGCGTTTTGATCCTTCCAAAGCTTTTCAGCATGATAGCAAGGAGAATATTCCTCCAAAAACACCTTTAAAAGAAGGTAAGTTTGATATTGACATAGCCCTTTTACCCCTTAACCAAAGAAGGTATGAGAGTCTTGCCTAGTCTGCTGCATCTGGGGGAGGTGAATGGTGTCTCTTGTTTCACAGCAGATGTTGGTGGCTGCATCAATGGGGCACTCCCAGTGTACTTTCCCTCCCAGATCCTTACAGCCTGACAGGAATAGGTGGTGTACCAGGTCAGACAGCAAAGCCATTTTCTATCTGTCACCAGCTCACATGTTCCTGCTGATGAGGTGACAGAAGTGTCTCCTGCACAGGTCATGAGGTACAAGTGGCTCAGCCAGACCTTTGCACTCTAGTTCTTTAGCTGCTATCTGGCATGACCTTACACCACTGCAGGTGTCAAGATAAGATGCAAAAGGTCTGCAGGTAAATTGGAGTGGAGGAAAAGATGGAAAGAGCATGGGGGCACACCAAGGGAAGCAGGGTAGGGGAGAGAGTTTCATTGGAGTGTCTGTTCCAGGGCTTCCCTGTGAGATTCAGTGTAGGGCTTTCTGCCCCCCAAGAGACAAGAAATTACTTAATGTGGTGGGAGCAATAGGTGAAAAATTCAAACTTAGTAACATTTTTCCATTGCAGGTAATAAAAACAAAATTTGAAGTTTTCTTGGTATTAAGAAAATAAACCACCCGTAAATCTGTGTGCTACGGGAGACTTCAACAGACTGCTTCTTCAAGGTGAACTTGGATGCTGTATATAATACAAATCAGTAGGAGCCCTAGAGAAATTATCTAAAATTATATATTTTTAGAAAAATTGTGTTTTACTGAGAAGCAACAGGTGACAGCATATTCTTGACTCCTGTATCATCAGTATAGGCATGAACTCTGAAAAGTGTTCACTGTTGCATGTTTTGGATATGCTGAGGCTATGTAGTTATGTTTTGAACAGAGCATTTTAAATTTGGAAAAAGTGAATAAGCACTGGAGAATAAGATTACAAATGAAATCCAATTTCATGTAAGTTTTTTTTATATATTTTAAATTTTTTTTGCATCTAATTGTGTATACAGTTTTATTTTAAATTAATTTTGCTGTTTATAGCTACCTTGGTACCAATGGCAGCAATAATGCCATTTTGCTTCTGTTGCCTCCACGCTATAGAACCAGTGCAGAAATGGGACTGTACTCTTTAATTTTTATATTCTACAGGATCTATATTCAGTATATACAAATTTAAATCCTGGGGCTAGATGTTGCAGCTGCTGATCTTCAGAAGAACATTTTCAGGTCAAAGTAAAATTGACTGCATTTATCTAAATGTTTTTGTACTGTGACTAAGATTAGTGTTTTAAGATCAATGCTGTGTCCACTTGACTCTTAACAGTTAGCTACAAAGATTTTGTGGCAGTTTATAAGTGATCAATGCTACAGTGACAGGGAATAACAACAGAACTTCTCTCACTTGAGTGGGAGGAGACCCAAAAAACTCACTTGCATTGTACGGACTGGAACTTTGGCAAGGGAGGAAAGACTGTTAAATTGCATTTAAAATTAAGAACATTTTAGCACAATAAAAATTTTAAATTAAACAATTTGTTCATTTCCTTTGTAAACCAGGGATAAAACCCAAAATTACGTTATAGTGAGATTCATCTAATGTTCTTTTTTCTACTCTCTTCTTCAAAACAAAGCCCAATGTCAGTCTAGTCTCAAAAACTACATATTCTCTAGTCTTAGGGAAATTAATTAACTGAACTGTACAATACATACAACCTGCAATTCTGTTATTTCTCTTAATGCAAAAGTAAATAATGAATTCAAGTAAAAGATGTAGCTGTGTTTTTGTTATTGTCTGTGCAGCTGTCTTGCACAGAGGTGTTGCAGAGGCAGTACCCAAAGCTTAGCTGGTAGAATTTATTGATGTTTATGCTGACATTGTGAGCTTACAGAAACTTTGTAATTCCTATATACAAAAAATGCACATTAAGTCCAAGGAAAGAAGTTGCTAGATGTTGTCTGTTAATGTCGTCTTTGTGTATTTGCTGGATTACTTGATCATCTGGAGATTGAGGATGAGGATTAGTTTCAAGTGTTTTAATTAAAGAGAGCACTTGGTATTCAGCCTGAAGTGTTGAGAGACATTTTGATTAAAAAAAGTTGCTAGAAGCATTTTATACTGTTTTTTCCTTGTTAAGGAAAAAAATTAAAGTTTCCTTGTCTGAAAGAGGCAAATAGAGTAAAAACATTGTAGAGGAAAGAGGCATTTTCTGATTGTTAATGGAAGGTTCCACCAAACTCAGAACATGACAATGGAGACACTGAGTTGAAGTTTTTGGTTTTTTGGGGTTTTTTTTTGTTTGGTTTTTTTTTTTTTACTGGAGGTGCAAATAGACCAAGGGAAGCCAAGAATGGCAGGTGTCACAAGACTGGGCTTTTAGGATTGCTACATCCTTGTTTTGATACAGCTGGCATGAGCATGTTTATACTGACAGAAATAAAAGTAAACTCCAGCAAATAATTCTGCGAGCCTTACAGCAAGGGTGGTCCTTGAGCTTTAAAACATTGATAAATCATGTAGAGCAGAGTGGGGAGAAGAGAAGCAAAGGGTAGAAGTCAAAGGGAAATTGAGGGCTTTCTGTCAACTTCAGTCTAGGAGGCTTTTTTGCTTTAATGCACTATGAAATTAAAAACTGAAACCTTGACATTTTTAGCTTAACTAACATTAGTATTCACTGCAGGAATCCATTACTTTCATGTTGTGGAAGATTTTTTAAAAAATGAAATATCCATGATTTAACACAAAGTTATTTCTCTGATCATTCATCTTGCTGTATTGTAGCAAAAGCTGGGCTGTGCTTAGTTGAAATGTAACATGAAGAGCTAGAATTCTCAATCTGCTTGACCTAATTAGAGCCCTCCTCCTGTTTGCTATAAAAGACAAATTGTGTAAGACTCAGTGCCAATGCTTTGAATGGATCTCATACACACAATAGCTGGGCTTGCTCATGGCTAGCTGTTACGAGGTAAAAATTTAAGCTCATACTGAGCTGCTTAAATGGTACTACTGGGACCAGACCAAAAGCTTAACAGGATTCAGAGCCACATGTGATGTCGAGCTTAGATTTGTGTTTTGGTTTCAAAGGTCAGCAGAGCCAGCACTGCTCTCAGTCCATGTGCAGGCACAGCAGACAAAGGGACAAGTGCACAGTTGAACTGCAATGATTTCCTAGGCTGTCAATTCCCTCTGTGGTTTGGCAGTGCCTGAAGTGCTTCTTGGAAATGGAGCAGGCAAGGCTCTGAATATTTGCATTAACAGGTTGCTACCACACTTTGGTTACAAAATCAAGGGAAAAGCAAATGGGGAGGGGATAGGGAGACTTAATGATGTTTTAGTCTCTGAATTACAGTCTGAAATGTTAATTTAATGGGTGGTCCATTCAGTCAGCCAGGGATGCATAATGCTTAAGTGGCTATGATCTAGACAACAATACAATTTTTATTGTGTTGTAAAATTTTAGTGCTTCACAAAGTGGATGTAACAATAATAAAGAAATTAAAAGTATAGGTAGAATACTACAGAACTCAAGATAAATATTTGAGGAAAACCTAGTTTATATTATATAATGAAGATACAAAAGCTGCAAATAATCTATTCTGGTGACAAAGATGGTAAGTTATTTTACAGGCTGATTGTAGCTTGAGATTTCAGTGTTCATGCTCTTGCTATTTTCATCTTGTTCTGAGCCTAGAAGACAAAAGTTTTATTTTCCTACCTTGCTTTTTGTTAAAATGCGCAGGGAGTTCTTCCAAGCTGTGTTGGGAGAAGATGATGTGACATCTGGTGTACTTGGGAGTTCTTACCTCCATACTGCTACACACTTTGGTATTTCTTGTAGGTTGTTCTTGATTTCATGTTATGAATTACTGGTATTTTGAAATTGAATTCCCTTCCATTAATCTTATGTCAATTCTATGTCAGCTTGGGCATCTGTATTACATGAAGGCAGAAACTGGCTGAAGTAGTTTAATTCTTTTATGTATATGCACCTTTTTGTCCTTTTAAATGTTAGTTGTTTGTCATAAATAAAAGTCATTTATAATATTCTATAAAAATCTAGTATGATTCTGTTAAATTTTGGTAGACCTTTCTGGTTTTCATTCCACTTTTAATCAAGTCAAAATAAATTCATTGGCATAGATTTAAGTGTGAAGTATCTACAGTGAGCTTTGGCCAGTAGTTTTAACGTATCTTCTCTTGCTAAAAAAATCCTAGGCCCAGTCTCTGCCTTTGTGCATCAGAAAGGGTACAGTAACACTTGGTATACAGTATCCTGTTACCTTCGAAAACTTGTATGAAAAAGAAATCAAATCTGTCAACTTGTAAGCATGTAATGATACAAATATGGTACTGTAAGTAGTAATTGCTCTCAGAAACAACTACCCCTTCTCTGTGGGATTTACCACTTTGTATTTCACAAATGTAAAATCACAAAAGCAAGTTCACAGCTTCAATAGGGGTGGTGTGGTCAAATGTTACAATGCAGTAACTTTTCTTACAGTTTAAAGTACCATGACCATGAAAAGAGCAGATACGTTAGCCTCAGTGCTTGCGGTGCCGCTGGAGTACAGGCCTGAGGCCAGGAGCCTTATGAGTGGCCATGGCGTGTGGTTTCCCCGAACGCCAGCGCCGTTGCCGCGGGGCTGTGAAGCTGTGCTGCCGGGCGGGGCTGGCTGCACGCACTGACAGCCCCCACTGTCCGCCACCCGCAGCCCTGCTGCTTTCCCCGCCCCGGGCCCTGCCCGCCCCTTTAAATACCGCTCTGGCCCCGCCCCCTCCTGCGCCCCCCGCCCAATGAGTGCGCGGCGGCGGCAGGCGCGTGCGTCTGGCGCTCAGCGTGACGAGGGCGCCCCCTGTCGCGCGGCCCGCAGCACGGGCGCGGAGGCTCGCTCGCGCAGCGCCGGGCGAACCGCGGGCGCGGAGCGGCACCAGGCCCGGCCCGGTCCCGCCATGGTCGGCCGGGAGAAGGAGCTCAGGATCCGCTTCGCACCGGGACGCTGCGAGCTCGTGGAGGTGAGGGCGGCGGGGCCGGCAGCCCGCCGCGGGGCAGCTGTGCCGGTGTGCAGCGCGGGGCCGGGCGTGTAGGCCCGGAGCGCTGACCCGTTCGCAGCGGGGCCGGACCCGGGGAGCCGCGGGTACCCGAGAACCGCAGCCGGGAGCGCCCGCGGGCTCCAGGAGCTCGGGTCATTTTCTATCCGCACGGCCCCGCAGGAATGGCCGTGGGGACGCTTTCCTCGGCAGCTCGCGGCGCTCGGGGGTCGCGGGGCCGCTCTCGGCGGGGCCGTGGCGTAGGGAAGGGCTCGGCGATAGCGACCGTGTGCGGTGATTCCGCGTAGGGAGGCGCGCCCCTGCCTGCTGTCCCGGCCGGGGTCTGCGGTGCCCCACAGGTGTACGTGCGCTGCCGCAGCAATGAGGGCTGGGCGTGTAGGGAAAGGCACAACAACTTCTGGCAACACGAACGTAGGTTCACCTGTCATTCCGAGCTTTGGAAAGCCCCAGGCTTTGCCTTTTGCTTTCTGTGACTGGGGGGGATGTCAGAGCTAAGAGACCTCAGTCTCCTGTTTCCTTCCCTGTAGTGACTTGGATCTTAGAGTATTACGTTGCAAATCTGTTACAGCAGTAGCTTCCGGGTTTTAGTGGCCATTCCTTAAAAGTGGTTTGAGTTCATCATGATTTTCTTAATAAAAATATAAAGCTTGAAAACCCTTATAAAAAACTTTCAAAGTACTTGTTTCTGGTTTTCAACTTGAAATGTATCAATGTATCATGTATTGTTCTTTTTATGAATTATGCTGTTATTTTATATTTTGGTAGTGTCTACAAAGTGATCTGGTGTCTCATAAATGCCATTTCTTAATCTCATAATGCTGCGAGTTTATTTTTATGTGAATGAGACTTCTAAATACAATACTTTTTTGTTATTCTTGGTTAATATGGATATCAGGTGCCAATAAACGGGATGGTTCCTTACAAACCTCAAAATGGCATGTTTCAGTAGTGTTAGCAGACCATAGAAATGCTGCAGCAGTTGGGTGATGTCCTGTGAAGGAGCAAGGCAGTATACAGGGAAAGAGTTCATCTGTTCAGGTTTTGTGTCAACAGAATGTTAAAACTTCTGACAAGAAAGAGGTTCAAACTGGTAATTAGTTGGTGTTGGATTTATGAGAAATATGTATAATTTGTCTTGCTCTTTCGGAAACAAGTAAGTGGAATCCATTAGTCTTGCAGAAAACAGCAGTAGCATGCAGGCATACTTGGTGAAAGCTGTGTTTGTGTCCAGTTCAAGCTGTGCTGCTGATGTAACATCCTCTTTATGATATGTAAAGTAAACAAACAGATGAATGAGGCTTTAAAACATCAGATTTTGCAAATGACACTTTGTTTTCTGTATGTCACTTCTTACTTACTGAAGACATTCAGTGTTGTTTTTAGAGAACCTTTTGGCTCTGTTCTGCAGCAAGTGTTGGATATTTATTAGTGGGTACCTCTGGCTGTGGAAGCCCTGATCAGAGGTTACCTGATCCTGTGACACTCTGTGCAGACTTTTGTAAGAGAAGTACAGAAGAAAATAGTAGTTGCATGTTCTTATTCATGCTCAGAGAAACCTGAGTAGCCTTAAAAATGGTAAATCAGGTCGTGTTCTCAGGTAAGATTTAAGGATAAAAACATTGCTTTTGAAACATCGCTTGCTGTAGTCTGTCATTTTCAGGCAACATCCAGATGTAAATTATTAATTTTCATCTAGTACTAATGGGAATAAATCAATTTTAATTTTGAGATTTAGAGCTGAGAAAAATGCACTGTGCTGGGAACTTGAGACAATTGTTTTGGGGTAGGCTGTTTCCATCATGCCCTGCTGCATATACCCACATGGAACAAATGCTTTGTAACTTCACGGGTGAAAGACAATAATTTGGAAGTGATTGCTGTGGCTTCCTGTGCTGCAATCAAAAAATAGCAGACTGGTACAATGCTTAGAAATTACTGGGCCATTGAGATTACATAGCAGAGAGCATTCTATGATGTACAGAATTATAGTAATTTGTCATAAATTGTCCTTGTGTGTAAAGTGGTCAGGACATCCAAGATTTGTGGGTCCTGCATGCCTAAAGTTTTTTCTGCACAAGTGTGGTAAAGATACGCTTTCATTTTTGTTTTTAGCAGGCAGTTTTTGGGTTTATTCACGGCAGATACAGGAGGAAAGCATTAAAGGAAAATAAAGCTTGCAGAGACACACATGGATCTTATGTTTGCTGTCTCGAAAACTTGGTATTCTGGTGGGATGAAGTTTGTGTGTGCTGATGTTCACAGCTTTCTGAAGTACCAAAATGTGCAGGAGCTAAAGTACAGCTTTAGTCTGTTGTATGGATTGAGAGCTGAAATTGTAACACTTCTAGATGCATTTTGTAAAATGGACAAGAGATCTGTATCTTGGTTTTACTTACTGTTAGACTGTTGTATTGAATAACAATTAATTACTCTTCTATTTAATAATAAAATTAAAGATTTGGATTACTACTACTAAGTTATATTGTATTGCTGCAGCTTTTAACAAGAACAACCTATCCAGAATGATTTGTTGTAGGACTTGTACCCTCAATGTTACATCTGTTTTTTGTGTCTATTTTCTAAAGAAGTTATTTCCCTCCTTTCAGATTGCACAAAGTTATCAGCTTTTGAATGAACTTAAAGTTTTGTCTTCACTAGTGGTTTGGGTTGTTGTAGAAGTAAATGAGTTGAAGTTTTGTTTTTGTTACCTTTGAATATATGTGTAAATAGTTGACTGGCTGCAGTATTGGTCCTGCCAGATGTTGGTGTTCCATGAGACACTTCAAAAGACTCAGGAGAAGCTTTTTTTAATACAGTAACTTCTGACTGTAGTCTTGCATATTTTTAAAGGAAAAGCAGTAAAAAATTACAGTAGAAACAAAACTTTTCCTGTTGTCATTTCCCTAGGAAGATGTTGACATTCCCAGTAGGCGAGTTTTGATCACTGGTGCTACGGGACTTCTTGGCAGAGCTGTGTTTAAAGAATTCAATGAAAATAATTGGAACACAGTTGGTTGTGGATACAGGAGAGCTCAGCCCAGATTTGAACATATTAATCTTCTCGACTCTATTGCAGTTCATGATATTATCCATGATTTTCAGGTAAGTTTCTGGAGTATAAAGTGGATGGGAAGGGTACTTTATGTGTCCAATAGTCAGCTGGTAGTACTGCTGAGTTCTGGGACATGAGTGGGGCTGGTGCTTTGGCAGAGCTCTGACAAAGGTGTGGCTGTGTGTTCTACCCCACCCAGAGCAGAGGTTTGCTCTCTAGATACAGATAACTCTGGCCTTTGCTATGCTTACCACAGACAGGCTGCAGGTATGTGCCAGTACACTGAAAAGGAAAAGATATATATGTGTTATTGATACAGTAATGTGTGGATATGCAGTTCTGGGAAGGTGGAGGAATATTTGAATATAACAGCAGTAACTTTATGTAGTGTACAGTGTTCACTGGTTCCTTGAGTCTTAGTACCAGGAGGAATATATAAAACCTGAAATACATGATCCAGGGTACCAGTCTATAAAATAGTACATATCATCTTAATAATTTGCATATGTCAAGTAAGCCATATGTAAATAGCTTACCTAAAAATTTTTGTTACTTTGTTTTACCTGAGGGGTGTCATCGTAAGAGTTCATGTGCAAGTGCCATCTCTTGACATATTGGTTGTTTAAAATTAGTCTTTAATTTCCAGCCTCATGTTATAGTGCACTGTGCTGCTGAGAGAAGGCCAGATGTGGTAGAAGGTCAACCAGATGCTGCTTCTCAGCTCAATGTAGCTGCTTCAGCAAACTTAGCAAAAGAGGCAGGTAAGGGGGCCATCTCATGGATTTGGTGTCTTGTTAAAACCCTGCATCTATTTATACAGGACATCAATACAAATAGTATAAGTGTGAATGTCACTTCTGCCATCAGTGTGCTGTTGATCTGTTTTCCGTAGGAGTAGTGTGCACAACTCTGTGAAGGATCCAGGAACAGACAAAGCAGCAGGAATGAATGTGCATGGAAGATGAGATCCTTGGGAGTTTGGTTTAAGGGTCTATTGGGATTTTAAAGAAGGCATGAATAAATATAAATTATGTATAAATATTTTCTTCCTAGCTGGAGTTGGAGCATTTCTGATCTACATTAGTACAGACTATGTATTTGATGGAACAAGCCCTCCATATAAAGAGACTGATGTACCAAATCCCCTGAATTTGTATGGTAAAACCAAACTGGAGGGTGAAAAGGCAGTTTTGGAAAACAATGAAGGTAAGACACTCAACCATTTTTAATACAGGCTTTCTATTTTTAATCAGTTATATATTAGCTCAGTAGACTCTTAAGTCAATGATGAAGTTGCAAAACCATGGAAATGAGTTTCAGAGAAGAAAGTGATTCGGAGTTGGTCTCCTTGCTCATGAGCAATTCCTCTTGCTTGCATCTTGACTAAAGCTTTTATTTCTTGCTTTTTTATTTCTTTATTTGTTTCTTTTTTTTCTTACTGCTTGCAATCTTCGTGTTGTCTGTCACTGATGGACATTCATAAGCCTTTGTCTTGTGAATCTGCTGTTCATAAGGAAAGATAAAATACTTAATTCAATACATAGCTGCAGTTATTTATGGGGATGCATTGCAAGTATTGTCAATGTGTGTTTACTTAAAGGGAAAACCAGACTTGTGATTCAGTAATAATGCAGCTCAAATCAACATGGAGTCTTGTTGCTCTTTGGATTTTGCTCTGTTACGTATGTCAACAGGCCACCCATTTTGGTTTTACTCACCTGCACACATTAGATTCCTGCTTGTAGCACTTTTTAAAAGGTTAGTAACATATTTATGGTTTTAAACAACAAGATTTAAAAATTTGTTTATGTCTTAATGAAAATTTTGCATACGAAATATATAAACATAATTTTTAAAGTTCTGCTTAAGGGAAAAGAGCACATTACTTTTAATTTAAAATTTATTTCTTGCATGAAAGAGAGATTTGGCTGTTTCTAGTTAGTGCACTGTCAGTATCAGTCACGGATTATAAGGAAAGAAGCACTTGTATTTTATCAAAAAATCTGAAGAAAATAATCTCAGTACACATGCAGAAGAGGCTTCTGATAAGTCAGTATGATACTAACACTGTGGTTCTGTGCTTCCCAACCAGAGAACCAAGCTATTGATAAATTAATGTGATGGTCTTCCAGTAAGTAAATATATGCTGTGTATGATGGATTTGGCATTACTAGTAAGAAAGAAACTTTGTAAAAAAATTACTTTGATAGGAAAACTCTCATCTAAGTAAAAATAAATTTAAATGACAAGTTATTAACTCCATCTTTAGATTAAATAGTCTCCGAATTTCACTGTGATGCTGTTTGCTCCCTCTTTTAGATTGGTAATGAAGATAAGACTTACCCACACATACTTGGATTTGGTTATCTTGCTAGACCCTTCCCCCAACTCAGCACTGCAGTTTGGTTTCCTAACCCTTTGGATCAGGATCTGTCAGGCAGTAGTGGGTTGCAGCAGTGGTATTATTAGCAGGATGAGTGTCAAGGTGGTGCTGAGTAAAGAGTTTGAAAATATGAGTTCTCTTGATTCATACAAATACAAATATTTTCCATGTACTGGTGTTCCAACGACTAATTTGCTGATATGGTGTAGGTAGAATTCCGTTGGTCAAATCTGTAGCTGTGTGAAGAATTGCCCTGTTCATTTCTGTTTTAAAATGCAAAAATCTCCAATAAGTGGAGGTTTAACGTATTTTAAAAAAGATACTTTATGTTGGTTAGAAAGGGATACATGCTTATAAAGAAACATATGTATATGCATGTGTATATGTATGTGGTCATGATTGTCAGGAGGTCCTCAGAGCTGTTAGCCATGAGGCTGATTCTCTTCGTGTCCCAGAGAGCTGAGAAAAAAAGGAAGGCAGTTGTCGTCTCAAAGAATGAATATTTTTAAAGTACAGTAATTTCATGAGTATAAGGCGCACCGGAGTATAAGGCGCACTTCTGGGTTGCTGGCAAGTTCCCATACTTTGTCCATATATAAGGCGCATAAAGTATAAAGTGTACTTTTTTTTTGCAACGAGGATCCATCGCTGGCTCTCCACATGCAGCTGCTGCGGCCACCGGCTCCCCCCGTGCCTCAGCTGCCAACCGGGGCTGCCCGCTCCTGCCCTCCCCTGCCCTCCCTGCGTGGAGCTGCTGGCTGGGACTGCCTGCTCCCGCCCTCCCTGCGTGGCTCCTGCCGGCCAGGGCTGCCCGCTCCCGCCCTCCCTGCGCGGCTCCTGCTGGCCAGGGCTACCTGCTGTCGCACTCCCTGCGCAGCTGCTGCCAACTGGGGCTGCCTACTCCCGCCCTCCCCGTGCGGCTCCTGCCGGCTGGGGCTGCCTGCTCCTGCTCTCCCTGCGCGGCTCTCACGGCTTGCACATCCAGGTTGGCAATTTTCCGAACTTTGTCTATATATAACGCATTGGCGTGTTCGGATCATAATTTCAGTCAAAAAGGTGCACCTTATACTCGTGAAATTACTGTAATTTAAAAATAAATGTTTCAACCAATATTTAAAGAGAGGAAGAACATATCTGCTGAGTGACCAAATAACTGCTTCTAGAGCAACAGGAAATCAGTGTCATATTGGGTTTTCTATTTGTTTTTCTGTTTAAATACAGTCATTTCGCGACTATAAGGCGCACCCTTTTGACTAAAATTTTGCTCCGAACCGGGAAGTGCGCCTTATAATCCAGATGCACCTTATATATGGACAAAGTTCAGAAAATTGCCTGAGCCACCTCGAACTGTGGCAGCCCCGAGCTGCGGCCACCCCAAGCCACACCTCGCCTGCTAGCGCCAGGGGCAGGTGGGAGTGCCAGGGCCCACATACGGGGAAGATGCTTGGGGCTGTGTTTAAAGTCTACACCAATCTGTGAAAAATGTTTGCAAACTGAGTACCTGCCAGTAAACCCCACAATCGTGATTCCGTTACTAATTCGTTATTTTATTTCGCGCGGCACGGATCCTCGCTGCAAAAAAAAAGTGCACCTTATAGTCCGGTGCGCCTTATCTGATCTACAAAGTTGCGAATTTTGCCGACTCCCGGAGGGGTGCCTATAATCTGGTGCGCCTTGTAGTTATGAAATTACTGTACTTATTCTAATTTACAGTAATTTCATGACCATAAGGCGGACCGGACTATAAGGCGCACCCCCCAGGAGTCGGCGAAATTTGCAACTTTGTAGATCATAATAAGGCGCACCGGACTATAGGGTGCA
Source organism: Catharus ustulatus (assembly GCF_009819885.2). Taxonomy (NCBI): domain Eukaryota; kingdom Metazoa; phylum Chordata; class Aves; order Passeriformes; family Turdidae; genus Catharus; species Catharus ustulatus. The sequence goes on along the minus strand of NC_046235.1, from coordinate 6,344,798 downwards.
CTTTTTTTTTGCAGTGAGGCTCTGCCCCCAGCTCCCCCCGAGCGGTTGCTGGCCGAGGCCCCACCTCAACCCGGCAGCCATTGGCCCCCGGGCCCGCCTCCACCTGGCAGGGGCGGTACCGCAGCACTGCCGGCTCCTCCCACGGCTCACACTTCCGGGGTGGCAAATGTCGCAACTTTGTACATCGTATAAGGCGCACCGGACTATAAGGCGCACTTCCAGGTTCGGGGGGAAATTTTTGTCAAAAGGGTGTGCCTTATAGTCATGAAATTACTGTACTTCTCTGTGAGAATGATTTCTGTGTTAGCTTTTTCTGTTTGTCTCTTCAATAGCTGTAGCATTTTCCTCCAAATATATTAAGAATGGCAATGTTTTGATGACTTCAGCTTCTAATATCAGGTCTGATTTTTTTGTTTTCTCTTTCAGCAAAACTATTACTATTAAGTAATTTGTCATAGCATGATTTCTCCTCAGAGGCTTTTTGAGTCTTCGTGACAGAGATAGACTAGCGTGATGTATTCCATCATGAAATATGCTTCCTTTTGCATTTTGTTAATTTCTCAAATCACTGTCCTGGAATCTAATGTTATTTACTATTGTGTTATTTGAACCTATTCCGTATTTGTCAAGCTTTTCATTTATTTCAAGGTTCATGTATTTTTTTCTGGTAAATAATATCCTCCCTTATACAGAAGGCATCTGGATGATGGGTGAAAAATATTTGTAATTGCTGCCTGAATATGATCACTTGAGATTGGTGGGAATTTTACTCCTTGTTTTTACCCAGTGAGGATGGGGAGTGCTGAAGTAGCTGCACAGAGTAGTCAGGTTTATATTTTTTAAATTTTTGTTCTAATCTAAACAGGCACCTTTATGCAATTAATGAAAGCTTGTTAACTTTCTGGAAATCACTGGCATAAATGAAAATAAATAATAATAATGTCTATAATCTTCTTGTTTATGAACTGGTTTTGATATAGATTAAAGTTATATTCTGTGAGCCAACATACTACTTGGATTTTATTTGTGATTTGTAGATGCTTAATATGATCAGCATATTTCTTAGCACTTCCACTTTTCAGATTATGCTGCAGCATTTTTACCCACCCATGATCTAAAATATTCTTTCTTTTAGAAACTGCAGTACTTAGGATTCCTGTCTTGTATGGAGAGGTGGAAAGACTGGAAGAAAGTGCTGTGACAGTTATGTTTGATAAAGTGCAGTTCAGTAATAAATCTGCCAACATGGACCACTGGCAACAGAGATTTCCTACCAATGTCAAGGATGTAGCAGCTGTTTGCAGACAACTAGCAGAGAAGAGAATGCTGGTAAGAATGGCAAGAAACGAGCCTCTGCTGAGTTCTCAGCTTTGCTTCTGAACAGCTGAGGACTGCATATCACCTGGATTATTTGCGTTTCTGCAATGCTGGGAGGGAGGAAAGGATTGGCTGTAATACTACAGGATCTTTGCATGACTATGAGGGTATTGTGGTCTTTGAAACAAAAGTGGTTGATGGGACAGAACCTTCTGAAAATTGTGTCTCCTGGTATGAGGAGAGAATTAGAAATGCTGAACTTATTCTGATATGCCTTTTACAAACTGCTAGCTTGAACTAGAAAAACCCATGTAGTTGAATGCAATTCTCAAAGATGCACTTGTGTATTGTATTAACAACACTGAAGTGGCCAACCAAAGCCCCTGGACTGAATTACTTCCTTGTATTTGTTCACCACAGCACCTTCAGATTACCATCTTTGCAAGGTAACACAACCAATCAACAAACAACCACCTGTATTTTTGCCCATGGTGACTTTGAAAATATGGACTGTGGACATGATGCAGTCAGTTTGACTGGACTTTAACATAGTTTGCAGTTTAACATTCAGAATATTTGTGATGCCTTTTGCCTTTGTTTTTGAGTAAGTGAACATCACAGAACAGCTGAGTTCCTCCTCCCCAGCTCTTCAACCTTGCTTGGTTGGTAGGCAGCTCCTTTCCCTCCTGTTTGTTCTACAGGACACAAGCTGTATGTGAAGTCAGGTCAGATAGAAGTAACACCAGTTTCCCATCTCAGTCCCATGTCGGGTGTTCTCTGAAAGGGTACAGATGTTTCTAGAACATCACTGAGGTGCTTTAAGGTGCCTTTTGAGATAGGGTCTTGCTGGATTGTAATTCTGCACAGTTTTTGTGCAAGAATTAGCCTGAGGGCCAGCTGAGTGCTTCCTTTCATCTGTTGTTGCAGTAATAAGCAGACAGGACTCAGTTTCTTCATTAAGAAAAAGCGGAATCTTTATTGCATAGTTCATATTTTATAGGAGTACCAAAAGGCATCATGTTAGATCTAATTAGCTAACAATACCCTGATGTGCAGTTCATTGGTCAGTAAATGACATTTTGCATGTGTGTCAAATGTCTCTATTCCTGGATTGTTTACATATCTTCTTCACTTACTCTCATGGAACAGATTTCTTGTTTTTTACAGGTGCAGACTGTTTTTCTCTACAAGAATAGTTTGTTGTGTTAACTACTTCTCATTCCTCTGATTCTTCCTTATGGAACTTACAGGACCACTGGTAATTCAGCAGAGCCAGACCTGATTTTATAAGGCCTTTCTTTTATAATATCTCTACCTCTATGCAACAATCTGTGTTTCCTCTTGCTTCCCTAGGACCCATCAATAAAAGGAACCTTTCATTGGTCTGGCAATGAACAGATGACTAAGTACGAGATGGCATGTGCAATTGCAGATGCTTTCAACCTTCCCAGCAGCCACTTGAGACCAGTAAGTGATGTGTTGTTGGACCTGTAGGCAGACAGATGTTCCTGATCATTGCAAGTATAGGTCTCCCACTGACTGTACAGGTGAGCTGCTTCTTCAGGACAGACTCTGTGTGTCCAGCACAGCAGCTCTGTTGTTGAGGGGAGTGGCTGGTATCGAGGAAAATAACAGCTGCTTTGACCTGCTGAATTAGAAAGATTAGTCAGTCAGTCACCAGTTTTCCAGTCTATAGTGTAATGGTATTTCTGCAGAACAGTTCCCCTAAGTCAAAAGCAAATGTGTACTCTTATGCTACAGATTGATAGAACATTAACTTGAAGATAGGGCTCTGTAAAATCTGTGCAATATCCAGGTTTATTTCTGAATACATGCACTTAGGAACTACAAATTATTTTTGCTTTGCTTAAAACACCTGCAGTTAATTATTGACACTTGAGACTACTCTTAAAGACATATTAATGTGGTGGGCATATAACATGTCAAGAATATTTTATCTATGTACAAAATAAATTCTAAGGATTCAGAATTGGCGAACAGTGGAACTGAAATGTGACTTGTAAGATGGAAGAAAAACAATGGAGAATACTTAGTCTTAATTTTTTTCTGCTCACCTCTATTTCTCTTCAAGTATATTGATCAAGACATGGTTCCATTTACATTCTGGAACGTTCCTTACCTTGTGGCAATAATCATAAAGTGAAAATATGAATAAAATGTTGAAAAACACAAATAGTAGCAGTAAAGAGAGTGAGAAAAATTTACCTTAAACCACTTCACATGGCTTGACATGTTGAAATAAAGTTAAGTATAAAACAAGCAAATATCAAAAACCCAAACTGAAAAAACCCCCTCAAAATAGTTGGAAGGGAGGAGGTGATCATACCCAGATAGAAAGCTGTGAGGAAAAAGTTCTAATGTACGTGTGCTAGTATTTTTCTGATTACTTATTGGTGTGGGGTTTTTTTTGTTTTCTGTTCCCGTTTTTAGATTACGGATAGTCCAGTTGTGGGTGCTCTTCGTCCAAAGAATGCTCAGCTGGACTGCTCCAAGTTGGAGATGCTGGGAATAGGTCAGAGAACGCCATTTCGAGCTGGGATCAAAGAATCACTTTGGCCTTTCCTTGTTGACAAGAGATGGAGACAGACAGTCTTCCATTAGTTTGTAACTTTTTTAGTAAAATTATGGTATGTGGCACTTTTTTAAAAGAAAAAATAGTTTTGTATGAGTGTTCTTAAATTGTGACATTTATGAGCTTTCATTTAATTGGGTAAACAAATGGTCTTGCACTAGTGAAACTTAGCATAAAAAAAGTTCAGTGACAAAACCTGAGCCTATTTGATGTCATGTTTTTTTTTGCTTCCACTTGTATCAGTCTAATTTAATATCTGTTCTTGGTGGATTGAGGTTCTTAGTAACGAGTACTGTGTGCTGCTAAGAATGACTCAGATCACTTGCTGACTTACTTTTGGCTGAAATACATTGTTGATGCTTAAGGTCTGTGCCATTGTTGTATATAACATTTCATTAAAAGACATGGTCAGTTACTTTATCACCAAAAATATGAGGTTTTTGTTTTTAATTTTGGAAGGTGGTGTTCTTAGGGAGTTAAGCTGAAGTAGGAGTCCTTAAATGTTTGTTTTGCTTGAGCTCTGATCAAAATGTTTTTTTAAAAAGTGAAACTTTATTTTTGCAATTATCAAGTGTACTTTTTATGCTTGAAATATTTTCAGAATGTTCTGTAAATTGAATGCCTGCAGCTTTGTATTTGAATAGTAAGTTGTATGCATGTGTTTTCACAGTGACTTACAAACATTTAGGGGAGGGTGGGAACGGTGGGCAGCCAGTAGTTTTGACCTGGGGTTTTTTTGAGTGGGGGATTGGAGTTAAAGGGTTTTGGGTTTTTTTTGGTGGGTGGTTGTTTGTTTTTGTATGAAAGCACAAGATATCTTTATCCTTCCCTTCCCTATTTGGGGACAGCATTTTCAACTTGTTAAATTAATGGAAGATGTTTGTTAGTCAGTAAATGGAGATGGAGAGGAAAGGTGTTCAATAATTTGTAGCACTGCAGCGGCTTTTGCACAGACTGTCAGACCTGGCACTGCTACAGCTTGTTCTGGGACAGCAAGGTGTATGTGGTGAAGGTTTGCAGCATAATAAAACTGCAATAGTCTCATGTAAGACAGTCTATAAAGCCGGACTCAATAGCCATGGAGGAAGAATATTGTAAAGCTTTGCTTCCTTTTGAAGTTGTAGAATCAACAGTATAGATGTTCTGATATTACTAGCAGATTATTAGTAAAACTAGTAAAAAGTGCAGTTGGATGGTCATTTATTTTTCTGAGGCTGAAATGAAGGGGAAGGAAAAGATGTTCAGATTAAATTTTTTTTATGTGTGTGGGAGAGGCACACACAAAATAAACCAATTGAAGGTCTTGTAAAGGTCAGCTTCACATTCAGTCATTTCATTTCAACTAGCATATGCTAAGCATTCATAATCCCAGTTTGTTTTTAGTCAGAAATCCTGATATACACATGGTAACCTATCTCCAAAATGACAATAAATATGTATTGCCAGCATGAGAAACAGTTGTTGATTCTTTATTTACCATCAGGATTAGTTTAGCTGAATCACAAATGTTTGCAATTCTTCTTGAAAACTGTGTGCCCTGTCAGTGTTGGGGTTTTTCTCCCTCTTTAATTCAATAATTATTTCCAGACTTGGATTAGGTTGGATCAGTTTCTCTGTCAGTGTCACTGCCTTGAAGATTTGATAAATGTGCACACAAAAAATTCAGGTGGTGTTGAAAATGCAAGCCCTGAAACATCTTGGGCCTCAGGCCTGGATCAGGAAGATTCTGTGTCACTTCCCCTTGCAGAGGGCAGTTTGACCAGGAAGGAAAAAAGGATGACTTCTCTCCCAAAGAAAAAGGACCTAAGTGAGATGTGTTGGGCATTTTACTTGCAGGGCAAAATTGAAATATTTGAACTTTTTTTCCACACTGAGCAAGTAAGTCCCGCTGTCCAGTTTATACACTGTCTTGGGTTGCAATACAGGATGTAACGAGAAATATGTATTCTATCACCATCTGTGGAAGCAGGATGGCACAGTGATCCTTATGTCCGTGGGACATATTATCTGCTACTGGGCAGATAATTAATTACTGGGCATCTGTTAAAACCAGTGAGGCAGTCATCTTTATCTTTTCCACCACCCATCCTTCCTCCAGGAAGATATCATCTGCTGATGGGCCATTAGGTCCCACTGTATGACTGATAAAATGACATCATTCCATTGGGAGATGCTCCACCCAGGAGGAGGAGCCAAGCCTTTCCTTATTAGATAAAACATGAAATTTTGAACACCAGAGCAGCCTCTTTTACACTGGATTCCAGAGAAAAATGGGGCCTTTCTACATTATCACTGGACCTTTGGAGAAAAACTGCACCCTTCTACAAAACCACTGCTTCAACCGAAGCTCATCTGTCACTCCAGGAGGGCTGCAGCCACCATTTAATCAGACTGCTACCAGCACCCTGCCTGACGGGATGTCAACTTGTATTCTGTCAGTATTTTAGGCTTGTTCCCTATAATACTATATCTATTTTAGTTTTCCTAGTAAAATCTATTATTTGTATTTCCCATGTCTTAGCCTGAGAGACCCTTAATTTTAAAATTATAATAATTTGGAGGGAGGGGTTTTACATTCTCGATTTCAAACAGAGGCTCCTACCTTTCTTACCAAATAACTGTCCTCCAAACCAAGACATAGACATATGCTATCTTTGCCTAGTATGTTTGATACACAACTTGTACTTGTTGCTTCTGTCTTGTGGGAAGTTTCCAGTTTCAAATATCAAGTTCTGTTCTCGCCTGTCTTGCCAGTTGATTCAACTGGTGTATTTTTACTTTGAATTCAACAAGCAAAAGATCTAATTTTCAGAATTACTGATAATAATCTAATAGTATCTTGCTCGCTATTAGAGTCACTATTCTGAGTTTATTAGAATATAGGTAAATCAGAGAGTATTTTTCAAAGTCCTGAGTGATGTATGGACAAATAAACTATAGGGGGAAAGGCTTTGAAGGAGTCAAGGTTAAGGAAACCATTAAAAAATAAGCTTGTATTTGTATACCTGTCCTAGCTGCTTGGTACTGTTGACTCAGGAAATATAAAGAGGTTCCACAAATATCCTATCTAAGTTCAACTAGTTCAACAACAGCTCTGAAGAACTCATCTCTAGGGCAAATACCTGAGACAAATATCAGGACAATGCCAACTGCACCATTTCTACTGTGAAGAAAACTGAGTCTTTCTCTTTAACAGTTGATAGAAAAAAATGGGATGAATCCACGACCTGGGAGAGGTGATGGAATGCATGCTCAGCAAGTCTGCAGCTGGCACCAAATTGTGAGGAGCAGTTGTTATGTTCAAGGGCAAGGTTACCATTCAAATAGCTCTGAACAGGGGAACAGACACAGGCAGTAGCCTAAGTTTATTTATTTGGCCCATTATTCATGAAAAAGGCTGGAGAAGGTCAAATTTTGGAAACTGGAGTAAGTGAGATTTTAAAAGGTTTTATGATTATGCTGGAGCAGATGGTCAATTTTAAGTATTAAAAGCTGACAAGGCACAAGGTTCAAGATGAATTATATATTTCTATATTCTAGCAGGGGTGGGAAGAGAAGTATTTTGAGACGCAAATGCTTTGGAACAGTAGAGGTTCAAAAAATGAGTGTAAGTCTAAAAAACTGAAAATTAACCAATATGCCCCTGTATATAAGGAGGTTTTATTTTGCCAAAATTCAGTTTGAGAATGAAGATGGCAGGAAGGGAAGAGTTTGTGAATAGGAGAAGGGTCCAAATGAAAGCAGAACATATTCCTCTGTGTGATATTCTGTATATTTTCTCAAAGTAGTTAATCTAAATTGTAAATCATTGGTCTTACAATGGTTTTACTGTTTGTTGCAAGAAAGGACAATACAGAAACACAGCCCAGTGGGTGACAGCAGCAGTATTTTTTATCCCTCCAAAGTGTGTGAATATTAAAGACAGAGTATGAAAAGCTGCTTTGTTCTCACAGGGGAAGTAGCTTCTGATTTTCTCCCTGAGGACCTAGAGCACCAGACATCTCTGTGAGACAGGGGGACATGGGGGGACAATCTCTGATTAATTAAAGGAAAAAGAAACAGGGGCCAAATTTGGGCATGACTGTTTCAAGTCTTTAGAGTATAGTTACCTCCAACAAAAATGCAATTGTTATACTGATATCAGTGATACACAAAGGCAACAAATACTGGAAGAAAAAAGCATAGACACACTGAAAGTACAAGATAACCAGTATCCATAAACAGAAGTTCTCCATCTGAAAAACAAATACATTAGTGTAAATGAAGGTATGCCTTACTCAGTAGCTAAAATGTTAAAATGTGTAATATTAATCTTATCTTTTTATGCAAATAAGACGTAAAAACTGTAAAAGCAAACCTCCATCTGGAACCACTCTGCAGCACTAGTGCTAGTCTCAGCCTACATGAGGCCTGCACACTCACAAAGAGTACTGTTCACTTCAACCTGACTTCTAAAAGTACAAAAGGAGTATTACATATCCAGTCCATGTGAAATGGATGCCCAATACTAGTCTGAACCTTTACTTGTGCTTTTGATATCCTTTCTCATTGTCTTCTGTGAGTCAAGTGGGGAGTTTTGCACAATGTCCTCCTCCTTCCTGCTGAGAACTGTTCTCATTTGTTTTGGAGAAAAGTACAGCTTCTTCAGCTTCCAGAAACCTGATTCACCCAACTGTGACATGAGGCCATTCCTCTAAGTGCCTGCATATCCCACAGATCTGGAGGATTCACTTGTACAGGTTAATGTTAAACTAATGTAGAGGAAAATAAGAGAAATATTTACAAACAGCAAGTCCAGACAAAAAGAGGGGAACAATGAAAACACTCTCTGGGCCTTTGCCAAGACACAGCAAAAGATTTTTATCTCTTCCTCTCTTTGGGGCAATACAGGTGGAGTTGAATGGAAGCTTTCTTTTATATCTATTTCAGTTACAGATGTCATGGTATGATTGGTCTTTTTTATGTTTGACTTTTGAAGAGGACTTCCGCTAGGAAGAGATGAAACACAGAAAGCTGAGAGTATGGAAATGACTGCAAGAGGCAACACAAGCAACAACAAATACTGAACAGATGCGGGAAGATGGTTTGTAAGGATAATGCTGAAGGCAGTGTTGGGCGTTGGGGGAGTTTTTACTCTTTCCCTCGGTGGAGAAATTTTTCCCATTATCATGTTAAGAAGCTGGCCAGGTGGATCCCCTTTAGCTCTTAATTGCTCAAGACAAAAGGGAGGGGTGGGGGGCTGTCTCGATGGCTCGATTGCTGGGAGGGTTTGAGGGGTGGATGGTCAGGGGTTGTTTTGTCGTTCTGGACACACACTCTCTCGCCGGCCTGAAGGTGGAGGAGAGAGGTTTTTTCTCTGCAGTGGGATCTGCCCTGCACTCCGGCACTGCTACAGCCTCCTGCTCTGAGAACAGCGCTGAGAACCGGGGTGCTAACGCTGAGCAGAGTTTCCGTCACCCTTCTCCCACCTGGGACCGCCCTGCCCCTGCCACCTCTCCTGCTCCTGCTGCGCCTGAGAGGGGCTGCACCACCCCATTCTGCACCGGGACCGTGCGGAGGAAAAGAGTGTCTGTGACTGGAAAAGGGACGGAGACTGAGTTTAGTTCTGTTTCGTCACTGATTTTTCATAGCTGATGTTGTTCTTGTTTGTCTTGTAGATATATCAGTAAAGAACTGTTATTCCTAAAACCATACCTGTGCCTGAGAGCCCCTTAATTTCCAAATTATAGTAAACTGGGAGGGAGGGGATTTTCACTCTCTATTTTTGGAAAAGCTCCTGCGTTTTTTCCTGGCAATACTGTCCCCTAAACCAGGACAGATCTTAGCGCCCGAACATGGGACAGAGAAAAGAGGGTAAAAAAAAAAAAAAAAAGGAATAACAGTTCTTCAGTTGCCTAAGATTGTCTTTTTGTGTGCTAGCAATATGTGGTCCAGTTTAACCTGATTTGGGCTGCATGTGTTCACACATGTATCTCTCCCATTTGCAAGCCCTTACATAAACATGGGCCCTATAACTAAGGCTACTGTGGCTGTTATCCAGTTTGCTTTATGGGTTGATAAGGTGAGGAATTCATGGATTTTTAACTTCCTTTGGAAGGCGGGTACATGGATTCTGAGATATCACACACTAACTGCATATATTTGGGGTTACTTTATTAATGGCACCTACTATGATGGAATAACACCAGGGAAAATTTTCTCCCAACCCTTCACCCAGATTTTTGGGTCTACCCCACCAGTTTTTGAAAGGTTCAAATCTCCTCTGAATGCTAATGATATCATACAGTGGCTGGTGTTACTGATAGGCTTGTCCTATTTAACATTAAGAGATAACGGGGGATTGAGCTGGATAACAACTCTGATACCTACTCCAGGAAATAGGGATGGTGCTGCAGACATTGACCCTGCCCCAGAGACTAGGGATGCTGCCACAGAACCTGACCCTGCCCCAGAGACTAGGGATGCTGTCCCAGAGCCTGACCCTGCCCCAGAGACTAGGGATGCTGCCCCAGAGACTGACCCTGCCCCACAGCCCATCTCAGAAAGAAACCCCCCAGAGTGGGTGGGGGATTCTAGTGAAGCAGATGAGTAAGATGAGCCAGATGATGGAGGAGTACCTCTCCCCAGCTGGTGAGAAGCCCTGCCATAAAGGGGGAGAATCCAGTGATGCTGTAGTGGAGCCCATAGATATTATATCTGCCTGGGTTCCAGCTGAATTGCAAGGGCACTCACAGCCAGCAGCAGTTGCCCCTGTGGAAACTAGAAAGTCTAAGATGAAAACTAGGCACCTAGACAAAGAGGACCAGAGAGGAGGGCCCTCACAACCAGCAGGGGAGCCAGAGGCTGAAATCATCACCGAGTCCCTGTCTTGTGAAAATCTCTGCAATCTGCAGAAAGATATTGCACGACGGGGCCGGGAGGCTTTGACAACTTGGTTACTTCGGGTCTGGGACCTCATGGGTACAGGTGTGCACTTGGATGGTACAGAGGCAAGGAATTTGGGATCCTTGTCCCAGGACTCAGGTGTGGACCAAATATTCGTAAGGGAGTCAGGCCCACTTCCCCTCTGGGAGCAGATTTTAATGAGTGTAAGAGAGAGGTTTGTCAACAGAGAGAGAATGCAGGAGCCCCTTTTCCCTGGCCTTGGACCTGGGCTTGGCTGCAGTGTGGGGTCAGCTCTAGGATGGGGTGCCAGGAGAGGCTCTGTGGGGAAGAGCTGTGGGAAAACTCCCTGGTCTTTGCCCCCAGATCTGACTGTGGTCACTGCCAGGCCCCTTCTCCCCGCCAGCTGGTGACAGGCTGTGCCCAGAGGATGAGGAGCTCAGCCTGCCTGCCCTCTGGCAGCCCCTCTGGCTTCTCCCTGGCCAGGGAACTAAGAAGGCCTATAGGAAAGAAAAGGCCTCTAGGCTGGGTGAGATCAGAGAAACAACTTAAATCTGTCCTTTCTTGAGTCTTAATAGTGGCTATTTTGACTTTTTCTGAAGTGTGTATTTTACTGTTAACTTATTAAAGGGCAAAGCATAGTGTTAGGCACCAGTGAGCATCTAATAGAAGCAGAAGGACTAGAAGAAGGTTGTGGACTTGTAAATCTGATCTCAGTAGCAGAAAATGCATGGAGAGCAATTATGCATACAGAACATTTAGATATATGTAATTGCTTAAGGGGAGTCAGCATGGATCCTGGAAAAGAAGATTAGGCAAGATAAATGTGCTTGGCAGCTCTGAGTAGGCAGGACAGCTAGAGTGGATATCATTTATCTGGATTATGGGGAGGGAGGGGAAAATTTCTTAATTCTACATAAAGTGAATGAGGACTCATTTTTGAAGTCCATAAACATAGCTTGAGAAAAGAAAGCTGGTGGACTGAATTATGACAGGTAGAGACAACAGATAAAAATACCATGTAATGCTTTTACAAAAATTCCCCATCTGATTTTCAGAGACTGTTTAGTGAACCCCTGCGGTTTTGTGTTTCTCTCAATCGTGTTTAAGTAACCCCCACTGGCTCCAGGACTATCCTAAGGACCTGAGTCATAGCGGCAGCTTGTGTGGCAGAAGCTTAAGCCTGTATTCACCTGTGAATATCCACTGTCACAGAAGTAGGGATACAGGAAGGGGTCCAGCCTAGCATCAAGGGCCCTGGTAATAATTAAGTCGCCCATTTTAAAATGTGATGGAACCTCTTTTAAGACCACATGTTGCATTAACTCAGGTGAATAGCACTCGATCTAGGACAAATGTAAGGGCTTCCAAATTCATTTTCATTTCCATCTCCAACAGCCATTCTTATGATTTTGCTTTTATTCTACATGAAACATTGTGCAACTTAGCTCAGAGCAGAGCAAGATGTATTCTCTTTAGAACGTATGGCTGTGTTGGAAAACTCTTAACAGATTGGACTTAAGTGTGTTTTTCATGTCTCCAGTTGGAGTGGTCATAGACACCCATCCATGGCACATTTATGGCCTTACTATGGCTGTGCCACCACTTCAGAGCCTGTATCCTGCACTCCTCAGGAATCAAAACCACCAGGAGCTCTAAAACTGAAGTAATTTCAAAAGCTCATTTTCATTCTGCACTGAAGGCTTCACCCAGTTTACACAGAGGTATTAAAATGGTCAGAGTACCTTTCACAGGTGACAGCCTCATTTCTAGGTCTCAAGGGAGCTGTTTCATGGGTATTTCTGGCACTGGGATAAAATATTTACCCTGACTATCTGATTTGTGTCTCCCAGAGTGTAATATGGTAAGCACCTCTGTTCCAATTGTGCTTTACAATAATTTCCCTACTCATAGCTACTTTTTTTGTACAAACCAACCCTCAGGCCAGAGGCACCTTTGTTCCTCAAACCGTACTGCAGCTATGAGTTAAAATAGAGCAACTTTGCAAGACTGTTTTCCCCATTTTTTCCTTCTGGAAATTAACCTCTGGGATATGCACCACAACCACCAGCACAGGAGAGGTGTGAGAGCTGAGGTGAAATGGAGAGGCTCAGAATCTCCTCATAGGTGATGCTGAGTGGCTCAAAATGGTGTGGCCCGGTCGAGGGAGGAACTGCTGTTTTTAAAGTTATTATGCTGAGGTCTGTTTGGGGTTTTATAAGTATAATGGTTTAAGCTGACCACTTCAAAGTGGTCTTGAGGTGTTGCTTGGTGTTTTTTTCCCCTGACCTTTAAGTACTTCAGAGTTCCCCAAGCTGAGCTGATGGATGTGTGAAGTTCCTTGTGATGTAGGTCCAGCCTGGGTGGCACCTGGGGCTGAAGGAGGGGACAGCTCTGCCTCTGAGTGCTTCAGTGCTGCCTTTGCTATTGAGACAGAGAAATTAAAAATTAAGAATCAAACATCAAGAAGTGCTTTGACTAAAAGGGGGCTGACAAAACCTTATGGAATGCTTAATATTTACTGTGCTTGCAAGAACAGGAGGAGAGCAAGGCTACAAGATAAGAGATAAACAGCTAGAATGCACAGACAGGATGGAAGGACAAAGCCACAGCAGGATAAGGGGGAATTCTTCAGACTGCTGAGCCAGTGAAAACTGGTGTCAAGGTCCAGAAGATGACCAATACACTAAAAAGAGCATGCACAAGGAGACAAGGTGAAAAGTTCATAGAAAACTCGCTTTATTTCACCCCAAAGAGCAATGCACAAGAGCATGGAGCTAATTTTAATACAAAGCAGGGGCAGGTGGGGTTAGAAAATGAGTGTGTATTAGGCGTATTGCATAATCCTAGTCTGTAGAGAATAAAAAGAGAGGCACAAGTCGCCGAAGGTGTGCATGCTTTTGGAGGAACTATCGCTCATGCACCTCAATGCTGAATAAAATACATACCTGTAACTTACTTTGTGGGTTGTAGAGTTTTCCTATAACACTATAGAAATGTATGCTTCTCATTTTATAGTGTGCTTCACTATAACAATGCAGGTTTTGTAGGTATTCCAGGTAATGCATGTGCTGGTCTGAGGCCTTGTGTTTTATTGTATTTTCTAATGGAACAATCAATTTTTGTGGGCCGTAGGTTTTGAAACTCCTTCTCACAGATATTTTGCATTAACAGATCATTTACTCTGCTCCCTCCATTTACCTGTACTTAGATCAAGTGAATAAAACCAATAACATTCCTCAAGACTTCAAGTGAGGTTCGGGCTCATTATGATGTCGATACGCAGCCACACCCATGAGAGTTCTTCAGGTGATGTGCATGAAACTGAATGAAGTTTCCAGGTGGTAGTTTCACCCCTTTTATAATTGAAAACCAAATATCCAGAAGCTACTTTCATTTTGGTTTTGTGCTGGGAAGAGGTTCCAGAGTGGAGAGTGATAAGCATATTAACCTTGTCAAGGAGAATCTACAAATGCCAGAGGTTTATGTCAAAAAATGAGACAGAGGAGTCCTTCAACTTTATTTGTATAAAGGGAGAGAGTTCACTGGGGCACACACCCAGGGGTTTTCCTTCTCTCAAGGTTTCATCCTAAACTCCCGGCCGCATGTCGCCCTCTTCCTTTCCCCATCGCTGAGGTACTAGGAAGGTACAGTCTTCCCGAGCCGCCTACCCCATATCCTCCCTTGAACCCACTGTTTTACCCCAAAGTTCAGAAGTTGAGTCTTGTGCAGACCCTTCATTTCAGGGTTTTTTGTTTGCTTTGAGTTGTCATCTTGTTTAATTAAAGCTCTATGCACTGCGGAAGACATAGAATAGACTGAAATTGAAGCAAGGCAGCAAAGATGGTTTGCAGCAACCTTTCCTTTTCGAGTCGTCCAAGAATCGGTGTTTGGGAGCTGTAGTGGTGATTGCTTTGACTTCAAAATCTGAGGCTGAGAGCCCGTGCCCGTCACCAGCGCTTGCTTGTGCAGCTGCAACAACAGCGCTCAGTGATGGGGAGAGTACGTGGGACAACTCCCGTGGTCAGCGATAACGACGGAATATGGGAAAATTCCCGTACTTGCTACTTACGAAAGTAGCCAGGGACAAGAATGGGATATTGGGGAATTCCCGTATTTGCCTCGGTTAGCCAAACACATGGGTGGAGGGGGTGCCGGGGCTGAATTCCCTGTTTGGGGCGATTATCCGAGCTCGCGGTGCCGGGGGGATGCCTGGGCTGAATTCCCGATCTGAATTCCCGGGCTGTATTCCCGATCTGAATTCCCGAGCTGAATTCCCGATCTGAATTCCCCGTCGGCCGCAGCTCCCCGGCCGCGGGTGCAGTTGCGCAGCGCGGCCGCCGGAGGGCGGTGCTGCCCGCGCGGCGCGGTCCCCGCGCGTCCCCGTTTATCCGAGGCAGGGGGAGGCTCGCGGTTCCGCGGGAACAAGACAGGCTGTTAAAAGTTTACAGTGTTTATTGTTTTTTCATGTGTTTACATTAATGCAAACGGCCTAGGAGCTGATTTACCTTCATTTGTCATTTGATGGACACGTGCTAATTGCGTGACGTGGCTTGTACAACAGGTGATATTTAGATGCTAGCACACATCACTCCCTGGATGCTATCTGTCATTGAGATAAGGTGTGTTTTTATATCGGCAGAGTAAAATGTTTGGAGGCAATAGGATCATTTTGGGGAGGTAGGGGGTGTGGTAATGAGTTTGGTTGCTCCTTTTATGCTGGATGGCTGAGAAGTAATTACAGTACCCAAAGTCTGAAAGTTTGTGTCCATTAAGCATGATGTTACACTGTAGTTTTCTCGACTGGTAAAATAATCCTGAACACAATTGATTTGGGAATTTTCTTGTAAAATACACTGTGGGAAAAACTCTACAGGATTTGGTTTTGTTTTTCTAACTTAAATATAAACCATCTCATTTTCATAATGTGTGAAATTTCTCTGTTTTAAATTGAGTGTTCATCTGCTTCATCTGGAAATGTCAGTTACTCATACATGATGACAGAAGTGCATTAATAAAGCAGTCAGGAACAAAATGCCAGGGTCTTCATGCTCCGTCTCTTGACACCCTCGAAATCCTAGTGTTTAGTTTTCACTTACTATAGCAGATTGCATAAGTATTGAAAAGAAATGCACCTAATCCTGAAATGCACTTTTGATCCCTTGTCTTTGACCCTGACACAGGTTGACATTGGAAATTAAATTCTGGCAGTTTTGCTGCGTTCAGTAAGGGCAGTTTGCAGAGGCAGACAGGAAATCCATTCCTACTCTGTAGATTTATCACAAAAATGCCGAAAGCAAACAACAAAGCAAGTTTGCTTGACTGGAAACAAACTCACACCTTTGCTCTTTCAAAGATCCTGTTTACAAGTTAAAGCCACGGCTCAGATTGTCTTTCTTCTTAAACTACCGATCTATAGGTGCTGCCTGAAGGCACTTGCAAAGGAAAAGATCAGGAGATATCCTGCTGCTATCTTGGTCTAACAGAAGCACTTGATGTTCTGAATGCTGGATGATTGTGTTTCAGTAGTCTGAGAGCCTGGAGAGCTGAAGCTGTAATGGAGGCACAGGTGTGCTGTCACCAGCAAAGTGATTGCTCTGTGTAGAAAAACTCCAGCTGAAGTTACCCAGACCAATACAAATCTTTCTGGTACAAAGTGTATTCCCAATAAGCCTATAAATGGACTATATAATAAAAATATTCTAAAAAGGTCAGTTGAAAGGATTCTTGATGTTACCTTCCTCAAAGGCTCTGCCTGCACTTGGAACAGAGCTGTGTTTGAAATTGATGTTGAGGCACAGTTTGAGTTCAGGTCTAGCTGTTCCATTAGCAGCCTGGCAAGAGCTTGGATGAGATGCTAGAAACTATACTTTCTTCTTGGAGGAGGAGGGGAAAGTTTTGAATTTTGTTAGAATTAAACAAGGTGCTGTGATGCACAACTAACTTTGTTTTTTAAAATTTTGTTGATTTTTATTTCCTTCATGTGACTGGATTTGTGCTAAACATGTTTCTATGTTACAGGTCACGGATGGTGCAAAATTCATTGTGAATTGCTTTTAAGATTGTCCTTCTCAAAACAGACCCAATCTGTATTTGGAGAGAATTAAATAAAATTCTGATTACTAAGATTGTGAAACAGTCCTAGCAGTGAAAGTGTGTTATGAGAACATGACAAGAAATTGCTCCTTTCACATGGTGGTTGTGACAGTCAATGCACAGAAAGAAGAACGTGATGAAGGAGTAAAGGTGTAGATTTGTTATGCTGGCTAGAAAATACATGCAATGAGTTTGCAGTATAATTGGGAAGAAAACCAAAGTATTTTGGTGGCCAGTTCTGTGCTCTGTTTGCTGACAATGACTAATTTGCATTTTGGCACTCTAAGTGGTACATGGAGGTGACTTACTAGGATTGCTGATAACTTGTCAGGTTTCCACTGGGCATTGTTGTTGGTACAGTTTCTGGTGTGAAACTCCAGTTTAAATACAGAAACAGATACATTTAAAAGAAGTAAAAATTCCTCTTTTTCCTTTCTGTCCAGGAAATCGCTGTTAACACTTTCCCCAAACTGTTTCCTCTTTCCAAAAGATGTTTTTACAGTCAGTGAAATAGGCAGCATGGTGTAGTCAGGACACCGAACAGAAGATCCAAACTTTATATCCATGGAAGTTGCTGATGACAGCTTTTTTACTTTGCATTACCTCTTGCTGGCTAGTTCTGCCTCATCACTCCCTTATGTGGGTGTTTATTGCACTCTCAGTTATGACATGTCATTTTTCAATTGCAGTGAAAGATCACCGACAAATATAATGGAAATGTAAGGGTATTGTTACAATGCCTCACCTAAATATTTGCTTAAGAACAGGTGTCTTATCTTTAAAATCCTCTTGATG
Organism: Catharus ustulatus; assembly: GCF_009819885.2. Classification (NCBI taxonomy): domain Eukaryota; kingdom Metazoa; phylum Chordata; class Aves; order Passeriformes; family Turdidae; genus Catharus; species Catharus ustulatus. Next base: position 6,327,115 of record NC_046235.1, on the reverse strand, counting down.
GCACTGAAGCCTTAGGTATATATACTCAGAGCCTTTTCTTTCAGGTACCAAATCCTATTATCTAGGTTAGCTCATCTGTATTCAAAAGATCAATGTTGCATTATTACAAAGATCCTTTCAAGTGTAAAAAGGATGGCACTTCATTACAGAAAGTAAAAGAAACTAATCAAACTTTCTTGGTGAAATCATTGACTTTTTATAGTAAAGGGCAAATTTAAGAATTTGAAAGTCCGAAATGTAAGAGTCTTACAGTTGAGCCTCTGTGCTGCTTTAACTTAAATCTTCTGTAGCACGGTCCTTGGATTTTCATATAATCTGGAGAAGAAAGTGATGTGATGTAACTCTCCTGATGGCTTCTGTCTAAGCCAAGTTGCCATTTGTCCTGCAATCTGATATTCTGTGTTACTTAGAAAGCGTGCATTGTGCAAAGAGCATCTTTATATGAGAGAATCTCTTTGCCAAGGATGGTTAGGTTGTGCCTTAGCACTATGCAGATATTCAGTTAACCAGAAATCATGATGTGCTTGAGTCCTTGTCTAAGATTTCTTTTAGGTTTGTGCAACTTGTCATAACAAATAATCGGTTATTTTTTCCCTTTCTGTTATGTTTCATTTGTGAAAGGACTGCACAGAGTTGTACTGTTTCCTGGTTTATTTCTGATAGCTACATCACCTGTCTTACACCTCTTACTTGTAGCTTTCCAAATGCTCTGTTACAGAAATGGTTATTACTGCTTTACATGGCCTGAGGATAGATCCAGGACAGAGCTCAGACCACTGAACTTCCACTCAGTGAACTGGTAGTGATCAGCAGCTCCTCTATTAACACCTCACTGAGAGTATTTGTAATAATTTTTTTTTCCTTTTGCTTATTTCCTTGCCTGATTAGGTGACTTGTGTAGCTCACCAGCCACTGGTAGGCCTTGCCACTGAAAATGCTGCTCAGAGTCCCCTTTTATTGACTGAGTGCTCAGTTCATTTTCATGAATAAATCTCTAGCATCTGATCATTCACAGAAATGAATATAAATGGATTATGAATGCAGCCAAATAAAAATTCAGCTTCAGTTTGCATGCATATTCATGAATATTTCTTCTCACCACCTCCTTTCTCACTGACAACAGGCACAAGTGAAACTGCCAAAGGTCAGTGCAAAAGCAGATCTCACCAGCACGTCAAGCAGATCAGTCCAACCAACTTGCACCAGTTTTAATTTTGAACTTGATTTCTGCTTCTCCACCACATCTCAAATTGTCTTACATTTCCTTTGTGCGGGGAATACTGAACTGGCTGTTTTGTGGTCAAAGTGAGGTATTGGAGACTGTAATCCTGAAATAAATTGTAATTAACATGATATTTGATAATCCAACTACTCTGTCCTCAGTACTCCAAGTTAATGGTAGTTGCTGGAGAAAACTGAGCATACAGTAGTATTTCCCTCAAGGAGAGAGGAAACATCTTTCCTTATGTGTTAGGATGGGTTCACCTTGGGATTTCTTGAGATGAGCTCAGTTGGTAGCACGGTGTTAGCAATGCCGAGATCCTGGGTTGGATCCCTGTATGAGCCATTCACTTGAGCTGGTCCTTGTGGGGCCCTCAAATTCAGAATATCCTGTGATTCCCTGTATTTCTGGAAACAGTTGGCATTGTTTGCTATCAGAGATGAGGGGCTGGATTAGATGAGCACTGGATAATTGTAGGGTTGGTAGGTTTTTTTCTCTTTCTGGAAATATTGGCAACAAATGTACTACATAGGTTGTGCAAGTCTGTCAAAGGGTAGAAGTGTGCATTGGGCTGAGGTTTCACATTATTAACTATGTAACTGGGGGAAGACTTCTAAAACATATACAAACCTAGTTAGCAATTATTAGGTTATTTCTGAGAAATAATGGAGGACTACGAAAACCAAATTTATTGTCTTTACAGATGACCATATTTACAGTTTGTAATGTAACTTCTAAATTACGTTAGATGTGCTTTTTCCCCCTACTATTTTATTTTATTTTATTTTATTTTATTTTATTTTATTTTATTTTATTTTATTTTATTTTATTTTATTTTATATTTTTTGGCTGTTTACATTTTATCTAGTTTGCTGAGGTCATGTAACTAAGAAAAGGAAATTGAAATATCTTACTTTCCCCTCCATGGCTTCTGTTTGCCATTTCTGTCACTTACACTGCAGGTTTAGAGGATGCAGAACTGAAATCCTCTGCCATTTTACCATGACTCAGTCAGGCTAAAGTAGCCTGCACAAAGCTATCAAACTGGATTGCGAGCTCTTTTATAAGGCTGTTTTCCTTACATTTCAGCATTTTATTTGCTCACCAAATGTTTTGACTGATACATCATCTTCAGGTGTTGATTTCAAGGGAAACAATGTGCTTGATCTAAAGAGCAACACAAATAAATATGGATTGTATCAGTAACTTATTTTTTTAAAGCTCAAAGAAGTCTTACTATTCTTCTGCAAGAATTTTGAGGAAAACAAGTTTTTGGTTTTTTTTTCTATAAACTGATAATATTGTTATCCATCCTTTGTAGAATATGACCCTACTTAGAAAGTTATTAAAATATTTTCTGTATTTTTAGACATCTTTTTCTTACTTAGACAAATGACATGTACAAAACCTAAGAAGACCAAGATAGACACAGCTGGCAAGTGAATTAATTTCATTGCATAGTAAATAAAGCTATGATTTTTTGACTATTTACATTTTAATATATGAAATTAATCTTCTATCTAGATTTTTACTTCTTAGGCTTATTGTCAATAACTTGAAATTACTGTACTTAATATTAGTTTTACTGTTGGGAAGGACTATATTTTAATAAAAAAGTTCAAAAAGTTCACTCCTTAGGTTCAAAAGTCAGTGCTTGGAGTGTTTGTGGCATTATAACAACTCTGTGCCCGATAGGTTTTCAAAGCATTAAGAGCATTTGTATAGTTCATTTATATTAGATCTTCATTTTGTTCAGCCGTGCCCTTTCCTTGGTGTATTAGCCCTGTGTCAGGGATCAGCTACCCTGGCACGCACCTCCAGCACAGGACAAATCCCTAATAGCTCATTTTTTTATTCCGTGTGCATTGGTGAGGGAGTTTAAGAGTAGAGCCCCAAAATATCTTTAATTCTGGTTAAGACCCATGTCCGCCTACAGTTAATTTCCTTCTTTGTCATGATTTTTGACTCGTGTGGCCCTGAGTGGATCTGGGTTCCCTGTTAGTCTGTACCAAAAAAGTCACACTGATGCATCCACATATTCTATTAAGCCCATCTTCCCATCACTTTATCTCATTAACTGCTTGATCAATGTCAAAAAAGAATAATCTTTCATTAGCTCTCAACTTCAAAAGACTCAGATTTTCAGATCAAACAGTTTCTCAACCGCTGTATAAAAGTCTATAAATCCAAGAGGTTAACTTCAAAGAACACGTTGTGGGTGTTCTGAAACCATTTGACAAGTAAACAGTAATTTGTGACCAAAGATATGCCTTTAAAACTATGGGTAATCTCCTAGTCTTCCCCTTTCTGTTCTAGTGGGCAGTTCCTAGACTGACAGTAATACAAGTGGGTGACTGGGGTGACTGTCCCCACAAACCTGTTCTACTGGGGACATTTCAAGGACAGACAAATGTAAATGTAAACTGCAGCCAGTGTGAGAGACCCAGCCATGTGGCCAGACAATACAAATCCAGAATTCATACCAATGGACAACTTCTTAAGGACCAGGGAAATGGGAGACCAAGTGTGAGAGGGAGATGCACGCTGACACAAGTATCTTCCTGCCTTCCTGTGCAAGCTTATGTAACCAGCTCACAGATTCTGAAAATATTTATTCTGTTGCACAAGTATTTTTCTCCACACCTGTTTTTTATTACTATATAATATTAATTATATACAATATATATTATAATATAAATTATTAATTTAATTCTTCAGACTTTGCTTTAACAGCTCCGTCTTGTGTAATGGTGAAGGAGAGGAAAAATTTTCTTCCATGATAAAAGCATATTCAAAAGGGATGGTGAAGTGATATACCAACTGTGCTGGCTTGGGCTGGGTAGAGTTAATTTTATTCTCATTGGCTGGTATGTGCTGTGTTTGGGATTTGTGATGGGAAAGTTACTGATAACACAGGGATATTTTAGTTACTCCTGAGCAGAGCTTGCAGAGAGTCAGGAGCTTTGCTGCTTCTTGCACCACCCCACCAGTGAGGAGGTCGGGTGCACAAGGAGCTGGGAGGGGACGCAGCCAGGACAGCTGATTCCAAATGATGAAAAGGATATCCCAAACTATAGTGTTATGTTCAGCATACAAAGCCAAGGAAAAAGGAAGGAAGGAGAGGATGTGGTGTGTGGGATGGGGGCATTTGTCTTTAAAATTGCTGTTACACAGGCTGGAGCTCTGCTTTTCTGGGGAAGACTGAATTTCTGCCTGTCCATAGAAAGTGGTGAATAAATTCCTTGCTTTGCTTTGCTTGTGTGCATGTCTTCTGCTTTGCCTGTTAAACTTTCTTTATTTCAATCTCCAGGTTTTCTCAGAGTTCCTGCTCTGGTTCTCTCCCCCATCCCAACAGTGAGGGGAGGCTGTGAGTGACTGCTGGGGCTGAGTTGCCAGCTGGGGTTAAACCACAATACTGTCTAACATCAGCTTATCAGAACCATAATGATGCTATTGCTGGAACAGAGTGAGCAGAGAAAAGATCTAACACAGTTTTACTCAAGAAAACCTGAGGCAATTTTACCCATAGGAATATTTTTTACATGTGGATAATGGGAAAAACATATCAAAGTCTTTCTCTCTTCTTTTTTAGTCTTACCTATAATATTCTAGATTCTAGATTGAGCGGAAGTAACCTATTGTGCTCCATGGTAGCACAGAAGAAATTATTTCTAGCAATGGTAAGTCAAATATCCTCAAATGTGGAATTAAGATTTCCATGCTTGAGGCTGACCATGATGAGCAAGGAAAGGTAGTCCTACATAAAGTATCCTGTAACCTCAGGTCCCACCCCTAGAGCTGCCTACTGATGTAGAGGCTCTTAATTAGGTCTATAACTAAATAATTAATTAAATGGTTAAACTCATTTCTAACATAAACTGAATCCAAACACCTCTTATCTGAACAATAAATCAGAGATTGCACCTTCTTCAGACTCATCCTTAGAGTTATATAGTCCAAATTATGTAAAATAAAGCTCCTGGTCTGTGGCATGTGGTAATAAAACAAACATATGGCTTTACTTTTTTCATAATATTAATTTTGAATTGATTTTAAGGAGTAGCATGTGAATTGTTTGTGAATAAATTATAATTCAATGTGCTTGTTTTCTGTTTTTCTGAAAGCTGGGCTTTGCCCACTGAAAGTATTTTAGTCAGTCAGTCTGAACAAAGAAATAGACAAATCAAAGACATGATTTAGGTGACTCAGCTGGATGGTATTTTCATAAAAATATGAAACTGTGAATTATTGATTATTTATAGCAGTTAATATGTATGGCATAGTGGAGAAGGTTGTGGGTTTTTTGTTGTTGTTTTCTCTTTTTTCCTTCTGAATGATACTGGAACTAAGGGATTTTAACATGACTGGCTGCCATCTGCAGAGTGAGTAGTTCTCATTGCTTTCAGAGGTATTTATACCTTGAGTGTCTTTTGAATAACAAGAAAAATAATTATATTATCCATTAAGATTTATAAAATTCCTACTAGTGTCAAAAAATATAGGACCTTTCAAAGATTTCCAGATCACTTATCTGTCCTTCCATGTGGCCACTTCATTATCTAAAGTATGTGTATCTCTTGGGAAAAAGAATAAATTTATTATACAGTCTTGTTACTCTCTCTGGCTATTGAAGAGTTGATGGCAGGCTAAGGATGCAAAGTAAAAGCTTAATAGTCTGATTACAGCAAAACTTGCCTGTGTGAATTTCTTTGCTCCTGAGGGCTGATCAGCTTCAGAATGGTGTGTGTAGCAGTTTGGGGGCTATTAGGCTATTTGTAAAGGAGCTTAGCTGGCAACTAATGAGTGCTCTAATCTTTGTTTCTACACCCTTGCTATCAGCAGAACTACAGATGTTCTCCTTGACTGTTGACTTGCCCTCGTGAGTGCTTTTGTGTTAAAAAGGTGCAGACAGAAGTGCAATGTAAAATCAGGTTAGGTTTCTCTCCCTTACTGCACACCCCTTGAAGTGTCCTTTCTGCGTCGTGTAGCCTCACAAACCATTTTTCTCCTGGTTCCCTTTTGTAGCTGGTGTGTGGGGTAGCTGTCCCTTTTTGTGGCCGTGTGTTTGTTTCGTGTCCTCCAATGAAAAGCCAAATCCTTACCAAGTGTTTGGTGATGGACCAGCATTATTTACATGCTGTGTAAAAGAGGCAGTGGGCAGGGAAACAACACTAACATGTCAAGCTTCTTGATCAGTGGGCTATTAAGCCTCCGGATTTTTAGTTAGTAACATTTTACCATGTAAAGGATGACACTGCTTAGGCAGGGAGATGTGGGAGACAGATAAGGTGTCTGAAGTGATTAATTGGTGTTCTAATGACCATGCTAATTTTGTCTGGTGTTGGACTCCTATGTAGATTTCCTTGTCTGATGCAAACAAAGACATATCCTCCTCCCTCTGCCTTTCATTTAATTATGGTCCATAACAACTAATCCCTTTTTCTAGCCTGAGAGCAACCTTCTCTGAAAGTTTTGTTACTCTTCTCTCGTTCACATGCTCTGTGAAACTTGGTGGCCTTTCAGTTAAAGCATGAAGGCCACGCATGCACCACTGCTTCTTCAGAAAAGCATAAAAGCCTCGAGGCAGACAGTTGGAACACTGATCAAGTTCTTTAAAGGTGAGTGTCAGTGTTAAAACCAGATAAAATTGTCTGTCTGACTGTTCTTCAGCTGCACAAGAAAGGTATATTCAATTCAAAGCGGACACTGGATCCACACCACATAGAACTGTTATCAGCAGACTCAGCAGAGCTCTCAAACTACTGGTGTTCAGATGCTCAAATAGTCTCTGCTGCTTGGGAAGTGGCCCATCCATTGGGCCATCCCGGCAGGCTGGGGGGGCAGCATTTGAAGTCTGACACCATCCTTGCCTGTGCTGCATCTGTCTTTTGGTTTGCTGGAGAACCTTCATATTCTCTTTCTGTTGCCTTTTTCCAACACTTAAAAGCCAAAAACCTTTAGGAGTGTACTTGTCTCACAACTCACATGATTGGGCATGTCTAGCACTATTCGGCTGTTCAGAGCAGATGTGATGACACTGTAGGACAGTGTTGCTCAAATGAAGGAAAAGATCATGTCAGTGAACATAAGGGGAACTTGTAAAAGTGTGGTACCCACTGAAGAAGAGAGCAATGTTAAGGGTAAGCCTGGGCTCAGCATTAGTAAGCAGGTATTCAACTGCAGAAGTAGAGTACTCAAAGGCATTTGAGAGCAGAATGAATCAAAAGATGGTTCCGTGAAATTTATTCAGAGGTTAATTCAGCAAACGGATTTGTATGGACCCTTATTCATATTTTCTTATTGTCATGAGGAGTTTTTGCCTGAATAAGCAAAATTGATTAAGCCTGCAGTTGTTGCATTACTATTAAAATTGTTGTTTGCACTATTGAACTGGACATTCAGATCCTTCAGGCAGGAAAATGTCAGCCCTACCCATGTAATAAACACCATCCATGTTGACCTGCTGCAGGACATTGTTTCCCTTGTTCCTGGACTGCTGGAAGAGACTGTTACTGCCTTCCAGGATAACTGATCTCTTAGTTTGGGCAAAAAACTAATGTATTTGTGTGTAAAAGCCATAGATTCAATATGTCCAGTTATCCTTTGTGTATAAATGCCCAGAAATAGGTTAAATCAATCAAGTTTTCTAATGAACAAGCCACACAGATAATATCCAGATATAGGAAGAAATCTCCTCCTGCTGCATCTAATTTATGATATGCTTATGTAAATTTAAATGTCTTTATACTGATGCACAAGGAATCACTGTGATTGAAAAATAAAAAATGGTAGGCAACTGATGGACAGAAAGTCTGGAAAGGTTTAGTACTTGGGCTGAGCTCAAGAAAATAGTCTGAAATATATCCAATTTGTTCAGTATACCTTCAGCATTTTGTGAAGTGAAAAAGCTGAGAAATTTCTTGTTTCCTACATTTTCTTTTTAAGAGCTGAGAACTTGACACTTCAGTGTTTTAGTCTGTGTATGTGCATGTCTTCTTGTCTGTATTTTGAAAAGAAGTGTATTGTTTTGTGTGTGCAATAAGAGAGAGAAAAACATAGGCCACAGCTTGAGAACCACCTGTGAGTAACGTGCTCCTTCATTTTTAGCTCATTTTGTTTTGTGATGTGTTGGCATGTATTGATCACATGGGTAGATTTTCAAGATGATGAGCTAAAGAAATTGAGCAGCACATGCAGTGAGAATAAAACAGTTTGATGAAGAATGATATTTTTAATTTCAACTGAGATTGAAGTTTGTGCCATACTCTGTCTTAACCTGTTCACTGATTAGTTGCTCTGTTGTAATCTTGAGTCTAAACAAATCTGAATTTAGCACCATAAAACCACATTTTTCTTGACTTTTTTTTTCTTTTTACTTTCTTAATTTGCTATGATTTTAAATTTAACTTGACACCTTCGCATCTTTCAGGTGTTTTGATTGTGAAGTTTGATGTTTATTAATTCCAACCAAATGATGTAGAACAGGAATGGTAAGATAGACAAACTTCCTTGGTTTGGGGATGGGGGTGGGGGAAGTGAAGGACAGAAATTACAAGAATACTTAATACTGCACTATAATGCAATCATAAATAATTCATGGAAAACTAGGAATTTTTTTCTGACTGCATTTTCTCATATCACTGAAAAATCTAATTGAATATGAAGAGAAGAACCGCACTAAAATATGTCAATAGGATAATTTGCAAAAGACAGAGCATACCTTTTCACAGGGGCATAGTAAACTTCAGAAAAAATACCCACCAAACTGAAGATTGCTGCCTATCTTTAGGTTGTTTAGTTTAGTACTATATTTTATATATTATCTTTTTTTTCTTTAATTCTTCCCACTTACATTTTGTTGTTATTGTTCCAAAATTAATGAAGTAACTAAAATAATTTCGACTGTCAGAGAATTTACAGGAAATGTACTTGAAAAGGTTGTGAAGGGTGATAATGTTAAATATGATCGTCTCCATCCTGATTTGGATATTTAGGCTTGCTGTTTGACAAAGCTGATGTCTGGGACCACGAGCAATAATTGAGATTCTTTTCTCCTACCATTTTTCTTTCTTGCCAAGTTTCATAGTTAAAGGCTGGGGCTTATGGGATGGGGGACTCCAATCTCTGTGGCTCCATTTGCTCTAGTGGAGATGGAACGAATTCTTGCTTATATAAAACTGAAGTAAAATGAACACAATGAGAGGAATGCTGGATTTGTCTTTACAAACAAATTGTGGGTCTGCTGGTAGATAAGGCTAGCACTGAGAGATAGAAAAAACAATGGGATTGATTGCACTGATTGATGAATGGAAAAAGCCATTTGCCTTTACAAACAAACTGTAGAAATAAAACTGGGTATTGGAAGATGAAAGAAACAATGGGGGGAAAATTATGAATTCTGTAAGAATTAAAAATTAAAAGGGATGGTTATACATTAGAGGGGAATCTCAGGTATCAGGCATTCAAGTACCTCAGCCAATGGGGAAAGAGAGAGGGAAATGCAGCCAGGAAAATAGGATGAAAAAGATTCCCTGGGGGAATGCCCCATGGCCTCTCCCTTTATTTGAATAAAGCAAAAGGGACTCCTCTGTCTCCTTTTTGGAAATAAACCTCTAGTGTGTGTGGATTAATTTTCCTGACAACAAGTTGAAGGAAGGAGAAAAATACATTGAGTGGTGCGCGTTATACCCTGTATGAGAGGAAAGGGGGTTACAATAACTTGCACAGCCATAAGTGTTCTAGAAACTACATCTATGAGAGGATGTTCTGGATTGACCAAGACATTTGGGAAAAGGTCCCTAAAGTTGACTTTGCTCAATTTTGCATAAACTACTGAACATTCTGTGGAGCTGTGACTGGAGTATCTGGTACATCTAATTGCAAGGGGATAGTACTGTTTTTATGCACGGTGATATTTTGTGTACAGTGCACCATCATGTTCTGCTAGTGCTCTATGTGATTCTGGGAAGCTTTAGCAAGATAAAGCACTGGATTTGGCTGAATTTTTGCCTCATGAAGCACAGCATTTCTACCACCACCAACCTCTGACCTGCCTTCCCTCAGCTGCTCTTTCTGTGCCAGGGCTCTCTGCCAGCCTTGTAAGCAGGAGAAATGACTGTGGTAAAACTAAAATGGAGGCTGGGTCCATTCTGCATGGTGATGGGAAAGATGTGTGCTCATGTCCTTACAAACAATTGGATGGGTGAAGGGATGGGTGTTAAGGTCTTTAAACGGGTCTGAGTGTCTCTGCTGACTTTGGGCAGCAGGTTTGTTACCGGGCCCAGACAGCTTGGCTCCTGAAACAGAGAAGGGTCTGCACAAGACTCAACCTCTGAACTTTGGGGTAAAACAGTGGGTTCAAGAGAGGATCTGGGGTAGCAGCTCGGGTAGGCTGTACCTTCCTAGTACCTCAGCGATGGGGAAAGGAAGAGGGCGACATGCGGCCGGGAGTTTAGGATGAAACCTTGAGAGAGGGAAAACCCCTGGGTGTGTGCCCCAGTGAACTCTCTCCCTTTATTCAAATAAAGTTGAAGGACTCCCCTGCCTCCTTTATGGACATAAACCTTTGGTGTTTGTGGATTCTGATAATGGTGAGTGTGTATGTTTGAGTGGTGCTTTGAAGAAAATGTTGCTAAGTCTGAAGATGAGTTCTGCAAAGGATAACTAATACTGTATAAGCTAGTTGATAGAGTTAGAATTTGAAGCAGCTCTGGAACTGTGTATGAGCACTTGAAGTGCTCTTGCAAGCTTCTGGAACCACCACAGGTGCTCCAGCAAAGCCCTGTGCTGAGAATGACACATACTCATTCCCCAGGTAGCTGCACTTTGCAGATTATCCAAACCAAAAAAGAGCTCCTCTCTGTCAGCCTAGTTGTTTTCTCCCCTAGTCTTGCCAAAGTGGAGTTTTTAATGAGGTGACATAAATTTTTGATTTTCTGATTTGCAATGTGAAAGGCACAATGCCACTTGTTTGGCTTTAAAAGTAGTCTGAGTTGCTTTTTGTGAAATACCTCTGGAGTTCTGTATAGTGTTCAGTGCAGCAATGTAGCTCTGCTAGCCTCACTTCAGCGCTGTGCCTGAAAACCTGAAAATAATTGAGAATGACTGTAGGCATAGTACTTTTACTGCAGCTTTGCCATGTGTCTGCAGCAGGAATTCTACAGCTTTTCACACAGTTGGGGTGTGGTCTACCACAGTTCTCTCCCCTGTCTTCTGCCTCGCAAATTGCTTTTTTTTTGTTCTTCTATGCATAAAATTCCTCAGAAGACTTGCATTTCATTAAGTTGGGGTCTGTGATAGCCCATCCCTCGGTAGGCAGTGCTGTGAAGAGGGGGCACAGAAGTACAAGCGCCCACCCTCCAATAGCCCTTTCTTGCTGATTGCTGCGGTACTCTATAATCAAGTGCTCAGCTATTGTAAGCATACTTGAGCTTGCTGTAACTGCCCTTTGTTTCAGTCTAGGGACTGGTAATTACTCCTGTGGACCAAGCCTTTTACTTTCATAGTTTGATTGAAACCAGCCATTTATTGTGGTAAAATCGTCAGACTTTCTGCAGTGTTTACAGATAAGCTTTCTGTGTGACAGTCATTTAGTCTACCCAACCATCCATATATTAAAGATATTGTGCATTTTCCCTTTCTGTGTTCAGACAAATCAGCTGCCAATTTCAGTTTGATTACATGTCAGTTTATAGAGATCATCCTATGAGTTCACTCTCCTAACTTCTGCTTGGAGCAAGAGCACTTTTTCTGTGCTATTTTTTTTTGTGGGGGGCTGTTGCAAATTACTGGTGTAAAATCCTTTATTAAAGTCAGATAAATACCTTTATGTGTACTTTATTATGAATCCCTTTTTCTTATCACTGCATAAAAGTATATACCATTGCTTCATGAGGTTTTTCAAATATTAGTGGTTTGGATCCTACTGATATTTGTTTTACCAGTTATTCACAAAGTATTAGCTAGATTTCATTTACAGAAATATAAATATTTTGCTTATTGCTCAGTTTTCCTGGTATCTGAAGTCTGAGAGTGCTTTAGTGTTTATGAAAGGAACCAAAAAACTGGGATGGAGTTCCTCTGAGCACTCTCCTATAGTGAGATGGTTGTTATATGTCAGGGGTTAACTGAGTAATTTCTAGGATGGGCAGTCTGGGTAATTGAGGATGTTTGGGTGATTTTATGTCCTAAGAAATTAAAATGGATGTTTTTGATGTTAGTCATTTAAAATTGGATGAAAACTAGCCATTGATAAGAGTCTTGCTGTGATCTAGAAGTAAAAAGATGTGCAAGGAGAATTCAATGAATAGAGATCTTTGGGAATTGTTTTGCTCATCTTGGTGAGCTTTGTGCAGGATATTACTTATTATCACTCCCTCTGCCATCTAGCATTTTTTGCTCCCTTTAAAGAGAGTGCATTCAAAAGACTTTATATCTTTTCAAACTTTCTTCTGTAAAAGAAACAGGCAGTAGTTCAGATTTTGACATTTCAGAACTCTATCCTTTATTATTTAAATAATTCCAAATAATTTGTAGGAGCATCAGTTGTTGTGCCTCATGACAGATAATGTGGGGTTCTGAGGGTTATGGGTCTGACTATTTTGCTTGAGCAATCAAGACTTCTGCTTTTAGGCCACATGTCATCGTCTAGGTTTACCTGGATTAGAGTTACTTAAATCCATAGTTTAAATTCTGTAAGTTATGAGTCTATGCAGACTTTTTAAGGTCATATATGACATATGACACAGATACACTGAGGCTCCAGGGTGTTCATGTACTTTATGAGCAAGCTGACTTTTAGGATCAGTTTCTTTGACCTATTCACAGCATTTTCTTTAGCAGCATGTTTGGTAGATACCTCTGACATGGTACTTCTGCTGGTAGAGCTGATCTTGAGGGTTGTAAGTTTGAGAATACTTCACAAATTGGGGATTTACATTGATTTAAATTAGCAGTAATTGTTCTTGATATATCTCACTAAGCCTCAAATCCTTTACTCTCTTGATACTTCAGAATAAAGTTTTGTACAGTCCTTGGCTGATGCTTTTTTCTTTTATTGCTGTTATGCAAGCAGTTACATAATGCCCTTCTATGTTTCATCATTCTGCTGGATCCTTGTGGAAGTTCTGATTGCTAGAGTCCCAGGTCTGAAATCTCACTAGTGGTATGCAGCTGCACATGGAGAATCATTTTTGTGATCAGTTTACAGAGTTTTTAATCTGTCTTTGCCATTTTCTCTTTTGTAAATAAAACACTCCTAGCTTTTCTACTACCTTGGCTTGTGTAAGTTTGAGTTAGAACAATCACTAACCTTGTTAGTTGGGGTTAGGTGGCAGTTCATAAGCAAATAGTTACCTCTTGAATCCTAGCTTCAATGATCAGTCTTCCTTTGCTGTGCCATGTAAAGGTGAGACCTAAGAATTAGCAAATGGACATATGAGGTGCAGCGAGAATTTGAACTAGAGGCTGTTGCATTTTGCCATTAGATATGTCTACTTTGTTTTGGTTGGTGTGGTTTTGTTTTCGTTTTTTTATCTTTTTTTCTGTGTTTCAGTTTTATGCCCAGTGCTTATTGTGTATGATTGCAGGGGATTCCTTAACCCTGTTCCCTCCCAACCAAAACTGGCCCTTTCCCTGGTAAAGACTTGGCCTACGAAACTATCGGTTTGATGGAATTTTGCATTATCAAACCAATTGTTTAAGAGACCTTTTTTTTAACAGATTTTTGCAGGCACCACTCACCAATGAAGATAACTCAAAAACCAATATCAAGTCGTAAATTTTACAGCAACATTTTAAAAACCATATAGACAGATGGATTAGCTCTCACAATTAAGGCATAAAAATTGTATATATGTTAAGAGAAGTTCTATTGATGTATGGTTATGATATTGTGGTCTTGTTGTTTAGACATCCTCTGTTCTCCCCAATAGTCCCCTTCCCCCCTTGGTATCGCTGCTACCAGTCTTGGTTGTGAAAGACTTCTGGAGGGATGTGATGGCCTACAGCTGTCCTGGAGGCCTCACAATTGTAAATAATCCCAATTCTATAACTTAAATGTGATTGATTATATAATTCTTCATTATATAACCCTGTGGAGTACCCTGTGGATGCGTGGGACAGAGCTGCTGTGTCATGCCAGGACCCCTCGCTCATGGAGCACCCTGCAGACGTGTGGGTCTGCCTTGTACCAGGGTGTACAGACAATGGGATGCTTCCCAGCTGAACCCAGCCACCTCAGAGTGGAAGAGCCATGCCTAGCACCAGGGACGATTCGTGGGAGGATCCCAGAAGTATGTCACTGTGGGTGCTCGGATATCCAGTGAATGTTATATCCAGAAGAGCGGTGGACTGCAGGGTCTGAAAGTCACTGCTGCTGCCTCATGCACACCACTGCTATTGGAGCTGGAGTTACCTGTGAGATACCCACCAGCTAGGGGCACCAAAAGCTAGAGCCACCATTTTTCTGCAGACCCCCTAGACAAAGCCATTATTAGTACAACACCAACAGCTGGGCCCGATCGAGTCAGTGTTTGGCACCAGGTAAAGCTAGCAGTGATAACAAGTGGGGATTATGAAGCTGCAGAAGGAATTGATGTGCCATCACCAAGAAGTCAGGAACCTCAAGTATGGCACAGTTGAAGCATACCTGGTAACAAGAGGTATGCTTCAAGTGGAAGTATGCTAAGAAGTGGAAAAACACAGGATAATTACACACCTTTTCAGTGACCAGTTCTTTCCAAACTGCGTCAGCTTGTAGCCAAGTATGGCCTGGGCTCACCTGCCATCGCCAATATGCTGCGATTTTTAACTGCAGAGTTAATATCAAAGAGGAGTTTACTCCCTTTGATATTAAACAGCTTGCCAAACTAATGTTTACAACAGTCCGGTATATGGTCTTTTTGAATCAGCATGGTGATGAGGGGCAGAAAAAGAGGAACAAAGAAACCTGAATGTCCCCTGAGAAGACCCACATTATGAGGTAGGGGTGTCTCAGCTTTTAGGACTACCACCATTAGTTTGCCCTTGGCTCCAAGCAAGGCTAGATCCACTAGTGCTGGCACAGGTAAAAGATTTGGGGATGCAAGCATTGTTTATGGTAGCAAACATGTCAAATCTGACCCAGACTATTCAAAGATCAGGCAGGGAAGTAACGAGTCATATCTACAATTCATAGAAGATTGCAAAATGCAATGGAGAAACAAATTATAAACATCAAGGTCAGAAGTCAATTTCACGATTATAAACCGCACCTGATTATAAGCCCCACGTCCGGGTGTCAGCAACTGTCTTGGCACCTACCATCTTTGAATTAATTGCTCAACTAGTCTTTAAATGTCATGAAAAATGTTTGCAGTTGGCTGCAAAAGATCCTTCAGAAATCGTCATATCTGTTACTCAGAAACTATTTGAATGGTGCTATGCCAACAAAACATCTTTGTAAAGTGCTTTACAAAATTTCTCAGGACAGATCAGCTATCACCTACAAGTCATAAATTATTGCAATTAGGTGGGACTACTGAAATATCCTTAAAACCATTGAATAGTCATATACCCCTAAAGGGTATCACTGTATTCACCGAGGGATCTGGCAAAATGGGAAAAACCATTGTGATGTGGAAAGAAGGAAATAAATGGCAGAAACTGGAAGGTTTTGAAAATGGGTCACCTCAGGTTGTTGAGCTATGCACAGTAGACCACGTATGGCCTTTCAGTGTTTTCCAGACACTCCTCTAAATATTGTCACTGAGTCCGCCTGCATTGCGGATATAACACAAAGACTGGACCGAGCCCTGCTCAAGGAGATTGACAATGCGCAATTATTCAGTATAATAAAAGGTCTGTGGCATACCATCCAGGCCAGAGATTGTCCCTGCTATATTTTACATGTTAGAAGTCCCACAAATCTACCAGACTTCATTGTAGAGGGCAATGCCCAAGCAGATCATCTAGCGAGCCCTGCTTGGACAGCACCACAACTGGACATGCGTGCACGAGCAAATGCTTCATGTGCCTTCTTCCATCAAGATGTGCAAGTCCTGCACAGACAGTTTATGTTATTGAACTCAGAGGCTCACAACATAGTCAACTCCTGCCCCAACTGCCAAGGTCACACAGCAGCAGCAGCATAGTTAGTAGTTAAACCTCGTGGCCCAGGAGCCTTACAGATTTGGCAAATAGATGTTTTGCACACTCAATATGTGAAAATTCAGGGCGTTAAAATGAACAGCATCTGGTCTTGAGGAAAAAAATGGAATAAAATTAATCAGGGACATAGTGGACCTTAAATTATTTAAGCTCTTCCAGTGCTCTGTAATTGCTTTCCTTTTCTGGTTTCACAGCTGTGAAGTTTCCAAGTGAAGAGCTAAAGTGATGGCTATTGTACAAAAATTAGGGCAAATTTCTGCATGCCGTGATCTCTGGTAAAATCTCATCAGGGCTGCTTGTCCCTGTCTTGTGCTCTCTGCAGTCAATTACACCTGTGCAAAGTGGCTGTGAATTGCTACTCTTTATGAGCTGATGGAGTTCTATCTTGCATTGTGCCCAGTATACAACACCACAAAAAGCAGCACATAGTCCAGGATTGAACCCACTTTTCTTACAGCCAAAGAACGTGTACTTGAAGACAAAGACCCATCAAAAAATACATGAAAACAGCAAGAACTTTGGGTAGGTGTCTAAAAGACTCAACCACTGAAAAAACCTGAGGGAACTGAAGGCAGCCGCACGTTGCTTTACTTTCACTGGACACTTGTGGGATGCAGTGTGGACCAACCTGTTAGGGGGTTGTTTGGTCTGTCAGGCTCTGCAGGGAGCTGAACTCCTTCCCTTACAGGACTTGAGTTTAACTGAGCTCCTTTCATATGTCTCTGGAGCATTAAGTATAGGAAATCTTAGTGTTTGTTTCATTAATTTTCACCAGTAGGTCTGGAATGTCAGCAGTATCTTTCTTCTGCATTTTTTAAGAGTGGGATTTTTTTCAGACAGCATTTACAATAAAGATAACTTAAAAAGTACTTTTATTCTGATTGTGTGTGGAGAAATGAAAGATAATTTGGAGCCTAAATGAAATTAGAAGAAATGTGTGATCTGTCTGTTTTCCTTATGCCTCTCTAGGTTTTTCAACATTTACCCTAAAGATGAAAAAGTTCCAGGATTTCTGCTTCCTCCTGCCTTGCAAAATGTGCACCCTCAGGCCCACATTTTAAACCAGTCTGATCCTGAGCAGTGCCCAGTGTTCTCTATGAGATGTTAGCAGAGCTTACAACAGTTGCCTCAGGTGTGATGAGTTTGCCATGGAGGTGATTCGTATAAGAGAGAAGTTCCAGGTATCATGGGAGGGATGGAAAAGTATATCACTCAGAGAAAGCTAGATGGGAGGAAGAGACTACCTTTCTTTCATATGATTCCTGGCCTCAAGAACACAAAGCTGTTTGCTTTTGGGACAGGCATGTTGTAGAATTGCATGAGGAATTTTTTAGTTTTACTCTTTTAGCTAATATAGATTTGCATTTTTCTGAGAGGATGACTCTAGAGGAGGTGTGTCACTAGGGGTTGGTTACACTTCAGCAGTAAGCAGCAGGGATTTTGTTGGAATGACTCAATTGTGTATGTAAATATATGTAAAACTGTGATGGATCAAAGTGGGATCTGTCACAAAATGTGACATAAAGATTGGCTTTGTATAACTCATACCACTGTAGTGATAACGTGGCATTTGACTATTTGTGCCCTGTGTTCTATTTACTTTATTTTGCCCTCATAATTTCTTTAACTTTGTGGGGGTTTTTTGGATTTTGTGGTGTTTTGTTCATTTGTTTTGGGTATTTTTGAAGGCGAATAGGTGCTGTCATTCATGATTTTGGAAGTTTTGAGTTGCTTGTCCCTTTGATTTTTGAAATACTGCTTTTGCTCAGGTGCCAGGTTAGATTAGGTAGGCTGTAGAAAAATCCAACCTAACAACTGTTCTGAGAACTTAAAATACTATTGAATTGTTTAAGTTCTTTAAACAGTTTTTTCTTTTCATTAAATGCATCTCATTGGTGCTACAAATAAAATTGAATTAGTTGTAATTTATCACCTTTGTCCTGTGGTAGAATGAGCTAAAAAGCTTTACATAATCAAGTAATTTGGAATTTAACTAACTTGTTTATTTAAACAGTGTATTTTTCAGAGAAATCCATAGTCTATTTTGTAAATTCTTTTCAGATGTTTTTATTTTTATTGACTTGGATTAGCTAGCTAATTTGTACAAAATCAATAAGAGTGATTCTGATAGCTCATTTTGAACCCTTAGCATGGAAGACTGAAACAAAAAAGGGATTAGTGAAGTGTTTTGCTGACATTCCAATCTATTCTAAGTGAATGCAAGCTTTCTAATAAATATTTAATGGATAGTTGTTTGTGGTTTAATAGAATTAGATAATTCTATTAGAATCCTGTTTGGAGATTTACATGTACCATACATCTCTGCCGAAGACATGGTTAATAATTTAGGCTAAGTGACTAGTAATTACAAACACAGTTAGAGTAAGCAGGGTTGTTTTTTCTGCCATCCAAGGATTTAGGTGGGTGTTTGCTATGCAACTGCAACTCAGTTCTTATGTTCTCTTTCCTACAGGAGAGCTCATTTGGCAAGTTTGGGACAAGCCTCAAATATGATAACAAAGCATGAAAGCCCTGGGTTTATTTAATATCTTATCCTCTGAATTAATGAGCTGGAAAATAGTTCACTATTTACCTACAGTAGATTGAGCAGATGTTGCCAATTCAATTTTATGGAATGTAATCTCTGAGAGATTGTCTTCTGCCCATTGCTTTTTCATGGTTTGAATCTCTGCTGTCCTCAGCTTCAAGAGAACATTTCCCACACTGGTCATGGAATTGTGCAGCAGATTAGTGCAGCAGAACTTGGTAAAACATAATTAATATGGGGAGGCTTTGCAAAGAGAGGCTTTGGAAATTTCTATTAGAACGAGTGAAATTTAGGTTGTCAATGGAATGGCAAGGAAAAAGATAAGCTTTTGAGAAAACATTGAAGAAACTTAAATATTAAATAATAGCACTTACATCAGCTTAGGTTTTCAGATGAAGGTTTAGAAATGGTTATACAGGAATCTCTATGGACCCCTACTTTAGGGTTAGTACAAACAGCTGTTCACAGCTGCAGTAGGAGACTGCTTGTTGTTTAGACCTGATCCCAGTGAGTGGGGTTTGACAAGAAAGATGTTCTCATCTCCTGCAGCAGTCTTAGAGTGTGAGGACAATTGGAATGCATAGCTGAGTGAAGGGGCCATGCCTAGAAGGATCTGCATCTGAACCTTGGCCAGTGAGATGAGGAGGCTGTTACTCATCTCCTGCACTGTGCAGGAGGTGAGCTCTTGATCTGTCCTCTGCTTATTCACATTGTAATATCACCTTTGTGCATCTCCTGTACTGCAGAGTAATCAGTTACCATCTATCCAAGTAGTGTGGGAGATGCTGACCATATTTTCCAAGGCACTTGCTCTCACATTTGTATGTGTCTTTGAACACTGGTGAGCTGGAACTGGTGTTTTCATGTTGACCCAGCATTTCAGCTCTGGTGCTATTTATTTCATTCAGTGTACCTTCTAAATGGTGTAGAGCAGCAGGAGCACTGTTGAGCTTGTTGAGAGTTTTGTCTCTAAAGCCTGTGTTACTTTAAGATTCACTTTTGTAAGCAGGAGAGTTCAAGAGGCAATAGTACAGCAGGGTTAGCTTGCTGCCACTTCCCTTTTGTTCTTACCAGCTGGCAACTTACCAGATGTGTGTTGCATACCTGATAGACATAATTTGCAGAATTCTTCTTTAAAGAACATTGATTTTGTGAGACTCTGTAGTTAGGATTGTAGAGAGAGATAGTTTGATAAAGACCAAAAAGTTATCTTTCCAAAAAATGTCACCCTTCCAAAATTCAGTTTTCTTTTTAATTGAAGGTGAGCTAATTGATGAGTGTGATTAAATGTGCAGATTTGAGGAATATCCTGTCATTGTCCAGTTACACAGTAGTGTCAGGAAATGTGCAAGAGGACAATTTCACAGGAATCTTCAAGATAGACATGGCTGGAAAATGATGAAGGAAGGTAGAGATGTGAAATATTTTTTGTTGTTTTTTGAATATTTTCCTTGCCTCATCATCCTATTCACAACTCAAAGGTTACTCCATAGCTCAGTTAATACTGTTGCATAGTAAAACTGGCTTGCACTGGAGCTGGGCTCTGCTCTGAACACTGCCAAGCTCAGAACTGGAGCTCTTGGGGTCTGAAGATGATTTCATTCGTGACAATTGCAGAGCCAGTTCTATGGAATTCCTGTAATTCCTTGAGTTAAAATCAGCTGAAGCTGAGGCCTAATCTGGCCTTTAACTTTAGTGTATGCATGTGTGTGCATGTGTGTAAGGAAACCTTCCTAAAGTGCTCTGGGCAGGTTCTGAGGCATTGCTGCTAATGCTGAACTCCCTCAGTACAGCGAGGTTAATAGGCACTGCACTTGCATGAAAGATAGGATTAAAACTTTTTTTGAGATGCTTTTTCTTAAGCTTCTCTTAGATTTTTTCTAGTCCTGGTATGGATAAAAGATAGTTTCACCCTGGTTTCTGTGCTCATTTGAAGTTTGCTCTGTTCTAGTTGCATGTCTTATGAGGCAGTGATACCTATTGTGTACTCTGGAGAGCAGTTCCATCATTGTGAGCTCCTAGTTGCACTCAATATTCCCTCCTTGGAAACAATAGTTTGATGGGGTGGGATATGGATTGTTATATTAAGCAAGAAAATAACTTGAACTGCTCCTGTAATTACTCTGCATGCAGTCAGTATCAGGATTTCTGGCAAGCTCACCTTCATTTCTACATATATAATGTTATGGTACTTAGCATTTCTGCAACATGGCATTACACCTTCAAATTGTTTTCTAGTTATTAACTAATTAATCTCATAACACCCCTGTAAGGTATATCTGTTTGTTTCTGCTTGGGTGACTGTGTGGAGGATAATATTATGTGGCTTGAATACTAACAGACATAAGGCAGTGAATTGCATTTGTAGTTGGTGCTTTGTGTTGAGGTTTTGTTTTGGTTTAACCCTGGCTGGCAACTGCTCGCTTGCTTTCCCTCAGCAGGATGGAGAAGAGAATCAGAAAGGTAAGATTGAGACAGCTTGTCAGTTGAGATAAAGACAGTTAAATAGATAAAGCAAAACGGAGCAAACTATAAAGGAAAATAGAGAATTAATTCTCTGGGTCCCATGGGAAGACAGGTGTTCAGCCATCTCCAGGAAAGCAGGGCCCTGTCTCATGTAAAGGTGACATGAAGAAGAAAAGTGCCACAAAATTGAATGTCATTCCCCTTCCTTCCCTCCTTCCTCTGGCTTTTATTGCTGGGTATGATGCCATGTGGTCTGGAATATCCCTGTGGTCAGCTGGGGTCAGCAGTCCCAGCTGTGTCCCCTCCAGGTCCTTGTGTACCCTGAGCCTGCTCACTGGCGGGGTAGTGTGGAAAAGGGAGGAGGCTCTGATGCTGAGGGAGCACAGCTCCACAGCAGGTGAAAGATCCCTCTAGCAATACTGTTCACAGCACAAATCCAAAACACAGCACCATAAGAGCTATTGTAAGGAAGTTAATTCTTTCGTCCCTAAAACCAGTACAGACTTTGAATTCAGTTACATGTTTTCTTCCTCCCAGCATCCCTGCTTCTGATATGGAATGTTGACTTGTCCGTCCCTAAAGGCTGAACGAAATATGCTGTTACACAAGTGGGTAGTCCTGCAGGAGTCAGACCAGAGGTGAAAGAAAATATTTTTTAAGAAAACAAAACTCTCACAAAATCTTCCTCTTCCTCAAAGGAAGAAAAACAAAAAAGCCCCAAACCAAACCAAACTGAAACCTGACTTATTAAAACACTAGAAAAAATCACCTCCAAAAAACAAAACCAACAATCCCACCCTCCCAAACTACAACATGCTCAATCTTTGGATGTAGAAAGCATTTTCTGTATGTTTGTACAGTGCCTTGTGCAGTAAAAGGATAATTTCAGAGAGGCATTTGAGTGGTTGTTATAAGAACATGAATGAAACCAGTGTGGGGTTTTTTTATTTTATTTTTTTAGAGTTTGTAAAAAGCAGCACCATTTGTCCTGTCACTGAAAGGAAAAAACAGAGGCACTTGGTGGAACTGTAAAAAATTGTATATTAACCATGGAGGACAAACAGGGAAGAGGAAGCGTAGGGTGCCATGGCAGCTATCTTGGTTATCAAAGAATACCTCTTTTGGCAGATAAGCTGCAAGTAGAGTTGCCAAGATAGTTTGAGTCATGACAAGGATCATTAGACAGTTCTCTCCAAGGTTTTGGCTAGGTCACTGATAAACTGTGAATTTCAGTCAAGGACCAGACTGGATAAAATAGCCTTATTAATCAGCTGCCACAGCTGAGATAACAGTCATCAGTCCATTTGACTAGCAGAGGAGGGAACAACTTATTTTGCTTTAGTAATGATTTGAGAGCCTCATCAATAAAATCACCAATATTCCTCAGTGCTGTAATCTGTCCATGTCTCAGTGGCCAGTATGATTTTTTGGGAGCAGAGAGAAGGGGGAACCAAGTGGACAAGCTGGTTGTGTTTCCTCTCATTTCCTCAGAGATTGCACCTTGGAATCTCAGGAGTAATTCACCAAGGTTGTCCAAGATGGGATTCTTTTATTCTACAAACCAGTTCTAGTTTGTTGCACAGAAATAGTTGAAACCTATATAAGGCTGGAATATTCTCTGATTTTGTACAGAAATTGTTCCTAGAAATTGTTCCTAGAGCATGATTGTGCTGTTCCTCCTTATTTTGTTCAATTATGAACAAAATTGCTTCCTTTGTACTGTTCCCAGTTCATGCTGACAGAGGCAAAGATTTATGTAGCCAAATCAGCAAGGCAGGGTGTTTTACCAATACAATGGCAACTCTCAAACCAGGTAACATCTTGCTGTCTTGGAGAGTGGGCAGAGCAAATCTGCATTTCCTTGCATGTAATTTGCCATTGTAGCCTGCCTGCAGCCCTGTTGAGCTGCAACTGCAGACAGAGAAACACTTGGGTTGATTTGAGCTAATTGAGTTGATCAAGTGTTGATGATTAGCTCAATTTGCACAGTCCCACTTGTCTTCACTTGGAGCAGCAGCAGTGCTGGCAAATGAATTATCTCATCTGAGCTCTTGTCACCTATAGATAGTGGAGGGATGCATTGTTTCTGTAGTGTGAGATGGATTGACAGGCTTTTGAAAACAGTTGGTTACTTTCAAAATTTGACTGACCCTGAGAGGTGATTTATTTTTTACTCACTCTAGAGAGTTTTCTCTTCTGTAAGCTGCTACTGCCCCAGATGTGGAATTTTAATAGCAATAGCTGAGTAGCTACTATACACTGTCTGTTTGGCAGGTGTTTGTATTTCAACCTATGTTAATCTTGGATTTTCATCTACTTTAATTCTATATCAATGCATTTTTTCCATTCACACCCCACTTGCCACTCTCCAAAGAAATCATTAAAAATATTTTCATATTTGCATTGGTGTTTTTGCTCTTCTCAGCTGATACACAGTAAGGGAGAAGCACTTCACAGATGTTAAATTCTGTACAACGTCTTGAAGTGTAGGTGTTAAAAGAGCTGAGACAAAGAAGGGTTAAGTGTTTTGCTTTACAGTATGCAGGAAGATGAAGTTTGAGATGGAAACAGGAAGAAGTTACATTTTACACTGAGTCCTGGGGAGTTGTCCATCAACCATTCACTTCCTAACTGAGAGTACTGTGTTCCTATGTCTGTCTTCACATATACAAGGTCTTCCTAACATAGTTCTTGGTCACTAAAAAGACCAAAATTAAGTGTCAATAATATAATTTTGAATTTAAAATATTGTTTAACATAATTAAATAATTTTTTTTTACTTGTTTAGCACTGGAGAAAGGGAGGTTTTCTAAACTCTAGTAGATCAAACCCAGAAATTACTCCAAATACCAGAGAAATTTTCGTCCAAAACTCCTGTTAGCTTTGTTGCATTCATCTGAAAAGAATGCTGCAAGTGTTTGCCTGTACCAAGTGAAGGGCCTTGGGGTGCCTCAGAGCGAGCAGGTGCTCACTATATCCTCTTCTCCCTTGGCTAACTTGATTTTAAAAGAGCTTGGGATGCAGATGTAGGAGTGCAGAAACACATACTCTCAAGTGATTTTATTTTTGTCTGGGCCTTTTTCATGTGGATTATGGTTTGATGGATTGATGTCAGTTGATTACAATATTTGGAACTTGAGGGTTGTCTTGCAGTCAGCACCCATGGAACAACGATTCTTTCCCAGGGTGCCTTTGAATCCCCTTCCTTGAGGATTCATAACATTTTTGCAGTGTAAGTGTTTCAATTCATCATTGTTGCATATACCCTAAGGTTTGGTCTATATAAAACTCAAGTGATTTTTTAGCTTGGAGCTGTAAGTGGAACAGATACTGGAATAGTTAAAAAAAAAAAAACCAACCTAGTAAAATTACTCGGTAAGTTCTGGTAATGTGTACAAGGCTACATTTTGTGCTCTGCATTCATGACGGAAAATGCTTCAATGCCTTGATCTATACTTTTTCCATGTGGAGGTATTTTAGGGGGGATCAAAGCTTGTATGATGTAAATGAAGGGAGTAAATGATGCCTTTGTGCAGATCAACCCCTTTTCCTGGTAAAAGCTGAAATTTTAAAGAAAGAGTTCTAGAACTCAGCTTAAAATCCATGATCTGAAGCTTAAAATTTGGATGCAAAAAATTACTTTCAGTGAAAACTGTCTGTCAGAAAAGCAAAACTGTAACAAGTGACCTGTTTCACATATTCCTTTATAACAAGGAAGAAGAAAAGAAAAAACTTTCTCTCCCTTTTCTCCAAATGCTTCTATGGAAAATAAAAATATTTTGAAGTCTCATGAGAGCTGGTATTTTGTTTATTCACATCTCCCTTCTGCTAACTGCTTTTCCCACGTTGCAGATATTTAAACACCATGTGCATTGTGGGACAAATAGTCCATACATTTTAATTTTTCAGCTAAATATTTTGTTTCTTCCCCAGTTATCCACCTCCAAAAAGGATAAAAATGCCCAGAATATTAACTCTCTGTTGTCTACTGCTGCTTTTCCTCTTCTGTCTTTGATCTCCAAACAATTCTACTTCAACATTTATGGGTAGTACACTTCCTTAATCTTTTCAAGTTCATTGCATCTGGAAAAGATTTTTCTTATTTCTTTCACTGTTTTTCATTTGATAGCATGCAGTGCAAAGGCAGTACAGCCATTTATTTCTCCTTTATGTCAGTGAGCCCTCTGTGGGTTTCTCTACATATTTTTGAGGTGCTGCTTGGGAGAGAGAAATATTTAGAAAAACTAGAAAGCAGTGATTTTGAAAATGAGAAATCCCTGTCAGGAGGACTCAGGGATGTATGTAGTACAGAAAAGTATCTCTAACTCTACTTTAAAAATCAAATGAATAAATAAAAAATATCTAGCCAACCAAACTCTGGCAAAATTACAAATTGTCCTTTTAAAGCAAATGTTAACTCCCCATGAAAGGAGCAGATGTCTTTATTTTGTATGGAGATTTTTGTTTTCTTACTAGTATGTGCAGCTGTTTCTCAAAAGATATGGTCCCTTTTAATGAAGCAGTACTTCAGAAGCAGTGAGATGTAGTGTATGTGAAAGTTTGGGGGAATAATGATTTGCAATTTATGTGCCTGTTGGATTTTTGCATCCAGATATGTTTCTCTAAGAGGAGTCAACCCCAAGCTGAATCACAGCTTGTCAGTAACTCCGTTGTGCTCTTCCTCATAAAGAGAAGACGAGAGAAGCCTAAAGGGTTGGCCTTGCCTGTTTGGCTGCTGCAGGAGGGTGGAGGAGTGGAGGTGTCCCTGATCCCTGCTTCATGCTGCAACCCTGATGTGGCAGCACTGATGAGAATCTTCTCGGGTGCTGGTTCAGGAGCAGGATCTGGGGTGTTATTTCTGATGCTCTTTGGCCCTGGGGAAGATGTTTATTTTGCCTTCTTGAACCTGGCCATTGTTATGCTGGAAGTCAACAAGTGTGCTGTGTGGGAAACAGCTCAGATTGGTGTGAGGAAGTTGAGAGTGCATTTTCATCTGGATTGTGCTCTGATGCAAGGCTTTCTGCCTGCAGAACAAGCCACCCCAACTGTCCTGCTCTTGTGACATGCACCCGATCACATCTGTGCAGGAATAACTGAAGAAGACTTTCAAAATGGGCAGAAAGCTTTGCCCAGGCCTTAAAATAGTCATCTGTTTCTGGGGGCTTTTTGTGGGAAATGCTGTGTTGCCTTCTTGTGGTGCTTATGCAGTGCTCCAGAGAGCTCCAGGTATAGAGCCCTTCCCGACAAGAGGAAAAAAGTACCATTTTTTGTTTATTAAATAAACAATGATTCTTAGGAACAGTGCTTATTATGAAATAACCACAAAATATTTCACTTAAATTTGATATTTTTATGTCTTGGAGGTGGCAATCTCTTTTAAATTTTTTTTTGTTAATGTGGAACGAACATATGTTAATGTGGAACAAACAAAGAAGGCTCTACCAGCATGGGACTGGCTGCTCTGGGGGAAGCACTGTCTTGCATTATACCTGTGCCCAGTCAATACTCTATTATTGCACGTTAAGTGGTTTGCTACAGCATCCTGTGTACAAGGTATTAGAAAGGATCTTATCTAATTTCCTAAGCAATATGGTATAAACAGTATGCATTTTTTATTATTAAAAAAACAAACAGTTGCTTCCTCTGAGTTAATGTTTCTTTTATATACAGTTTGTACCCAGGAGACTGACTCATAAATCATCAAAATTAAATGGAAAGTGCAAAGTTTTGGAAAACTAGAATTTATTTTAGGCCCAGAGTCTTTGACTCTACCTGCAGATAAACTTTAACTTGCTTAATAGTATTTTTAATTGACTGCTGTGTTCTTCAATGATTTTAATTGAAGAAATCAAAACCCCAACCTTACTAACCTGTAACAATTAGGAACATTAAAATGAAGTGAGAGGAAAATAAAGTACATATTTTTATATTGAGTTTTCTGTTGCTTTGCATGTTGCATCAATTTCTATTCAGATGGCCCATAAAAATGACATTTTGTTAGGTTTCTCATACTATATAGTAGAATCTTTGTTTATGGGAGTAGTGTGTATTACTTTGAAATTCATATTTATAAAGTTATTTTACCACTTGTCTCCAATATGAGGACATACAAATGAAATATATTATATTTTTGAGGGCATTTTCATTAATTCAGCTGAGGTATGTGTTTTATTCTGTACAACTAGTGTTTGACATCAGAGGAATCAAGAGATGTGAAAGCTAAGATGTTAATGTCAACACAGATAATTCTTGGGTTTATTACCGGGGCCCAGGTAAGGAACTCCTAATCTTCCAAACCTCAAGTTTTCTAAAACCCTACCTTGTAGCTTCACTGAGGTTAAATGTTTTGGTTTTTTCTCCATTTTGCACTATCCACTGAAGTTCATTCAACACTACTGCTAGAAGTGGGAAGACACTTGAAACTTTTTGCAGTTTTCTGTTTTGTGACAAATCATGGGTAATTTTAGGTGAATCTGAGCTAAATAATGGATTTGCAATGAAAAATCACACTTGTGTTTCCAATATGGGAACAATATATGCTGTTAACTTGCAGGTAAAATAATAAAAACTTGTTTTGATGTGCAGTTTTTGGAACTGAGTAATTATCATGTGAAAAATGCCCTTAGTGAACTGGTGTAAATCACACCTTTGCTTTTCAGAGCAGTAATTTGCTTTGAAAGGATATGTGGGTGTGCAACACAAGTGAACGTAACTTGCTGAACTTTACAGGACTTTGTTCTTTTTGGTTTACAAGTGGAATGAAAAATTCAACAGTTAATAGTAAAAGCAAATAGAAAAAAGGCTAAATATATATGTGAATCAAGGGCTTTTTGGCATCTCAAAGAAAGAGGCTGCAGAAATGTTGTAAATCAAACCTACAAAACAAACTCTGACCTTAACTCAGGATATCTTAAGTTGACATTCTTTTCCTAGAAAAATACAGAGAACCTACTATAAAAAGAATTTTTATCATATTTACCTTTATGGCAAAAAGCTTTAGTCTACTGAGAACCTGGACTCATTTTCTAATGAGTTCCTACAGGCTCAGCCTAAAGCCATTACTGACGAGAATGTGTCATCCTGAAAAGGTTCCAGGGAAGGGCTCTCTGTGTGCAGCAACAGAATGTGCAGAGGTTTTCTGTCAGAGGCTTCTGGAACTCTGAATGCATTTGTGTGGGATGCAGGTCTGCAGTGCCTTGAGCTGCTGTTCTAGTAATCTCTTCCCAATGCAGCTTCTTCATCTTAAAACAAAAAAAACGCCAAACCCAAGCCAAACAAAACACCTAATAAGAGAAAATTCTGCAAAACTATGGTAAATGTCTTGTTTTAAAACTACACCAAGCCAAAGGTTTAAAATAAGCAGAACTGTGTTCTGTAGAAAGGAAGGGGCTGCAGCCAGATGTGTGTATCAGCTCAGGGGTGTGTGGTTACCACGGCCCACAGGACAGGGTGTAATTCTGTGTGTTCAATTAATCACTGTACAAAATGCCTTAACACTTGCCCAGCCTGCAGGCCAGTAACAGTGTCTTGGGCAAACAGGGCCTTCAAGGTAACATGCCTGAGATTCTGAGGGTGGGTGGCCAGAGGCAAGTGCTGTGCTGAAAGGACACTGCTCACCTGAGTGCACAATATGTTAACTACATCAGGATTTAGCACAATCATCCTTGACTAATATGAAGAGAAGGGAGAGGGTTTAAATGCTGAATAAATAAATTACTTATTTTCATGTTATCAGAGAGGAACAGATGGTCAGTTTAGTGTGTTCTGACTGCTTATGCTTTCAGGAGATCCACACTGGGTCTTGTACAGAAGTTTTCCCAGTGTCAATAATTCATATGTATGTACATCAAACAACTTTTTGCTCTTATCTTTGAGGTGTGCCTTGCTAATACCATTTTAGGCAACTAAAGGGCTTCAAGGTCATCAGAAATGAATATTTTATTTGAGTTTCCCCTTTCCTTGTATAGTACCTGTATATTGTAGTGCTAGTTATTACTAAAAGTAAGAAATGGCTCAGGATACCACACCAAAAGAACTGGATGACTGCATGTCCTGTCATGTGTATAAAATATTTTCATATCTCTTCATTTTTGGTCTTTGGAATTGTCCTGTCATCTTCTGCCAGTTTCTGAGAAATACTTTCTTTGAGAGTTAGCTCAGATCCAGAGTTCAGTGCCTGCAGCACTCGTGTTAGTTGGCCTGGCCTGCTGTTGCTGTAGCTCTTGCCATCCCACCTTTTTCATCTCATGAGGAATTGTATTTGGAAATTAAGTGCAGGAGTGTTTCAGCTTAATTTAATGATCGTTGCCTAAATGCAGGAAAGAGGAGAAAACCCCTTCTGTAGTATTTGATTTATTAAGAGGACATAAACAGCAAAAGGGAAAGTCTCCATTCTGAAACCACACTGAGAGAAAGCAGGTTTGTCACTGTCTTCTCAAGCAGCGATAAATACTTATCTATTACCTATAATCTCTTAAAAGTAGCACCTTTAGTACTTCCTGTGTGTATACAGTAAAAGAAAATGCAGCAACAAATGCTTGAACTCTAATAATAAGGCATGTCCAAACTCTGAATTCAGGATCCATTTATATAATGAGGTTGATTTCTAAATTTCTGTTTTCTTCTGGTAACCCTTTATTTCTCTGCCTAATCTTGGTTAAACAAAAATTAAATCCTCTTTTGATGATGACTTTTGAGCAGTGGGCAGGAATGAGAGTTACTATCATGTTGTCAACTAATTGTCAGCATCCTTAATTTCCACATTCCTGCACTCTGACTTTGCAATCATGACACTGAAGGTTGGGGTCCTGGTATTCAGGGCTGCTGGTTTCTATGTGATGGTTAGAGGAGGTCTCTGTTTTCTGTCGTGCCTGGTGTTTGGAGACAAAAGCAGAAGCAAGGGTGTATCAATTTCTGTCATGTAATTGGATTAATGATCAGTTTGCATGATAGAGCAGGCTCTTCATTGAATCAACTTGAAAAGTGATTATATAAATAAACAGCAGGAAGAGGAAGGCCATGTTAGCTACTATTTATTACAAATACTTCAAACATCTTGTTCAATATCTTTTATTCTTTATGGAGGGTCAGACAATTACTGTCCACAATTAAGTCAGGTTTGCTCTAAGTTTTTATTTTGAGAAGTAGTTGACTTCTGGATTGTATCCAAATGGGAGAAGGGAATACTGTGGTAGTGCTTGTTTTTTTCCCCCCTCTAAATCTTCTGTATAACTGGCAGCTTTGAATATGGTCACTTGCAAAACACTAAAACAGGAAAAAATCCCTGCAAAACACACAAGCTGCTACTTTGAGTCATACGATGACTTAGAAAAGGGAAAGACAGGTGAGTTGTCTATATTTTGATGGGAATGTGTTGGAAGGAACCCTACTGAAAAAAACTAATACCTCAATGAATCCACAAGGAGCTGAAGTGACTGAACACGTCAGTGGAAGATGTCACTCCCATTAAAAGGATAGACCTCTGTGGGCTTTACATTTCTCTTTGTTTTGGCAAGGAGCTTTCCTGAAGGTAGAAAAATCAAAGATGCCAAAAATACAGTTACAAAGCATTTTTAGCATTCTGAACTCTTTCAGGAATCTCCAAATGTTTTTTTTTAATAAATTCAATTTTGCCTGAAAATCTGCATGCAATTTGAATGAAATTGAGTATGTTTCAGGGCTCAAGCAGCATGTCTTCCATTCAAGGCAAAAGGGAGATGAATTTCAATTAGATATTCCCATTCTAATTTGTCTCCACCTGTAGCTTTCATCAAAATTGTTGGGAAGTGCATTATAATGTATGGTCAGGATTTGCTCACTAGCAGCAGTGTGTCCATTATCTTAGTTTAAAAAAAGGTGTGTGAGTGTATATTGGCACAGTGAATGACTTAATTGTGACAGGTAGTTTGTATCAGATTTGAAAGTAATCTATATATTTTGTGCACATAATGCATACAGTGGTTTATGTTCTTTCATTGTCATGATGATACAAGGTTACTAATTAGACTGATAAAGCTGATGTTTAGAGGTGTAGCTTACCCTATCAAGTTGGTTTAGAATTACATAGTGTATTAATATTGTTCATCTGCTGTATCATGTGCTTTGGACAGTTTTAAGTGTGTTATTCTTTTGTGTTACAAGGGACAAAGCGCTTCCACAAGGGAAAAGTGAATTTCTGAGTACTGTGGTGCTGTTGATTGGGCTGGTGTATCCAGATTAGCTGTAATGCTAAGGAACAAAGGTCAGTGTTGCTGTGGTTTAGAGCTGAAAAAAGGAGGATAAAATATGAAGTTGAACAGTAAGAATGGGAAAGGAGATGTTTTGATGAGGTTAATAAAGTGTTCCCTGTTTACAGAGACTTGAGTGTTGAGAGACTCCAGAGCTCCCTGGAGCTCGGTCATTTCTGATTTCTGTTTAGAGAGATGGAGAGAATTCAATGGAAGATGCAAATTGTTGTACTTTAAATAAGACTTTTTGTGTCTTTGGAGTGCCATATGAAATTAGTGTGTGAGACTGAATCAAATCACTAATACGTGAGTGTTTGGCTTATGATGTGATTTAGTTTTGATGTGCCTTAAACATGAGAAGATGAAATTGGTCCTCTGCTGCTGAACAACTTGGCATCTGCTAATTTAAATTGTCTTCAGTACTTTCATTGTGGGTCTCAAGAAAGCTGCACATCTTTGCATTTGATATTGCAGTATGAAATAATAATGTGTTTGTTCTGATGTGTTTGTTCTGTTCTGAAAGGACACCAGCATTTCCTTTTGCTCTTCCTTGTTCTGATGAACACAGCAGTCCCTCTGATGGGTTGTTCCAGTGACAGTCAGTGTTATCTAGCTGGAGGTGTATGTTGCAGGCTGGAGCTCACTCTGAAGATCTGGTGTCTCATAGCTTTGCCAGCTGCTGACACATGCTGATAATGGACTCCTTGTTAATCAGCAACTTCAATGGAAAAACCAGGTGAACTAAGGTAAGTATGTCTACCTTAGGATGCAGTGAATCAAATTCAGCTGAGGGCTTTTGGGAGAAATAAGCAGAATTCATATTTCTCTATATGCATGATGAACTCTGAGATGGCAGAAACCTCACCACCAATGAGCAGGAGCAGATAAGGCATTCCTCTGAACCTTACCATCTAGAATATAAACATTAAGATTGTCATCCTATTCCTGTCTTCATTGAGATAAACATTGCAAAGGAAACCCAGTCCAAAAAATTAATCCAAACCAATAAGGAAAGATGGTATGACGTTAAATGCCCTAGGACAGTACTGGTGGCATACTGACATGGCTGTGAGCCTCCCTCACCAGGGGAGTGCTGTGTAAGATGTGTAGAACACAATGGTCTGAGGAAGACAAAGCATTGCTACAGAGGCAAGGAGCAACAGGATTGTCTGAGGCCAAACAGCAGGATACCAAGGAATGTAGGCTGGGCAGGACCATCCGGAGCTACCAGGGTATATATTGGAAGAGTTAAAGGAATTTAAGAAAGGATCAGTATTGTGTCCTTGGGTCTTCATTAGGGTTTAAGAGGAGCCTTGACATCTTAATTTACTCCTTCAGGAATTTTTCAACTTTCATGTTATTTTTGAATAAATGTTATGTGGAAATATAATGAAGCAGATGCCCTTAAACCAGTAGAAGAGTTCTGAACCCAGTGGCAGCAACTAACAGGGAAAAAGTCAGAAGTATTGATAACAAAATTGAGACTCCTAAACACTAGGAATACTCAAGTAAATATGGTGTTAGACCAAAGTGCTCAAGGTAAAAGACAGGTCTGGAATTATTTCAAATGACCTAGTAGCCCTTAACAGGAATTATTTGTTGAACAGGTTCACTGTCTCACAGAGCTGAAAGCAAACCCCCCTCAGCTATTAATCACCAGCTACACAGTAGGAGGGAGGACAGGCTGGTGTTGGGGGCCAGCATTCCAGCATTGTGGTCTTACTTTTTGTTTTTGTTAGGTTTTTTTTATTTATTTTTGTTTTGTTTGTAAGCATTTGGATCTTATTTAGGTAGAAATAGTTGTGTTAGCATTTCCTAAAGATCTTACCTATCTTATGTTCACAGGATGGAAACTGTGATGTTCTGTCAGGGTGAAATGCAAAGCAATTAAAAGTAGTGTGCAAAGAGTAGATTCAGATGAATGATAAATACTAATATCTAATGATTACTTTGAGTTGGTACATAATCTGTTTTTCCAGAAATTATTTCTCAATGAAAACCTCACAGCTGCAGACATAAAATAGGTAGTGGACAAGTGTTTTGACAGTTTATTTTATTTTCCAAAGCTTCTGCTATAGATGTTCATGCTGCTCTCAAGCGTTCAGAAAGATCTTTAATGAGGGAGTAAATTACCCACTTGATAAATGGACAGTCTTAAGTTCTGTTGTAATAAATATCACTCTTAAATGTCTTTTAGCAAGTTGAGGAACATCAATTACCAGTTATATATTTAAGCAATTCTTAATTTATAAACACACTTAATCAGAATTAAGTATACTGCTATTGAAATCTTTATGCCAAGATTTTGTTTAATTTTCTTCCATTTTATTTTGTTGCTGGTGAGAAGAAAACAAATGATTTAGTGGGAGAAAGTCAAACAATAAAACCCTCAAACAGAAAGTAATTCTTTTTTCCTCACTATTGAAAAGTAAAAACTACATAGATGTCATTTCAGCAACCAAAATTTAATTCATGGCTTCTGAGTGAGTTTTGAGTAACTTCAACTCCTGGAATAAAACAAAGGTTTTTATAAAAAAAAATTCTCAAATTATATCTTTCTTAACTGTACTTTAGTTGCCCTGCTACTTCTTAGTGTGCTGCATGCAAAAGAAAAACCAAGATTTAGGTTTTTTTCCTCTTAAGTGGTTCAAAAAGGCTATTTCTTGGTGCTTTCTGTCCTGCATACAAACACAGGTCTGTTTAGAAATTCATTATGGGTCCTGGCTCTATATTGTCTCTTCAGGTCCGTCAGTTGTTTTCAAATCCTCTAACCTGAGCTATTCTGTAGAGTTTATTTTAGTCTGTGGCTCTTCTGCAGCAAGGAGTTTATTTAAACTGGTCAGTTAATGCCACATCTCTGAAACTGCCAGGGAGCCTAAATTAGGTTGTCAGAGTCAACACAGTGATCCAGTGAGCCTATTAAAATCTTAATAACTTTAAAAATTGGACTGTGGGTAACAAAAAACATTGTCCCTATGCATTAGATTTTTAGTAGATAAATCCATTAAACTACGTCTTCTCACCTTCCTTCTCTCTCTGTTAGACACTGCCCAAAGAGGATTTTTTAGAAATCCAGTGAGTACCTTTTATAGTGAAACATCATAGATCAGTTATCATTGGGCAACATTCAGTTCATCCAAATAAATTCTTCTGTGTTATGAAAATTTTCTGCTTTTCCTTCGGTTTTATTGGTGGTAGTTGGAGGAAGGTAGGTTGTTTTAATCAGGCAAAAGTAGAAGAAAGGTAACTACAGCACTTGTTTGTTGCCAGTTATCTCTTAGCTCATAGTTCATCCTGATCTTAATAAAGCACCTGTCAATTAGATTTAAAATCAGACTTCTGTTCTCTCAGCTTCATTTCTGGGCATAAGAACATGCATTCAGTCCAGTAAAGTTCTATTGTTTTCTTCCTCTCCCTTCAGTAAAGTGACAGATTACTATATGTGGCAATATATATAAGGAATTGCCATAAACTGGAATTTCCTCTTTCACTTCACTCTGAACTGGATGGAAGATTCTTCTTCTGCCATGATTCTCACATATCACTTAAGTTCTTCATTAATAGATGTGAGTGGGAGGTCAAAATTGAACTTGTTAATGCGAACAAAGTTGAAGCCTTAATTATGGAGGAAATTGTAGATTACTCATAATAATCAACTGAAGTTTGAATTTTAAGTTTGACTGGCAGAAAAACATCTGTCACTATTATTATGTATGAGACCAAATCCATTTGCAGACAAGTAGCAAGTGATTAGACAGCTCTAGGAGAAGTAGATGGACTTTTATGAGAAACTCATTATAATTCTTTTCTTTCAAGAAGAATAATTAGCAGCCTTTTAGATATTTCAGCTAGTTGTAATTCTCTCTGAAAGCAAATTAAATAAAATCAAGCATGGTCATATATGAGAGCAATAACTGAAATGACCCCTTCTGCTCTGCTATCCTTTAGTCTTTGAATTGTGTATGTCTGTGCAAAGTGGTAATCAGCAAAAACGAAGAGTTTTTTTCCCAGCAATTAGCTAAAGGAGATGTAAAAGGTGGATTATGTATAGTATGTGTAACATGGATAATTTTTCATAGTAAACACTATCTTGGAATGCAGTTGTCAATTCCACTGTGGTGGTGTCAGAGTGCGTACTCTAAACTTCGAATAAAACCATGAAATGGGAATTCAGGAAGGTAGACAAAAAATGTGACAAAATAAGTATGCCTGACCTGAAAGCAGGTCATCAT
Source organism: Catharus ustulatus (assembly GCF_009819885.2). Taxonomy (NCBI): domain Eukaryota; kingdom Metazoa; phylum Chordata; class Aves; order Passeriformes; family Turdidae; genus Catharus; species Catharus ustulatus. Next base: position 6,291,274 of record NC_046235.1, on the reverse strand, counting down.
CACAGACTGTGAAGTCAATATTACCAGCTGCAGTCAAAAATGCTGCTAAACCCACTGAGCAATTTACAGCAGATTCCTCTGCCTCAGCGCAAAAGGGTGAGGTTGGCTTGAGGTCTCTTGAGCAAACAGAAGTTTTATCTGCCAAGCAATCCAAAAGCCAGCACTTGGTTTTCATTTAAGCCTAACTGTCAAGAAATCTGTATCACAGGATATTAATGACAGTGTATCTTGTTATTTAGACAGACCATTCCATTAGAAACTTGTGTGAAAGGGCAATTGATAGGCAATTAACACTGCTAAGCGTAGTCTGTGGTACCTTATCTATGGATTTTCTCCTTACACGGTTAAATATTCCCTCTGCAATTTATGTTTCATCCAGCAAAGAAGATTTGATTTCAGATAATTCGTCTTTTAAAAAAGCAGTTGCCTTAGTCAGCTATTCTTCCATACCCACTTATCCAGAATAAACACTCATTCATGAAAGAATTCAAAATATAGCACAACATGCAACTTCTCATTTACAATAAATTGGTAGGTAGTATTTTTTATTCTCAATTTATTTATTACCAGTGGCTAAAACTCCAAGGAGATGAGTGCTATTGTAAAATATTAGAATTTACACTTCTCCAACTATCATTGTACAGTTTAAAAAAGGACTACATACTAACCTCAGTGGACACTAGGATTTTTTGTTTTGTTTTCTTTCCCCTCATCTTTTATAGTGACCCAAATCAAAGCAACCAGGGCACTTCATTGTTACAGACAACACGGTCCTATTACCTTGTTCCTGTCAAAGCTTGCATAATAAATAGAAATTAGCAGGAATTGTTGTTCCTTAGATTGGGAGGCTGTTTTGCTTGGTACAAATACACTATGTGAAGTTCATAATTTACTCCTAAAGTTTTTATAGCTTAAGCATGAAACTTGTCAATACTGAAATTGGACAAATGGATGGAGTTGGGGAAGATGGGGAAGTGATGAAGGAATGGCCCTCAGCTTCAGTCTTCATTGTCTAGCTTTTAGAAGGGTTTGAGTTTGAGTGGAGGAACCTGTTTGGTCTGGGACAGGAAGTGAAGGTGGTGGTGTCTCAGATGCAACAAATCTCAGTGGAGTTGCTTTTAAGCATGAAAGAATGAAATGAGGTATGAGTAATCTCAAAAAAGTAAACTGTGCAACACTTTGAGAAAAAAAGGCTGTAAATATTGCACAGGAGTTAGAAGAAGAAGAAAAAAAACATGACAGAAAGGACCCCAAAGCAAACAAAAAGCCCCTCCTTACTGGAGGATCTCCAAGCAGCTTGCAAATATCCATTAATTACCTCTCTGTGGGAAATGATACAAAGATCATTTTGGAATTGGAAATCAGTTGCTGTTAATGTGTAGATCTACAGTGATGCCATCTGTTAAAAGTAACAAAGAAAACTGAGCTTATGGACAAAGCATTAATTTGCAGTTGGGATGTTCACACACAGAATGTAACCACCTGACCTTGAATTTAAATTTTAAAAAGCAGGAAGAGACATTTAGTGGTTTTGTGTAGTAGAAATCTTCATAGCTCACATTTAGTATAGTCTCTTTTGAAGTGAAGATTGAGCATTGATATCTGGAAGTCAAAACCACCTGATTATGCTGTTAATGTTACAACCTGTGCAACTGAAGGGGGTCAAAAACTTCAAGAACTTTTCTGGCTGTTTGAAACTCAGAGCCTCTATTGTTTTTTTAAATTACTTAAGTGAAGTCTCACCCCGGCTGCACTCTTGGGCATCAGGCGCAACAAAGACCTGTTTTAATAGAGTTTCACTTTTCACTCACTTCTCCAGCACTTGTTTTTCTGTAGATATTGAAATAACTTGTAATTTACTTAACTGACCTTGTCTGTGATTTTTTTAATTATACATACCTTCTGTTCATTACATACCTCCTATTAATATCTTTTTAAAGACTTGGTCACAGTATTCACATTTTGTTTTTCTATATTTGTGAGCATATTCATTCAGTTTTAAGTTTAGTTACTGTTCTCATGATGACTTTTCTACACTGACCATATCAGTTAAACCAAGCAAAAGGTGAAATTGCCTTTCATGACTTGAAAAACTGGCTCGAAGTAGCCAACAAATGTTTAACATCAAATACTTTCTTCCATGTGAATGAGCACTTCTGTCAGTTGCCTGGGTAAATAATAGCTCCTATTAGGTGTTAGCCAGTACAAATGCATGATGAAAACAATCTCTCATTTTCTATAGAAATAATGTATTGATGCCCTTGAAATAGCTGTAGGGTATTTTTTTTATTGTGAAGAACAGAATGGGAATGAGGGGTGGGGAGATTACTAGTTCTTTGGTTTGGGGATTTTAAAGCTATTATTCACAAAACTACTCATCTGTCTTCTGTTCCTTGGGTTTGATTACAAGTCTGGTGTGCTTTGGGGAGTAAAGTGAGATGAAGTGTATGGTCACTATTACAGAGCAGAGGGGAATATTCTTTTCCTGATATGATCTTTGAAGGCACATGGTATCCTTGCGATGGGCTGTTTTGCATCTTGGTGGGTTTTGTTGTTGTTTTGGTTTGGTTTTGTTTTGTTTTGTTTTGTTTTTGTTGGTTCCTTTGTTTCTGAGGTGTTATGAGAAGTGACAGCATGCAAGACATTTTAAGAATGGGGGTGACTTGCATGTCACATATGGTAGAAAGGAGGTAAATAAATAGAGACGTGCTGCTTTTAAGAAGTAGTAAGAGATGCAATGGCTCCAGTGTGGAGGATAGGGTACTCTTGAGTGTGAAAAGTCAAATGGTCAGATAAAGATTAATTGTGGCTGTATCTGATTATGAAAATTTGGGTATCTTTTTTAACTTCCTACTTATTGCTGACATTCAGATACTTTTTTTTCTAACTATTAATTCTGAACTTTGCTTGCTTAAGGGTTCTGTGGGAAGTTCTGCCTTTCCCTTATTACTTTTTGTGTGTGTGTGTGTGGATTATATGGGATTTCTAAATAGCCTGGGCTCCCCAGTAAAAATGAGCTGCCAAACCATCTTATTTTAACTTATGTCAAGAGTGGTTTCTAGTGTGATTGAAAAAATACACATAACAAGACCGAAATTCATCCTCTCACCACTTGGTGCCACTCTAGCTTTGTGAACTGCAGTCTCACCAAAATAACAGATTTTTCTTCCTTTAAGTTTGCCAAGTACTATCTAAAATATGACACTCTGAGACTCATCTTTGAGCTATGTTGGTCTGAGGCAGAGGACATTGTGGCTGATGGACAGCTTTCTGACATTGGTCAGAAGGGGAAGGAGGTGGTGGGATCAATGATGGGGATTTTAAACTGAATATGTGGTTATGAAAGCACTGTAGGTTTTTGTTTTCTGATGCTGCTGTAAGTTCAAGCCTGAAACAGGACAAAACCATTTCAGTGAGTTCTTTGAGACTCTTCTTTTCCTGAAGAGGAAGAGAGATAGCCATGGAATGTTCTTGCAGGTATTTCCATAAAAATTAGAAAGAACTATAGCATGTGCTACTTGCTCCTTTTATTTAAGTACTTCTTATGTAGCACCTCCATGAGTTTAGGCTCTAGGATCTTCCTCTGAGAAGTGTTGTACAGCACATGCCATTCCTCCTCAGGCAACCCCATCATCACAATTTCTTTTCCCAATATGTGCCATTGTACCAAAGGAGACACCTGGCCTTTTTCACAGGGCGGAGAGGAGTTTTAACCTGTTGATACTTAGATCATACCCTCTCCCTGCAAAGTTCTGTAAATAATGACTGTAAAACCAGAAATGATTTCTTGCAAGGTAAATGTTCTTATTTGCATCTTGAAGGCAGGTTTGCACTATCTGAATGGATGAGGGGCCAAACAGGGGCAGTTGATGATGAGAACTCATAAGTCTGGCTGGACGTAAAGAATTGTGCAAGTGAGTTGATACAAGCTGGCAGGTGCTAGTGCACTGGGATAGTCCACCCAAGAAAATGTAAGGCTTTTGAGACTCCAGAGTTAATGAAACTTGTGTGTCATGAGCTCAGCTTGCATGGTGAGCCAGATCAAGGAATGTAGTTACACATGTGGCCAGTGCTCAGGGAGGGTTGATGCCAAATGGATAAACATCTGCTCCTATGGACAGTGCTCTTATTATCCTTTGGGGTCCCCATGTCCTTTTACCACTTTCTTTTGCCCTTGAAACTTTGTGATCTTGAACCAAGACCTTATCATGGCTAATCTTAAAGGTCCCAGTCATATCCTGATTATTGCTGTTGTGCATTGTTGTTGTTAGGCATCTCATATGCCTCCTTCTGTCTCTTGGGTTTGCATTAATCTGCTCTTAAACATGCTAAAAGCAAAAAGCCAAAGCTGCCTAATACAGAGTCTGCAGGTCTCTGACACAATAAAAAAGTCAGACAGAGCCTCTGTCTTGAACCTAAAGCTGGCGTCATTTTGCCAGATTTTGAAGTAGCTGACACCATTTTGTGCTACCTTTGAGTTTCTCCTAGAGACAATCTGAATATGTAAATATCACAGTGTCCTCTGTTTTTTTGGTGTTTCTTATCTTCTGTCTGTGAATACCCAAGTTACTTCCAAGGAAGCTGAACCAACACTGAACACGCCCAAACTTTAATTTTTTAAAGAATCATTAGTACTGTCTAAAAGATTGTTTCCCTCCCTATGTCCTTTAGCTACAGGGAATGGAAATAAATGGAAATAAAAATTTAAATAAATTTTAAAAAGAAAACTTCATTTATTTCTTTGCACTTTCAAGGCTTTGGATGTTTTCCTTTCCCCCCCACATCTTTAAGAAAAGGTGACAAAAATTTCTAAGGGTAGATGTTGCCATGTTACTAAGGAGGCAGAAATCTTTGTGTTGTAAAACCAAGAGTCTGGTCTTAGTGTTGTATAGGTACAGAGTCATATTGGCATGTTTTTCTTTTTTGGGCCTTTTTAAAAAATGAAAATTAATGTAACAGTTCTTGGGAATGAAAGGTGTAGTAATGGGTAAAATGTGCTATATATATGCTACCTCATCCGAGGTTTCCCTGCACCCTGGCAATTCTGTAGCAAGGCAAGCCTGGGATGGATAACATGAACAGGATAAAAGATTCAAAGAGGCTCTTTCTTCCAGGGTTTTCCTTGGTTTATTTCTTCATAGCTTCCAAGGGGCAAAGAGGAAGTTTCCCAAAGTCTGGGGTCTTTTCTAGGGTCAAGAAAGGGGAGGGGAAACTTGGCTTCCTGCCAATAGGGTAGCAGAGGGGCATACAGGGACAGTCCATAGGTTTACAGGGGTAACAGGAATCAAGGGACACACCATTCTTAATACATCTTGGGTACAGGGTTACAACATACATACTGTCCCCCTTTGTAAATAAATTTTTTTTCAGTAGATTTCAGACATAACCTATGACAGAGACAAGTAAAATGTCTATATGTAGTACTGCATCTAAACTAACAAGATTAGCTGAGTATTGGAAGTAATTTTTTCAGAGACATCACTCTAGAAGTCTTTATTATGGGCTAATTTATCCTTCATTACCATCTTGCTATGGCTTAACTACTTTCGTGCATGAGCTGTTTTGCTTTAATTTAATGTGGATTTCTGTACACTAAATTCAAGTTAGATGTATGGACACACCAGAAAATTTGATCCTTCCCTTCCTTTTGTCTGTGACCTTTAGCACAAAGCTGGTTAAGGGCTGGATGGTGGGTGTGCCTAGGCTGATACATGTGCAGATGAGTTTTCAAGCAAGATGAGCAGAAGGCTCAGGTTTACTTAATTTATCAGTCTAACTCTGCAGTCATCCCACCCATGTGTATGCCTAGTACTCTATGAAATCCTTACTGTACTTTTAAAAATAAGACTATGATAGTATTTTTCAAACCACTTGTGAAATGGCAGCTCTGAAAATTGCAAGCTTTCGGGGGGAAAATGAAAAATGTTATGCATAACTATATAAAGCAACATGCACTTTTGATGATGAAAGACAAAATTCCAAAGGAACTCATGAAGTCTGTCTGACTTTTTAAGGCTATGGTGATGAGACACATGAAACATTAGACCTTAACAACTGAAAAACAGCCTTAAAATGTTTTCATAGGTGTAAACAAGAAGACAGAAATCTGCCGTTTGAAAAACTTCTGCTACTAAATAGTTATAATACCTTGTCAGTAAAGATGGATTTGAGAAAATGTAGCAAAATTCAAAAGAAAACGAGTGATGATCTGTGAAAAAGCAGATTAACACCTAATGATGCAATTTTTTTGTTTATTAATAAGTTGTGTAATCACAAAAAGTACCAGCTGTTTATATTCCTGGGAACCTTGGGAGCAGAGTGAGATCAACAAGCACTTTAAATTTAGAAATTTAGGGCATTTGATAATGCAGTCTTAGGCGAATTTCATTTAATAGTATTGAGGTGGCTTTTATTTTTTGTTTGTTTGGTGTGTGTGAGGTTTTTTTGTTTTTTGTTTTTTGTGGATTTTTTGGTTTGGTTTGGTTTTTTTTTTTCCCCATGTTGTTCTTTTATTTTATCTGAAGAACTATTGGAACACTGCTTTTCTCTTGGGAAAAAAATTAAGCTGAGCTACCTGTCGTATCAGGCTCCCTCTGCTGCAGCAGCCCTGGTGGCAGTGATCAGATCCGTGCTCTGAACTGCTGCAGCACCACCCAACTCAGAATAGAACTACTGCCTTTGGAGCAGGCTGTGAGAGGAAGGCACCAAAGCTTAAAATGTGCCACGGCTATGATCTTGCTCCACTCCTGTGTTCTTTGTGAGCATCTGTCTCTGGATGCTGACCTGCACTAGCTCCAGCACTTGTGGGCAGGCTATTAAACAAACAGCCAATGATTTAATTTCATTGTAATAACAGCAGTAATATTTGCTCACCATGAAAAATATATTAGTAATCTGTTGACTTACTGGTTAATGGGAAATATGTGATTTTGAATGCTGAAACATGATGCTGCCATGTTGATTTCAAGGATCACACCACAAAGGTCAGGAAGGGATGTTATTATGGTACCATATACGGGACAATTCCTCAGGATTTAACTGAATATGTTCTAGGGGAAGAAAATTGATTTGATAAATGGAAACTGATCAGCCAGCTTTCCATTTATACCGTGTGCTTTTTCAAGCAACGTTGCCTGTAGCTGTTGTAGTGTTGAAAAAGGATTGTTGGACCAGTACATGTTTTCCTGGACAGGCGGAGTGCTTAGGAGTTTACACTGGGGATTAACAAGGAACGGCAATTGAAGTTCTCAAACCAAGATTCATTCTGTTTAGCTCAACTGCTTAAGGATATGTGTGGATTTGTGGAAGACTGAAACTCCCAGAAAGTAATTATGTAGGCTATATTGAAATATCTGATTTTTAATATGACTTTAAGGCACATTACACTGTCCAAATGGAAAGTTAAAACGGTATGTGTGGACACAAACAGAGTTATTGGGAGACAAGTATTTTGATCACTAATAAAGAAAATGAAACAAAGTAGTAAGCAGTGATAGTGTGAGTTACTAGTTACACAGGCCAGAGAAACTCAGAAAAGCTGTAGGGTGAATAGGGACAGGAATAGCCAGTGAAGGAAAAGACTGGAACATCAACTGTCATGTCTGGGAGACTATGATGTTGATTACATTGTAATCAATAAACCTTCATTGAATTGTACCTTTAATTGGTAATAAGTGTAATCAAGTATACAACCCAAGGACTGTGTGAGGAGACAGAAATCCAGGGACAATCTAATGATGATCATTGTGCAAGGGCTTGAGGGAAGTGATCCTTACACCTTCACTATCGTTTCCTTTCCTCCTTTTGGTCTGTGGCACTTGGTGCTGCATTTGCCTCTCAGAGTTCAATTGGGTTGGAAACTCCGGTGTTACGAGTTGGATCTCAAACAACATGAAGTGAAATGTGCTTCCATAGAGACTAGTTTTCACTTCAAACCCCAAATTGTTCCTAATAGATGCCCATCACTTTCCTCTTGTAAATTTAATAAAAGTCTTGATATAATTTGTTTTCCTTAAAAATACTGTGTTTATTTAGTCAACATGACCTTCTGGTAGCCTGAAGTGAAACTCTGCCTAAGTGAACCCAGTTTTTTAATTTGAGAAAATGTTTCTAGGTCAGTCCTGCAGCAAGCTTCTCTAAGTCCATTGCTGCAAGGCTATTATTTGTCAGTCTAAAGAAGTATACAAATTTTTAGATTGTTTTGGGAACCAATTCTATATGGAGTTTTCAAGAATCCTCTGGAACCTCATGCTGTATTATGGAGCATGCTGAGCATGCTACATATGAACATAGTTGAATAGAAATCCCATTTAACTTGAACTACCCATTACCTCAAATTGACCAAGCTTTGTTTACAGACTTGCACTACATTTCTTTAACTGGTGGTAATTAAGTGTATAGGTAGTAATTAATTACCACCAAGTTAACAGAGAAAATAGACTGTAAAGCCAGAATTTTAATACAATGGCTCAATAGCTTTCACCTTTTGTTTACTCCTGCCCACAGAAGTAAGAGGATCATGTACCAGTGAGAAACAAGCTCCAGTCAAGTGCTGTGTTACAGTTCACTTTGAGGACAAAATGATCACTGCATTTTTTGTCTCTCCTTTATATCTTTGATGTGAAAGACATGTACTATATAGGCAAGCTATTTATTACTCTGTTTATTGATTTTTTTTACTCTCTTTACTGTAAACCTCATCAGCCTTTATGTAGCTATTGAATAACATAAAGTCATATTTCACACCTTACAACATCTGTAGTCTTTGTGTTGGGATCAGGAGCAATTTTCATTCATTGTTTACTTCCTATTGAAGATACATTTTAAAATAGCATGTGGGTACTTAGGCAAGCATGTACTGCATGCTATGTAAGTAGCACTGCAGATTTTTTTGTAGGATAAAATGGGTGGAAATTGCCCTGAGTAGGTTTGCTGCTCTGCCTTTTGCTCCATAGTCTAGGCTACGTTCAATTGAAATATTTTTAAACTGATAGTGACAAAAGATAGTTCAGGAGTGAACAGAAGTTCCTGTTCCCTGTCAAGGTTGTGATATTCCATTTCTCTGAAGAAAGTCATAATGGTAGGCATTTTGCAGAATTTCTGGGCAGGGCAGTGCTGATCTCTCCAGAGAGAGACCAGCACTTACTCCTTGTAAGAAAAATGCATTTGTCTGCTGGTGAGGTATAGTCAAGGGAAGAGAATACATCACCAGAGAGCTGAAGCCACTAGTTCCACATTTACAAGAGAAAGATACTGTTACATTATTTATACAATCTGTAATAACCACAACAAATATTAAGAATCACAGTTGCAAAAGGTCTCTTAAATAACAATTATATAGATGAGGGTATGAGGGTTGGGCACCGTAATAAGGGGAATTATCTTTGGGAAAACACAATTAGAAAAATGAGTTTGTCTTTCCTTTTAGTTGAAGAGTTGTATTAGTTTCCCTTGAGTTTCTCTCAAAATATGAAAAAATAAATATTCTACGTTGCATTGAAGATCAAGTGGAGTATTTAATGTTTGATAGATGAGGTAGAGATTGTCACCTTTTTTTTGTTGTGTTTTTGTTTGTTTGATTTAGCTGTTAAACAAGTATTATCCTTAATTGTAAATATTCTTAAAGAAGTTGTTATATGGCAAGTATGTAAATAAAAAAAATCCAGTGTCCTCTTCCGATTTCTATTCTTATTCATTGTGCAGCATTCTGCTGGGTAGAATGGTAACTGCCTCAGGTCTTTGACACTTCCCCTTTCTGCTGGTTCAGGCAGTTTAGAGCAGCTAATTCTAATAGCTGTATTTGTCTTACGTGGTTAGAGTTTACTCTGTGAGATCATGAAGTGTGCACAACCCTAGTGAGATATACCAACGTCATCAGTCAGAGAAAGCAAAGACAAAGATTAGATTTCTAAGTTCTTGAGTTACAGACACAGTTCTAGGACTAAGCCCAAGTTTCTCTTAACTGCATTTTGATTATTTTTCCCCCTAGAAATGGTGTTTTCACTGGTGGTAGAGTAGAAGTGCTAGTATTACAACCTACTTTCAAAAAATGGAACAATATAACTCAAGTAGTGGGAGGGAGATCTAGAAGTACACATCTAAAATACCTTGAGACTAAAGTGCACAGTTATGATCTCAATTGCTTCAAAATTATAATTTATTTTTGTTGATACAAGTCACTGCTTTTCTTGATCTTAATACCTGCTGAATAGGAATAATATTTTCTTAAGACATGACTGCCACTTTGTGCTATCTTTTAAGATTTATGTATGTGGAAAACATTTTTTTAGCTGCTTCAGAGGATTCTTCTGCACTGAGGGATTTATGTTAATGCAAAAATAGGTGCCAAAGTTTTCTAGCTTTAAGTGTAGTTCTTAAATGTTTTCAAGGGAGCTGGACCTGATGTGATTAATTCTAGGGCATTCAAAGAATTGTCTGTGTAGGGAAGAAAGTGGTATCTGGGGAAAAGCAAATATAGTACTTCAGGAGGGGATAGGGAAAGGATGAGCTGGTAATTAAAGACCAGTCTGTTTGGCTTAAATCTAGCAAGAAATAATTGGATAGACATCTTATAAGCCCCTGCCAGTTAGCAAGATGTGTTACCAAGTAAACAGATTTCTCAAGGGCAAATTGTGACAAACCCATTTAATTTCTTTGTACGGTAGTGTTACAGGTCAGGTGGTGAGCAGAGAAGCGTTAGATGTAATATACTTGATTGGCTCAAGTTTCTTGCACTGGATTCATGTAGCGTTTCCTTGATTCAGAAGAGGAAAAATGGTCTAGAGGTGTCTACTTCCTGATGGATATAGAACAGGTCAGAAAAAAAAATTAAAGAATATATAGAATTAACTAAATGTCAGAACATAGTAATGTAACAAGGAGGCCTTGTTAATATTCCATGTCTCATATGTTAATCATTACTTTTTATTAATGACTTGGGTAGTAGAATGCAGAGTATTTTCTGGGTCTGTCAGCCCTGTCAAAGTGAGAAGGAGCACACTACATAGGGAAACACGTACAGAACACAAAATTATCTGGGGAACAATACCACTTGAACAGGATTAATTAGCTGCATAAATCCCGCACAGAAACATTTGGTTAAATGATATTCCTGGGTAAAGTGATTTAGGATCTTTAACAACTAATAGTTAAGGGTTGCAACTGTTGATGACTAATCTATACTCGAAGGAGAATTTTCTTTGCAGAATTAAATGAAGAATTTTTCAATTACATATACATCCTCATATACTTCCTGGCTTGGGAGATGACTCGTTTTGATTAATCCAGATTGAATCTTAAAATTTTGCAGTAAATACCATCTGTTTCCTCCTGCTCTTTCTTTCTCAAAACCAACTCCCAAAAAACTACATGTAGACTTGTCGGTTAATGTTGTAAGCCAGTAAAGGCTAAGTAAAAAGACAACCTATGAGAACTGTAATGACTGAAGGGAGAGAATACCAACTTCTTTCTATTTCTGGCTACAAAATTCTTTCTCTTTAGAAACTGAGCAGCAGTCCCTGGATTCCATCTAAAAACAAGGCTGTGTGCTTAATTGTAAAAAGTTCGCACAGCTTTTGCTAGAAAGAAATCTTGGAATTCACTTCATAAATAAATTCTGCATACAGACACATTTTTCTCCTTCTGGTGGTAATAAATAGCAGGGAACAGGGATACAATGTGCATTTTGTAAGAAAACCAAATGGCAAAATGTACAAAGTTAGCCTGGTATAGTATATCCTTAGAAAGGCTGCACTGACACATTAATGGTCAGAAGATTTAAATTAGTGTTAGCTGCCTTCCACTTGACAGTCTCTGTCTTCCTACTCTTGGAGAAGGACAGTTTTGTGAGGTAATATGGATTGGGAAAAATTGATGTAGTTAAAGCTAACCTTTACTCTCCTCTTCAGTGCTCCATCACCTTCAGTTTTGTTTCAGCCAGTTACATCCCTTGTGTCTCACTGCGTTGGGCCAGCACCTGCACCTGGACAAGTGAGTGAGTGACACAGGAACTGAAACAAGATGGATGGAAGAGGGGCAGAATTACCTCATGCAGTGGCACTGCCGGCTCAGACTGTCCTGAGTGTACTTGAAACTTGGCTTGCAATTAAATGCCCAAATGACCAACTTCTGGCAGCTTTGGCTCAGGTCCTCAGACTCCCTGAATGCCTTTTTTCAGTCCACACAGATTTTTTAACACCACCTGTAGCTTGCAGAAGCAAAACATGTATTTTTAGGTTTCCTTGGGCTAAAAGGTTAGTTAAATGAAGAACTAAGGCAGGTATAATTAAATATTTAGTTAATATATCTTCATGCTTGCACTGGTGTAGGTTATGTGTCAGAATCCAATTCCACTGTGCCTGCCCATGTTGTTCAGCATCACAACAGGTACTGCTTTGATGTCAGTGGGCTTGCTGCTGTTCAGTGCAAGGATTGTAGAAACAGTCCCTAGGAGATGGCCGAAAGCTTCAATCAACAAAAAGTTCTAATCACTTTTGATTTGACATTGTGACAGGCTCTCAACTTCTCATATTTTTCTTGTAAAAATTATTTCTGAAGATTTAGCATAGACCAGAGGCTAGGGATTTTGAAACTTATTGATACTTTAGTCTAATATCAAAATGCTGAATTGTTAGTTTATTTTGGAGTATGGACTTTTTTTGTTGGCTTTTTCCCCCAGAGGTGCTTTATTAGAGAGCCATAGGTATTGCATAACAACTCAAGGTTCAGAGTTCATTATAAAAGCAGTTTTAGCTTTGCTAAATTGGTCACTTGATATGCAGCATCCATATAGCAAAACTATGGTGAAGACAGTTCACCTAAATATGAACTCTGGAAAATATATCTACATATATTTTATGCCTAAATTGTCAGTTTCTTTTGATGTAATTTCCTTCTTAAGCACAGGAGGAGTGAAAAATAACCTGAAGAGAGAATTCTGTACTGCTCTGGGCACAGCAGTCAAGCAGGTAAAGCCAAATGCAGGCACTGTGTTGAGTGCATTGTAGGTATTCTTTGCTTTGTCTTTTATTGCTGGTCAGCACCTCTTCTGTTCCAGTGGTGACTATCCTTCAGATAGTTTTTCATACCTAGACCCATTTTACATGTGCTTAGAGGAAATTTTTTTGTCCCTTAGAATTTCTTCCTTTTTTTTTTTTTTGTTTGTTTGTTAGTTTGTGTGGGTTTTTAACAATAGGCTGGAAGACACAAAGGTAGGCTTTTAGTAAATGTATGAGCACAAACAACCTCAGAGTAACAAAGAGGGGAAGTGGATAAAATGGCTTAATGTTGACTTTTTCCCTTTCATGGTCTTCTACCATAAGCAGATTGGACAGCTGGGGAGATTGGTGTCAGGATGGTACACGGTGATTTGAAAGGAATGCATGTTCCCGTGCTTGATGAAACAGTGTCCCTTTCAGCCTTGTGTTGTCTGTATGATAATAACTCTTACCACTCAGAGATTAGTCAGAAACATTTATTCTGTTTTTCCCCTGTCCCCCAAAGTTGAGGTCAATCTAATTAGGATAAAATGCTCATTCCTTGTTATTTAAATCCTCAGTTTAACTATCTAATCTTTTGACAAATAGGTATAATTAGTTCTCTTGTATAATTTATTAACTTCCATAATAAGTTGTGTACAGATTAGTGAGGTACCAGGCATACTAGCAAAAAAGGTTTCCAATTAGAAGGTGATAGATGGGTTTGTTGTATTTGATAAACAGGCTTTGTCATATTTTCAAATGAAAGTGGAAGGAGCTGTTTTTGTTTAAATCCTGTCATATCGTGAGCCTGACTGGTATTGAACTCGATTCTGTTTTGTGCTTTGCCATGATAGCTTTGCAACAAAAAGAGATTTCAAGATATTAATAGCATACAAAAAGAGAATTTTGACATTGCCTAAGAAGGGTATAAAAAAGGGTTTAGAACAGAAGCAAAAAGTGAAAATTTCATCCTTGTTTTGGATGAAGTAGACACAAGAACTTGTGTCTAACTGTGCACTTGAAAATGCCCCAGAAAGTGCTGAGGCTGCCTCTCTGGCTTTGCTTGGCGCAGGTGGGCACAGAGGTGTTTATTGAAACAGAGCTGCAGTGATGGCAGCACTGTCCTTTTGGGTAAACCCTCCCAGCAGATGGCATGGCTCCTGAAATTTCCATGGAGAACAATTTAATGAACGCTGAAAGGCTGTCCATAGAGCAGGACACACTCAGGATATCTCCAGAGGGATGGGTGTGGCTTGTTCTGTGGCCGGTGGTGTGTCTGAGCCACCACCTGTGTATGTTTTAGAGTCTGTGTCGCAGCCCAAGCACTGGAGAAAGAGTCAGGAGACTTCTTCTGTTGTTTCCAGAGGTGGTTTATTTACCTAATCTAAAAGTTCTTTTCCTGACTAGCTGAGGTCCTCTCAGCAGCTCAGCCCCAGGCACACTGCCTGCCCCTGGGGTGGGATTATCTTTTATACTAAAAACTGCATAAACATTATTTACAATTATCTTCTGATACCTATCACTTATATTGTACAGTCTGGTTCTGCTCTAGACCAATCTAAATGTGCCAACATCACCTAAAAGATGGATGCAGGAAGAAGGAGGAAGAAGGACAGAACATGCCCAGATTCCTCCATCTTGACCCCAGACCCTTATTATAAACAATCTTAAAAACCTACTTTTTCACTTTATAATAATTTTACTTCCACTCTACTTATTTTTTGTGACTTGTAATTCTTCATGTAAGGGTGGTAATTTTTCCCAGGGAGAGAAATCCAAGGCACAGGGGCTTTGGGCACTGTGCCAAGGCTCCTGAGCCCCCTGCCTGGGTCTCGAGTCATCCAGGGCACCCAGAGGGATGTCCTGGATTCCCACAATGGTCAAATATATGTATCAGGAAACAGAGATTAGTCAGAGTGAGTTTGTGACAGAGTTAAAAAGGCAGGTCCCCTGATCCTGTGCCCTGGCTGTATTTCCTTTGGAGTGCAACTTTTTCTCTGTACAACTTTACATACAAAATGATACTGCAGGGTATAATGATAAAATGGGACTCACATTAATATACAGTTATTAAATAACTTCCTTAGCAATTTGTGTTTATAATTGCCAATATTGTGTGTCATCACAGAAGCAGAGATTTCTGGGGCTTATATTTCTCACCATTGGCAAACTCTTGCACTACTGCTCTTTCTTAAATGAGCTATTTCCTTTCAAATTGATGAGAACTGATCCATATACTGCACTCAGCATAACACGGTGAATCCAGATTTCTTCCATCAAAAGAAATGCATTTTGATTTTAGAGAGTTGGCCTAGTGGCTCTTTTCCATCAGCGCTTGTGTGGAACTTTCTTATTCTACTCCTTTTTGGACATATTTTTCATTTCTCAAGTGGGATCTTTATCTGCATTGCCAATCTGAGATAAACTCCTCCAATACCCTGTCACAAGCATCATAATTTAAAATGGTTAGAGAAGTTATTAGTTTTAATTTCCAAAACTGTGGTTTCCTCTAAAGTTGTTTTGGTTTTTCTTCCACATGGTTTTTTGTTGTTGCTTTGT